>NC_143040.1:38949249-39262374 GCF_057628025.1 Oncorhynchus mykiss
TCCACCCACATAGAAGAATCATATAAGTTGATTCCTCTTCATCCTCAATCCGTTGTGTGTCTGTGTGTGTGTGTTAAGGCATCCGCATGCTTCCCAGCCGAAACAGTTCGGAGAAGTTTGTGCATATATTATGACGACATTTTGTGACATTTTTGTTAGTTTTGGGCTTTTTCGGCTGTTCGGGCACACGCATTTCTTATCTGGATGCAGGCTGAAGTTCGGAGCCAAAGTCTACACCCCTTCGTCGGTGATTGGTCAACAATAGGGATTCTTCAAAAAAGTATTTGTTGTCATTCAACGAGGCGACTCGTTTTCATGCAATTTCTTTCATTGAGAAATACTGCACCAATCATCTTAGTTAGATGTAAAATTGTGCGACTAAGATCTCTGCAAAAAAAACGTCAAAATGAATGACAGATTTCTTGGGTTATCTTCAATTAGTTCTTACTATTTTGCGGAAGCGTATACTGGCTACGGCGTTTCAAATCGACACACAGTAATGTTGCTGTTTTTTTTCTCATTTTTCAAGCAAATGTCTTTTAAGGGAGTATGCGAGAACACTCGTTCGGCTAGGCGCCAGTCGAACCGAAGCATGCTGACGCCTTTAGTGTGTGAATGTGTGTCTGTGCTGGATGTGTCACTGTGTGGGCGGGTAGCCTCGGCTCTTTCCACCTGTTCCTCTTGACTCAAGCTGTTCTCCACTCTGCAACCCACACGATCAAGCCAATTAACCCAGGCTGGCAACACTTCCATCCATCCACAGAGTAGAGTGCTCCACTCCCTCTCCTTTTCACAGTACTACAGTAGCTACAACAATGGCCACCAAGCACTTTAGGAGAGGATGAGGATGTGTATTGTTATTTCCTCTATTTGGAGGGATTTGATGTCTTAGAAAATGACTGCGTATGATCATACACTCCCCAAAAATGTAATGGTTCACTACCCCTTTAAAGACGGGTGTATAACAGAGATGTGAATACTTTTAAACAGCTTTTAAACTGCACAAATAGCGTTATGCTTTTTTCTATTTTTGTGTAATTGTAAGCTTTATTTTTTACCTGTACATAATGCCTTTTGCAAAACAGTACCCTTATCAATTTTAGCACTGTGTTCATAAGTCTCTAGGCTGGCTTCAATTTTAGATGCAGGATGTGCTCACATCCCAAAACACAACGTCTGGGGTGTATTCATTACATCTTGCAACGGAAACCCTTTACCGTGTTCAACAACCAAAAAGAAGCAAACCTACCTGAAATTGTCAAGTAGGAACTCTCGCTTTCGTTATTTGGCGTAAACGGACGTGATGTTTTGCAACAGAATCTGCGTAATGACTGCACCCCTGTTCTATCATGTGTCAATTCAAATGAATCCATTTGACATGTTTTGTTCCAGTGTTCATACAAAACAGTCAATTTGTGATACTGACCATACAGAAAATCAGTCAGTGCTGGTATACATGATGTACCTACTTTTGACTGTTTAAGTATATTGTATTTGTACTGAACTGTAGGTATGTTTGAACGAAATGCTTTTCTTTCCTAAAGGTGCTATGCTATATTTGAACACTGTCATAATGATCCCTTCGCACAGTTTAACTTCTATCTTGGCCCCTGACGTTTTCTTGGACCACAGAGTACTTTAGATGCTAAGTTTACTTTCTTTATAATACATCATGTTCAGTAGGGCCCAGATTATATCATGGAAATAGCTCCTGTTATGGGAGAATATCCTTTTTTGAGCAGACTCTTAAAACGACGCAATGACCCAGTCAACCTTTTCTCTCTTTCCTCTCTCTTGCATCCCCCTCTCTTCTCTCATTCACTTTTGTACTTTTCCCTCCTGCACATGTTTGTTTTACAGACCCGAGGGTTGCTAGGGCAACGGAAACCAAATCGCATTATATCTATTAGTGTCCTATCACACAGCACAGATATTTTTGTTACGACAGCAAAATTAGGTTATAACCCACAAATAGTTTGATGTTTTTTTTTTTTTACATTTGATTAAAGTTGAACTGTTAGCTTTTGTTCAGAATGAGGGAGAGCGTGCATTTAGTTTTAGTTTGACTGTCTTTGTCTTAGAATGTTGCACAATCTGTATCTGTTTTCTCCGTCAGGGAAGGTTTCAGAGGGCTGTCTTAGTCTGTCATCATGAATGTTGACAAACTGAATTTTAATGAAAAAATTGAAGGAAACCCGCATGCCTGCCCTACCTGTACAAAGCAGACTTGAACCGAAATATTTATACCATTCTACTGTTATCTATACACAAGTTATGCAATGCTCTTATTCAGTCTTCATACATATTAATGAAACATATCTAGCTCTTTTAAATGTGATAATATTAAACGTAAATGCTAAACTAAATACAGAGTACTAAACATCACCATAATATGTGGCATTCATTTGAGTAGCAATTAGCTACAGTAGGCCTACCTGGCAGTCTGGCACCTCTGCTTCTTGCACTGCTAGTGAGTTGGATGCGTATGCAGACCTTTACAATCAACACAGGTTCAAATGCATACCCTGCCAGGAACCTTACTGTATGTGTGTAGCCATACATGTGGAGCATCCATGTGAACCTTTTTCAGAAGTGCTCCTCTTGAAAGGATCTGCAGTGGAACTGGGAATCTAGGATAGGTGAGAGATAGTGGTGGAGAATGAAGGGAATCTCATGGAATACTGTATCAGATTACTCCGCAGTGTGCAAAGGAAGTAGGGTTGAAGAATTTAGCTTTTTTTTTTAAAAAAACAGATCTCCAGGTTGGAATATTTCGGATACCTCCTGATTCCGGGAATATTCCAACCAGGATTTATGGAAAACTTTCCCAAAATTCCCAGGTTATCAACATTTTCCAACCCTAATCAGATTCCTCTGGGTGTTTTACAAGGAGTTTGATACATTTAGCAGAGCACTTAGTAGACAATGTAATATAAATGGACATGAGATTAGATTGGAATAGCTTGTCCTGCAAATGAGTATCTGCTTTGCAATTTTTTTAAACGTTTAAACGCACATGCATGCAGGATGAAGATTCAAAGCTTTTGTAAAACGGTACAATATTATGCTCTATTTTATTACTATATTTTGAAATGAATGAAATGCTTAAAATGTATCAACAGGGCCTAACCAATATTTTTGTATTGTACTCAAAACTGGCAATAAAATATGCAGTGTGTATAATTGATATCTGAGTCTGTATGGTGTTGCTCATGGTTGAGCTACTGTTGTTGGGAATTACTGGATCAGCATGAGTAAAATGCCTGAGTTACCAGGCCTTCATCTCAAATGGCACTCGATTCCCAACATATTGCGCAATTTTTGACCAGAGCAGGTCTCTGGTGAAATCTAGCTAGCCATGTGTATGTGACAAATACATTTGATTTGATTTTTGATTTTATGTAGGGAATTAGATTTTATTTTATTTGGATCTCTTTTAGTCCCCATTTGGACTAATCTTCCAAGAGTCCTTAAACATTAAAATACAATTTATAATACAAACACACGTTCACATATAACACACTATTACAAACATACATAATATACTAACATAATGACCCAATAAATACACAATCTAAAAACATATTGATTCTTCATCTACTATAGTCCCACAACATTTGTATTATTTGTATGTATTATATTTAAATAGTTTTAAAATAATGTTTAAATGTATATATTGAAAGGTTTCTAGTTTGCTCAGTTAATTTATTCAATTTCTTTATTGCTCTAAATCAAAATGTTATTTTGCTTATTTCTCTTTTCTGTCTGAATAACGCATAGATGGTGGACAATCTATTCCTAGTATTTACGGAATGTCTGTCTCTTACCAACTGAATACCGTTGTGAATAGAACTTGGCTGTTTTATATGGTGCCATTTGGGATGCACACAGGTTTAGAGTGTAGCAGGCTGTTTAGTTTAACAAGCCTCTGGTTAGTCAATGATTTGAAAGGCTATGAGCATGTCTTGGAGTAAGCACACATTTCCTTATCACATATCAGGATGTTAGGTGAGGTTGTGAACTTGTTCCTACACATGTCAAAAATGCTTAATGGCGGCCAGTATGATATAGCAAAAATTGTGAATTATTCACAAAAATATGAACACAAATAAACATAGATCAGCATATTATATTACAACAGGTTGCATACTAATACACATACTAGGTTGCACCTCTAAAGGTCATTATTTAATTCCAAAAAATATCTTTCCTCCTTTCTGCCCTTTTTGGATGTGAGATGACTGAACAGCTGTTCGCATTCGCTTCTACACCTACTTTCCACCATCTTGCTTTCACCTTTCCAGTTGTATCAGTTCGGGGGAAGGGGGGTGAGCAAAGGGCAGAAGGGAGGGGACAACATTTTGGAATGAAATACAGCCCAGCTAGTAATATCTGATAGGTGAAGATAGGTTTTCCTTAACCTGTGTTGAATAGAGGGTTAGGACTGAACAGGTCTAACAAGGTGGACACCACTGAACAAACCAGACACACTGACACCCAAAACCTGACACACAGCCACAGCCTCACAGTCAAATATGAAGCATTTACTAGCTTTTCTAATGCTTGCCTTGCCATTTCTCTCTCTTTCTGCAAAACAGCTCACGAGATGTGCAGTTGTATCGCAGTATGACATTCTCAGTAAATTAATTTGGCTGTGATTTAGGCCACCAGTGAAGCAAGAGCATCTCATCCGAGGAAGACACAGTAGCTGCCCTGCCAAAACATCTGATTTGTTAGTTACAGATGAGCTCCCAATTCTACACACACACACACACACCCACGCACACACACACACAACCTCTTGGTAGACAGGCAATATTTATGTCTGGTGCTTGTGCATGACAAGCACTCTGTTGCAACACTCAGGTGACCGTTTGCCTTCCAGGTGTGTGTGTGTGTGCCAGCCACTAGGGGCAACAGTGAGTACTATTACCATCAAGTAGGCTTGGGTTTGCTTGGGCGTTGTGGACGGGGGTGGCAGATGGCCGTGATCCCATGACTGGATCCGAATTCATTACGAATGGATCCAAAGGTCATGACTGGATCCGAATTCATTACGAATGGATCCAAAGGTCATGACTGGATCCGAATTCATTACGAATGGATCCAAAGGTCATGACTGGATCCTAATTCATTACGAATGGATCCAAAGGTCATGACTGGATCTGAAGGTCTCGTGTTCAATCCCACACATTATTTTGTTTTAATCCAATCACAAACCTTAACCCTTGATCATTCAGAATGAATTTCGTAACATACTGTTTTAACCCTATCCCACACCTTAACCCTTAACTTAAAAACACGTCGACATTTGGTTTGGAGAAATGGAACGACGCTGCGCTGGAGGAGCAGGGTGTCAAAAATAATTAGACATTTAACTTTGGAGCAACTTCGAAACTTGCCGTTTGGATAAACGTGGATAAACGTCAGAATCTGTAGTCAAATTGGTCAATCTTGTTGGTCTGTATGGACTCTGCCCTACCTGGCAGAGGATGAAAGTGACAGTGGCACACTTTGCTATGTGCACAAGCCCTTGTTTGGCCTAATTACTTCAAGTGGAATTCCCTCTTGGTGTAGTGGGACTGTTTTCTCTTCTCTCTCTGTTCCATGTGTGCGGAATACCACAATCCCACTCACTGATATGGCTAGTAGAGCTGAAATCACTGTGTCCCTGTGAATGTGGGTGGCTGTATGTGTACTCCTGTGATTTTTAATGTGTTTTCCTACTACCCACGTACACTACAGATCACAAACTCTTACCTAATACATCTCTTGTGTGTGTGTGCGCGTGTTGCACTGATTGTTTCCTCAAACCCACGTACACAGTACCTCACCACACTCTCGATCAGTGTGCATGTACATTTCACTGCCTCTACCCATCCACCCACTCTCTGCAAACTGCATCCTCACTCACACACAACCCTGCTTTTCTCAGCTACACCACTGAGACTCAATCTGGCATGTTAAATAATCTGTGATAGAAATACTCTACTCCTTCCTACTCACAAAGCCTTCCTATAGGATATTTAGCACTTCCCAGAGAATATATATAGAGAGACACAGTATTACACAACAGTGGTCTATGCCATTTAAGATGGACATTTTTTTTCATGAGCATGGCCTTATTTCTATTACAGCAAATTGGATGACTCTCATTCATATTCCATACACCCAGCTCAATGTAACATCGATAGGTTTAGGCTACTACATGTTGCTCAAATTTTCCCCACACCCATCATGAGGTTGCTGCAACCTAGCCTATGAAGGAACGTTTACAACAGATGCACATGTCGAGATACATTTTTGTAACCAAGGAGACATTGTGTAAGGCAGTATTGAATGTGTCAATCTTGCCTGCACCTAGCTGATATACTGTAGGACGTCATCATTAGTCCAACAGTTGCAAACAAGATTTCAAGTATGTTTATCTCTGTTCCGTTTGCTTCTGTTTAAGAAACATTTTTCAACAGAATTGGCAGAATGAATACACCCCTCATCACACGCAAACACAGTTAACTTTCATATCAGCCACACACAAACAGCGTGGTCCCTTTCATCGTTCAATAATTCCATCTCGCATCTACACACTCTCCTCCTCTTACCATTTCCCTTCGCTTGTGGACTTCAGTGCACAACACATCAGCTGTGTGACCAGGCCAAAAAAACCTAAGGCACAGCCTACTTCGTTGACACCATATTAGCTAATGTCAAGTCAACATAGCTACTAGAACTAACATGTTAGCAAACCCGCTACAATCGTGCAGTACAGTGTACAGTCAGCAGGCAGATTAGCAGTTAAACCGGCAGGCCCCAGTGGCAAAAAATGTATTAAACCAAACCTTGACTTGGAAAAGTTCCCCTGTTGGATAGCCATAGCCAGCTAGCTAACATAGCATCCCTCTCTCTGTTTCAGCCATGTGTTTGAGTAGGCTAAACTAGACAGCTGCATTGTCTAGCTAAGTAAGTTAAAAAAATATTAAATATAGCTAGATCTCTCTCTTGCTTCTCCTTCATTTTGAAGAAATTAATTTGTTCAAAACTGTTCAACTATTGTCCTTCTCTCTCTTTGAGTCAACTACTCACCACATGTTATGCACTGCAGTGCTATCTAGCTGTAGCTTGTGCTTTCAGTACTAGATGTATTCTCTGATCCTTTGATTGGGTGGACAACATGTCAGTCCATGCTGCAAGAGCTCTGATAGGTTGGAGGACAACCTCCGGAAGTTGTCATAATTACTGTGTAAGTCTATGGAAGGGAGTGAGAACCATGAGCCTCCTAGGTTTTGTATTGAAGTGAATGTACCCAGAGGAGGTGGAAGCTAGCTGTAATCCGGCTACATCGTGGTGCTACCCTACAGAGTACTGTTGAAGCTACTGTTGACCTTCATTGCATAACAGTGCGTTTTAATCAGTTATTTAGTGAAATGTGAATGTATTTAGTATATTTTTATCTAAAAAGGATCCCTTTTTTAATGTTTCACTATATAATTTTTATGAAATTCACTGAGGAGGATGGTCCTCCCCTTCCTCCTCTGAGGAGCCTACACACACACACACACACACACACACACACACACACACACACATACACACACAGCATCTTCAAAGCCTGGCTAAATGATATTATACAATGAATTATCCTCTTTCTCTATAAGGGGTGATTTGTCATCATACATGATAGACCATTCTTTATATTGTAAGATGGGAGAGAGTAAAGCCAAAGCAATGAATGGTCTGTCATTTACAGTGCATTCAGAAAATTATTCAGACCCCTTACCTTTTTACACATTTTGTTACATCAGAGCATTCTTCTAAAATTGATTTTAAAAAGTATTCCTTAATCAATCTACACACCATAATGACAAAGCAAAAACAGGTTTTTAGAAGTGTTTGCAAAAAGGCACCTAAAGGACTCTCAGTCCATGAGAAACAAGATTCCCTGGTCTGATTAAACCAATATTGAACTCTTTGGCCTGAATGCCAAGCATCATGTCTGGAGGAAAGCAGACACCATCCCTACATTGAAGCATGGTGGTGGCAGCATCATGCTGTGGGGATGTTTTTCAGCGGCAGGGACTGGGAGACTAGTCAGGATCAAGGGAAAGAAAAACGGAGAGAAGTAGAGAGAGATCCTCAGACTGGGGCGAAGGTTCACCTTCCAACAGGATAACGACCCTTAGCACACAGCTAAGACAATGCAGGATTGGCTTCGGGACAAGTCTCTGAATGTCCTTGAGGGGCCCAGCCAGAGCCCGGACTTGAACCCGATCGACCATCTCTGGAGAGACCTGAAAATAGCTGTGCAGCAGCGCTCCCCATCCAACCTGACAGAGCTTGAGAGGATCTGCAGAGAAGAATGGGAGAAACTCCCCAAATACAGGTGCGCCAAGCTTGTAGCGTCATACCCAAGAAGACTCAAGGCTGTAATCGCTGCCAAAGGTGCTTCAACAAAGTACTGAGTAAAGGGTCTGAATACTTATGCAAATGTGATATTTCAGTAGTTTTTTTTTATTCTTTATTTGTAAAAAATTCTACAAATCTGTTTTTGCCTTGTCATTGTGGGGTATTGTGTGCAGATTGATGAGGAAAAAATACAATACAGCCTGTAATGTAACAAAACGTCAAAGGGTCTAAATAGTTTCAGAATGCACTGCATGATGCCTGAAGGGCACATGTTCTGTAGATAGGGCATGAACACCCACACACACACATTTGTCCTTTCCATTCTCCAGATGATCAATCATGATTCCACGTAACCACCATGCAACAGTATGTCCCCTGTCGGCTGAGAGAGCACAGCAGCATGCTGACGGCTGTTTACACACTCCAAATGTTCCTCCCTCATTCACTTTGGTCACATCCATTCACTTTAGCAATATCTCCTCAAAGCAAGACTACTAACACAATTACTGTTAAAGGCATGACTGGTTGTGTTCCATCTGAAAATGTTTCCCCCCAATCCTATCACTACCCAATAATAATCATATTATACAATATATGCAAAAGTATGTGGACACCCCTTCAAATTAGTGGATTCTGCTATTTCAGCCACACCTGTTGCTGACAGGTGTCAGGTGTGACAAACATTGTCAGTAGAATGGCCTTACTAAAGAGCTCAGTGACTTTCAACGTGGCACCATAATAGGATGCCACCTTTCCAACAAGTCAGTTTGTCAAATTTCATCCCTGCTAGAGCTGCCCCAGTCAACTGCAAGTGATGTTATTGTGAAGTGGAAACATCTAGGAGCAACAATGGCTCGGTGCCCAACCTTACTAATGCTCTTGTGGATGAATGGAAGCAAGTCCCCGCAGCAATGTTCCTAAATCTAGTGGAAAGCCTTTCCCAGAAGAGTGGAGGCTGTTATAGCAGCAAAGGGGGGGACCATCTGCCCATGATTTGGGAATGAGAAGTTCGATGAGCGGGTGTCCACATCCTTTTGGTCATGTAGTGCATTTCATTTAATCTTTTTTTGTGACCTTGGTCAGTGGTTTATGTATATTTCTGCTATGCGTTTTTCTAATGACCTAGATGAAAGGGGGAAATGCTAGCGGAAGGTTGAAAGGCTACCACTGTTTGCATTCCAAATGGAACGCTATTCCCTATTTTTTGCACTACTTTTGACCAGGACCCATATCTCTGGTCAAAAGTAGTGCACTAGTTAGGGAATAGTGTTTCAGATGTATGACCTGTGGCTGGACAAATGACTAGTGAGCTAGCTGCCTGCCTTCCGGAACAGTAGGTTGCTGATTTTATTATGGTAACCGGATTCAGACAATTCTCATTAGACTGCAGAGTAAACAGAGGAGAGAGCTGTATTCAGGGGGCGGAGGGTAGACAGAGAATCAAGGTAAACACCCAGCAAGCACATTTGGTTCATTGGGAGTTGTGGGAACGTATGTTTTGGGTTCCACATTGGTTGTGGGAACGAAGCCATACGTTTTCTGACCAGTAAAACTGAACTTTTTTATTTTTAAATTAACATTTTGCCTGTTCTGGGAACGTATTTATAGGTTGCAGGTGGGCGGGGACACAGACACACACACACACACACACACACATACTGCTATTAGCCCATACAAAATCATTGAATAACAGATTCACTACATGGGACAAGATAGTACCTCAAAAAAATCTAAAGGAAGTTTGTTCCGAAGTGTCTTTCCTATATGTGCGAGACATAAGAAAGATCAGGAAAATTATATTTTTTTAACATGTATTTAACCCCTTAAATATATGTTATACTAAGCTATATGGAATTATTTTAAGGTCATACCAAGGACCATTTTGCTGTTTGATTTGTAATTTTAAGACACATTGACCTATGAAATAAAATATATGCAAAAATAGGTTGATCAAAATGTTAATTTAGCCTTACTGCTATTAGCCCATACAAACGCATTGAATAACATAGTGCAGTAGTCCTTGCACAGTCAGAGCTCTCTCTCAGCTCAAAGGTGCTCCACAGCAGTATAGTCCCATTATCACTTAACCTGTAAACAACTCTTAGGAACTCCAATTTCCCTCTTACTGCACCTGGCCCCTTTGTCTTGCTACTGCTGTCTGCTGACCACCTCCATTTTGTAGTTTGATTAACTGACCGACACTTCACCACCCACATGGGTAAATATTTAATCCTTTCACTACGTTGCCATAGCAGCCGCTGCTTGCTGGGTTCCCACTAGTTACCACAGCCACAAAGTCAACATTGGCTATATCGTACAAATGCATGATATCAACAATTAGCTTTTTTATATTCCTCTATGGTTAGGCTTAGGCATTCACATTTGAATAAGATACATTTTAGAAATAGGCGGGGTTTATGACTTTGTGACTGGTAGCTAGTAAAAAACACATTGCTGTCACAAGGTGTTGACCTCGGGATGACCTCATAAATCTTGATCTGATGACCCTGTAAAGCTACACTAGTCTAGGTTTGGAAAATGGAATATCTTTCTCTCCTCTTTCTTCTCTTCTCACCAGGTTAAGCACTAATGCTGAGGCCTCTTTATAGTCTAAGTCGGTCGGAGTATGTTTTTGTTTTAACTGTGTGATCTTTGGAAAACAAAACATTCATTTAAAGGTGAGGTGCTAGTCCAGTGGATGTGTTGTGTTCTGTCTCTGTGTGTGTGTGTAGACAGAGTCCTGTCATGGAATGTGACCTGCCATCAATCTGTCCGAGTAGATTTACAGCTCCCTCTCTGATAGGTTGCTTTCACCTTACTGTCCCCGCCCTCGGGCCATCCTTGTTTTTTCTTATTTTTTAACTCCTATACATTCATCTCAGTTCAGCCATGATGATAACTGATCGTTATCTAATCACATTGTAAGAAGATAAATTGTAGAAATAGGGAGAGACTTTGTGTCTGTGGTAAGTAGTGACAACCGTGTTGCTGTCACAGGGTCTTGACTTCGGGGATGACCTTGTGACACTGTAAAGTTACACTAATCTAGGTTTTGAAAATTGAATATCTCCCTTGTAAGCAACTCCAGTGTAGATTTGGCCTTGTGTTTTAGATTATTGTCCTGATAAAAGGTGAATTCATCTCCCAGTGTCAGGTTGAAAGCAGACAGAACCAATTGTTTCTCTAGGAATTTGCCTGTGCTTAGCTCCATTCTGTTTATTTTTTATCCTGAAAAACTCGCTAGTCCTTTAACGATAACAAGCATACCCATAACATGATGCTGCCCCCATTATGCTTGAAAATATGGAGAGTGGTACTCAGTAATGTGTTGTATTGGATTTGCCCCGAACATAACACTTTGTATTCAGGACAAAGAGTTAATTGCCTTGCCACAAACCCGATGCATGTTTTGGAATATGTTTTTGTATTTTTTTTACAAGCTTCCTTCTTTTCACTCTGTTAAGTATGTTAGTATTGTGGAGTAACTACAATGTTGTTGTCCATCCTATCACAGCCATTACACTCTGTCACTGTTTTAAAGACACCATTGGCCTCATGGTGAAATCCCTGAGCGGTTAATTCTTCTCCGGCAACTGAGTTAAGAAGGATGCTTGTATCTTTGTAGTGACTGGGTGTATTGATACACCATCCAACGTGTAATTCATATCTTCACCATGCTCAAAGGGATATTGAATGTCTGCTTTTTTATACCAATCTACCAATACCAACCCTTCTTTACGATGCATTGGAAAACGTCCCTGGTCTTTGTGGTTGAATCTGTGTTTGAAATTCACTGCTCGACTGAGGGACCTTACAGATAATTGTATGTGTGGGGTACAAAGATGAGGCAGTCATTCAAAAAGTATGGTAAACACTATTATTGCACACAGACTGAGTCCATGTAACTTATGTGACTTGTTAAGCAAATCTTCACAACTGAACTTATTTGATTTAGGCTTGCCATAACAAAGGGGTTGAATACTTATTGACTCAAGACATTTCAGCTTTTAATTAACTTGTAAAAAAAAATATTTTAAAAAAAATGCATAATTCCACTTTAACATTATGGGGTATTGTGTTTAAGCCAATTACAAAAATCTCAATTTAATTGATTTTAAATCCGGGCTACAATACAACACAATGTGGAAAAAGTCAAAGGGGTGTGAAAACTGGGGCGGCAGGGTAGCCTAGTGGTTAGAGCGTTCGACTAGTAACCGGAAGGTTGCAAGTTCATATCCCCGAGCTGACAAGGTACAAATCTGTCATTCTGCCCCTGAACAGGCAGTTAACCCAACCGTCATTGAAAATAAGAATTTGTTCTTAACTGACTTGCCTAGTTAAATAAAAATACTCTATGAAAGGGAAAGAGTCAGTTGTACAACTGAATGCCTTCAACTGAAATGTGTCTTCCGCATTTAACCCAACCTCTGAATCAGAGAAGTGCGGGGGGCTGCCTTAATCGACATTCACATCTTCGGCGCCTGGGGAACAGTAGGTTAACTGCCTTGCTCTGTGGCAGAATGACAGATTTTTACATTGTCAGCTCAGTAACCTTTCTGGTTACAGGCCCAACACTGTCTACGAACATACAGTACCAGTACAGTACGAACATACAGTACCAGTACAAGTCTGGACACACCTACTCATTCAAGGGTTTTTCTTTATTTTTACTATTTTCTACATTGTAGAGTAATAGTGAAGACATCAAAACTATGAAATAGCTTATATGGAATCATGTAGAAACCAAAAAAAGTGTTAATCAAATCAAAATACATTTAATATGTTTGATTCTTCAAAGTAGCCACCCTTTGCCTTGATGACAGCTTTGCACACTCTTGGCAATCTCTCAACCAGCTTCATGAGGAATGCTTTTCCAACTGTCTTGAAGGAGTTCCCACATATGCTGAGCACTTGTTGGCTGCTTTTCCTTCACTCTGCGATCCAACTCATCCCAAACCATCTCAATTGGGTTGAGGTCGGGTGATTGGGGAGACAAGGTCATCTGATGCAGCACTCCATCACTCTCCTTCTTGGTGAAGTAGCCCTTACACAGCTTGGATATGTGTTTGATAGTCCCACTAAGCACAAACCAGATGGGATGGCGTATCACTGCAGAATGCAGTGTGACTTGAATTCTAAATAAATCACTGACCGTGTCACCAGCAAAGCATCCCCACACCATGGCACTTCCTCCTACATGCTGCACAGTGGTAACCACACATACGGAGATCATCCGTTCACCTACTCTGCATCTCACAAAAACAGGGTGTTTGGAACCAGAAATCGCAAATTTGGACTCATCAGACCAAAGGACAGCTTTCCACCGGTCTTATGTCCATTACTCATGTTTCTTGGCCCATGCAAGTCTCTTCTTCTTGGTGTCCTTTAGTAGTAGTTCCTTTGCAACAAGTTGACCATGAAGGCCTGATTCACACAGTCTCCTCTGAACAGTTTATGGTTTTATTTTTATTTAACCTTTATTTTACTAGGCAAGTCAGTTAAGAACAAATTCTTATTTACAATGACAACATAGGAACTGCCTTAACTGAGTTTTACCTTGTCAGCTCAGGGATTTAATCTAGCAACCTTTTGTTTACTGGCCCAGGACTCTATCCACTAGGCTACCTGCCACCCCTGAGAGATGTGTCTGTTACTTGAATTCTGTAAAGCATTTATTTTGGCTGCAATCTGAGGTCCAGTTAACTCTAATGAACTTATCTTCTGCAGCAGAGGTAACTCTGGGTCTTCCTTTCCTGTGGAGGTCCTTACGAGAGCCAGTTTCATCATAGATGGTTGGATGGCTTGATGGTTTTTGCGACTGCACTTGAAGAAACGTTAAAAGTTCTTGAAATGTTCCAGACTTACCTTAATGTCTTAAACTGTCGTTTCTCTTTGCTCATTTGAGCTGTTCTTGTCATAATATGGACTTGGTCTTTTACCAAATAGGGCTATCTTCTGTATACCACCCCTACCTTGTCACAACACAATTGATTGGCTCAAACGCATTAAGAAGGAAAGACATTTCACAAATTAACATGGCACATCTGTTAATAGAAATGCATTCCAGGTGACTTCCTCATGAAGCTGGTTGAGAGAATGCCAAGAGTGTGCAAAGCTGTCATCAAGGCGAAGGGTGGCTGCTTTGAAGAATCTAAAAAATAAAATATATTTTGATTTGTTTAACACTTTTTTGGTTACTACATGATTCCATATGTGTTATTTCATAGTTTTGATGTCTTCACTATTATTCTACAATGTAGAAAATTGTAAAATAAAAATAATTAAAAATAAAAACTTCAGTAAGTATGTCCAAACTTTTGAATGCTCCTGTATGTGTTTTTTTTTAAAGTTATTCAAGTATAAATTACAAAAGTTACAATAGGTTTCCATGTTTCCATGTTAATTACTAAAATTACTGAAGATTCTGGTAACCTTGGTAAATTACCGGTATATTTTCAACCCTATCCATTACAAAAACAAACCAAAAAAATTGACAGTTTTGTGAGTGTTGTGAGGAGCTGTGACGAACCAGTGTGGTTTGGGTGATTTGGATTGGGCAGTGACAATTGATTGGTAAGAAAGCTTTCAGGAGAGCGGTAAATCGCTGTCACCAAAGATGTCCCAGACTATTATACTATAGGCCTATAAGGTTATAGTATATCGTTACAGTTTATCCACTCAGAATCTTGGTCTTTTTTTTCTTGTTCACTGTCCGCTTTAGTGCTTGTTTAGTCCATGATTCACCAACACCCTTTTTTAGCACTGAAATGCTGAATTGTTTCAATGAGCACTTTGTATCATCTGGTATGCTGTTTGATTCAGTGTCCTCTGTCTCTGTACAACCCTGTGTGGATGAACCAGTGTGAGGAGGAGGAGCTACAGTGTGTGTGAACAGCTAAAATAGTTTTTATTTACTAACTCTATTTTATCAATGTACCAATCAGGCTTCAGGAAGAAGCATAGCACAATTACAGCAGCCATGAAGGTTTTAAATGATATCACTGAAGCCCTTGACAAAAAACAGCACTGTGTCTCACTTTTTATTTGGGGCGGCAGGGTGGTTAGAGCATTGGGCTAGTAACCGGAAGGTTGCAAGTTCAAATCCCCGAGCTGACAAGGTACAAATCTGTCGTTCTGCCCCTGAACAGGCAGTTAACCCACTGTTCCTAGGCCGTCATTGAAAATAAGAATTTGTTCTTAACTGACTTGCCTGGTTAAATAAAGGTTAAAAAAAAATTGATCTCTCTAAGGCTTTTGATACAGTTGATCATGCTATATATACTAAGGCAGAGATTGTTGAGTGTAGGTCTTTCAGAGCATGCAGTTGCATGGTTTGCTAACTATCTGTCTGATAGATCTCAGTGCACTCAATTTGATGGGCTTATGTCTGTTAAATTGTCTGTCTTTAATGGTGTGCCCCAAGGCTCTGTACTTGATCCTCTCTTATTCACTATTTATATAAATGATTTAGACAAAAATGTCAAAAATACGCAACTTCATTTTTATGCTGATGATACTGTTATTTACTGTTGTGCCTCGTCTCTTACATAAGCTTTCCAGAACTTGCAAACTGCTTTTTATACTATTCAACATACCTTGTGTCAATTGAAGCTTATCCTCAATACTGACAAAACTAAACTAATAGTGTTTTCTAAAGCAAGACATAGACCTCTGAACCTTTCACCCATTATTACTACCCGACAGGGCAAGGAGATTGAGGTTGTAACCTCATATAAATATTTTGGAATTTTAATTGATGATGGCCTCTCTTTTAAATCGCATATTCAACAACTTACAAATTTTTTTTACATGAAATTGGGATTTTATTTTAGGAATAAGGCCTGTTTTTCTTTTGAAGCCAGAAGGAGGCTAGTATCAGCTACATTTATACCTTTACTAGACTATGGGGATATTTTATATTTGAATGCTTCCGCTCAGTGTTTGAGATCAATTGACACCCTTTACCATGGCACTTTGAGATTTATTTTAAACTGCAAAACCCTTACGCACCACTGCACTTTGCCTACCAGGGTTGGCTGGCCTTCTCTAGTCACTCGTAGGCTCAGGCACTGGTATACTTTTATTTACAAAGCCATTTTGGGTTTACTACCTTTTTATTTGGGCAGTTTTATTGGTCAGAAATGCGGTGGGTACTCTGTTCGTTCGCTGGACTCTTCCAAATGTCCGAACTGAATTTGGTAAAAGGGCTTTTATGTACTCTGTGCCATCGTCTTGGAACACCGTACAAAATACTTTTAAACTGGAAGACATTGTCCCGATTGATATTTTTAAATCACTGATGAATGATCTTGAGACTGATTCCCTGACCTGTCAATGTTTTTCATTTGATATTTTGGATTTTGTTATACTCTTTGTGAATTCTGTGGTTTTTACTAGATTACTTGTAGTTTTTCATGTTGTTTTTCTGTAACTTTTGTAATGACTTGGTGCTGCCTATCTTGGCCAGGACACTCTTGAAAAATACATTTTAAATCTCAATGAGCCCTTCCTGGTTAAATAAAAAATAAAAAATAACATTTTTATCTGCAATTTTATGGCACATCTGTATATTCCTAATCCGCACACATTTTGTGATGACTAATCCAGACAGATCATCGGTAAGTGTCACACAAATCGTGTTTCTATCTGCTCATCAGGACCTACCAGTTCTGTCAAATGAAACTTCCACACACTTGCTGACTGTAGAACTATACCCAGGGAATCTAGGTCTAGAAAATTAAGTCTCCGTGTGGTGAAACTATGTCACGATGACACAACAGGGTGAGAGTGGGAGAGGATGTTTTCACACCTGACACCTCCATTCATATTGTATTTGTATCATGTATTTGGCCCAGCTGCTGTAATACATTAGAGTCTAGAGTAGACTGATGCATAAGATTGTGTGTAGACTAGAGTAGTGTCTGTGTACTGACACAGTGTGGTTGACGCATGCTCAGTGTGTCTATGGTTAAAAGCCTGTTCTCCCTCTGACCATCTAAGCTCCATATCCAGCCAATCAGGAGGACAGAGAGATGGACGCTGAGCTACTGGAGTGACTGGAGGGGTGGGGGTGAGAGGAGCTGTTTATTTGTTTATGTTTGTGAGCTAGGCTCTATGGTTTTGCATGTGTGGCTGTTTGCTATGCACAGTAGTACTACTGGATGTACAGTTGAAGTCGGAAGCTTACATACACCATTGCCAAATACATTTAAACTCAGTTTTTCACAATTCCTGACATTTAATCCTAGTAAAAACTCCCTGTCTTAGGTCAGTTAGGATCACCACTTTATTTTAAGAATGTGAAATGTCAGAATAATAGTAGAGAGAATGATTTATTTCAGCTTTTATTTCTTTCATCACATTCCCAGTGGGTCAGAAGTTTGCATACACTACATTAGTATTTGGTAGCATTGCCATTAAATGGTTTAACTTGGGTCAAACATTTCAGGTAGCCTTCCAGAAGCTTCACACTACAATTTTGGTGAATTTTGGCCCATTCCTCATGACAGAGCTGGTGTAACTGGGTCAGGTTTGTAGGCCTCCTTGCTCGCACATGCTTTTTCAGTTCTGCCCACACATTTTCTATAGGATGAGATCAGGGCTTTGTGATGGCCACTCCAATACCTTGACTATGTTGTCCTTAAGCCATTATGGCCAAACAGTTCTATTTTTGTTTCATCAGACCAGAGGACATTTCACCAAAAAAGTACGATCCTTGTCCCCATGTGCAGTTGCAAACCGTAGTCTGGCTTTTTGACGGCGGTTTTGAAGCAGTGGCTTCTTCCTTGCTGAGCGGCCTTTCAGGTTATGTCGATATAGGACTCATTTTACTGTTGATATAGATGCTCTTGTACCTGTTTCCTCCAGCATCTTCACAAGGTCCTTTGCTGTTGTTCTGGGATCGATTTGCACTTTTCGCACCAAAGTACAGTCATCTCTAGGAGACAGAACGCGTCTCCATCCTGAGCGGTATGTCGGCTCCATGGTCCCATGGTGTTTATACTTGCATACTATTGTTTGTACAGATGAACGTGTACCTTCAGGCATTTGGAAATTGCTCCCAAAGATTAACTAGACTTGTGGAGGTCTACAATTTTTTGGCTGATTTCTTTAGATTTTTCCATGATGTCAAGCAAAGAGACACTGAGTTTGAAGGTAGGTCTTGAAATACATCCACAGGTACACCTCCAATTGACTCAAATGATGTCAATTAGCCTATCAGAAGCTTCTAAAGCCTTGACATCATTTTCTGGAATTTTCCAAGCTGTTTCAAGGCACAGTCAACTTAGTGTGTGTAAATATCTGACCCACTGCAATTGTGATACAGCGAATTATAAGTGAAATAATCTGTCTGTAAACAATTGTTGGAAAAATTACTTGTGTCATGCACAAAGTAGATGTCCTAATTGATTTGCCAAAACTATAGTTTGCGGAGTGGTTGAGAATGAGTTTTAATGACTCCAACCTAAGTGTATTTAAACTCCCGACTTCAACTGTATGTCCACTGTTACACCTGCTTTTCTAGATGGAGTACAGTGGTCCATGTTCGGTACATCCACAGAAATAGAGTCATCCTATTTCTATTGTTAAAACCTCAGAGCCTCTATCTCCTCCAAAGCTTTTCTCTGCATTCCTTATTTTTTTCCCCTCAAAGGACACACTCCAAGTTTACTTACAGCTTCATTACAAGCCAGTATCCATTATTGCCAAGCACAGAGTGACTAATGAGTCACACTCGACCCACACTAGTCCCTCCACCACATTAGCAACCCCACTGGGGATTCATCAACATTCCCTGCTTTCTCTTATAACAACAAGACAGGAAATAGAGGTGTCACATCTCCCAGAAATAAGGAAGCGTCCCTGCCTTATGAAGTCACAGGACTGTCCCAAATAGCACCCAATGTGGTCCCTGGTCAGAAGAAGCACAATTTTAGGGAATAGGGTGCCATTTGGGACACAGACACAAAGACAGTTTAAATAGGCTGAGCTGCCGCCACTTGTCATCTGTGTCCAGAAACATCAAACCCCTGCAGATTGATAAGATAAATTAACCGGGCCTAATCTATGGATTTCACATAACTGGGAATACAGATATGCATATGTTGGTCACAGATACCTTTAAAAAAAGTAGGGGCGTGGATCAGAAAACCAGTCAGTATTGAGGCTCCCGAGTGGCGCAGCGGTCTAAGGCACTGCATCTTAGTGCTTGAGGTGTTACTACAGACACCCTGGTTTGAATCCAGGCTGTACCACAACAGTGATTTGGGAGTCCCATAGGGTGGCACACAATTGGTCCAGCGTCGTCCGGGTTTGTCCGGCGTAGGCCGTCATTGTAAATGGGAATTTGTTCTAAACTGACTTGCCTGGTTAAATAAAGGTGAAATATATATTTATTTATTTTTAATCAGGTGTGACTACCATTTGCCTCATGCAATGCGACACATCTCCTTCTCATAGAGTTGTTCAGGCTGTGGCTTGTTGAATGTTGTCCTTCTCCTTTTCAATGTGTGAAGTTACTGGAAGTTACTGTGTGAAGTTACTGGATATTAGCGGGAACTGGAACACGCTGTCGTACACTTCGATCCAGAGCATCCCAAACATGTTCAATGGGTGACATGTCTGGTGAGTATGCAGGCCATGTAAGAACTGGGACATTTCCAGCTTCCAGGAATTGTGTACAGATTCTTGCAACATGGGCCCGTGCATTATCATTCTGAAACATGAGGTGATGGCGGCGGATTAATGGTACGACAACGGACCTCAGGATCTCGTCATGGTATGTCTCTGCATTCAAATTGCCATCGATAAAATGCAATTGTGTTCGTTGTCTGTAGCTTATGCCTGCCCATACCATAACCCCACCGCCACCATGGGGCACTATGTTCATGATGTTGACATCAGCAAACCGCTCGCCCACACGATGCCATACACGCTGTCTGCCATCTGCCCGGTACAGTTGAAACCAGCATTAATCTGTGAAGAGCACATGTCTCCAGCATGCCAGTGGCCATCAAAGGTGAGCATTTCCCCACTAAAGTTGGTTACGACGTCGAACTGCAGTCAGGTCAATGGAAGAGAAATGAACATTCAACTCTCTGGCAACAGCTCTGGTAGACATTCCTACAGTCAGCATGCCAATTGCACGCTCCCTCAAAACTTGAGACATCTGTGTTGTGACAAAACTGCACATTTTGCACATGCCTTTCAACTGAATTGTAGAGATACCACCCATGACTGTATTTGTTCACTTAAAAAGGCCTTATTTTGAGGGCCTAGTTTTACAATAGTACAGTGGCAAACTCAAGGTTTACTACAGGCCTGCAAGTCACATTATGATGGCTTGCAAAGTGATGTGTAATTCCTACTGGAATCCAGCCAAAGTGGGGATATCCAGCATTTGGAATTATTATTCACCCATAACCATTCAGAATGATATGAGACTACCTAAACCATCTAAACTGGAACAACCATTTCAGTAACTGGTGCAATAAGTCCACGTAACAGATTGGATTAAAAAATTGAAAATATATATGTTATTTATATTTGAGTAGCATAAGACTAATTAATAAATCAATGCACATGAAAAAACAAAGATATTGAAACAAACCGTAAAAAAACAAATCTACCTGCAATACAGCATGCTGGGGAATATGGTAATGATGGGCATGGTTTTTGTATAACACTGGTTATTAACACCAACACTGTGTTACGTCCGTCTTTAAATGAAGACCAAGGTGCAGCATGGTAGGCGTACATTTTCATTCTTTTTTAAATGTTCCACCAAAAACAATAAACAACTCAACAAACGAAAAGCTTAGGAGTGCAACCCATGCAACAAACAAAGACAAGATCCCACAACAGAAGGTGGGAAAAAGGGCTGCCTAAGTATGATCCCCAATCAGAGACAACGATAGACAGCTGCCTCTGATTGGTAACCATACTCGGCCAACAAAGAAATATAAACAAAGATTTCCCACCCTAGTCACACCCTGACCTACCAAATAGAGAATTTAAAGGATCTCTAAGGTCAGGGCATGACACACTGGGGTTCTTTTACACCTATGACTGTTAATTTAACACTTACAGAATTAATTTAACACCTGAATCAACACTAGAAATGTCACACTGAAAAATCAACACTAGGTAACACTGCCAATTTGCTGTGTAGTTAGCAATGTTAAGAATTCAACTCCAAACTGCTGTCAACATCAGGATACGACTTGAGAGCACTAATTGGCTCCAAAAGTGGCTATAGCTTTGACTGCATGCTAACAGTGAATTCAGAGCCATTCAGTGGCTAGCTACACAACAAACATAATTTTCCCAGGTTCCCTTGAAGCAATTGTAATCACAGTCCATCACGACAGACCCAAGAGTTTCCTAATTATCAAGGGGTAGTCTGTGTTTAATTTAATTGTGTATTACAAACACAGTTTGAGATCATTGTGAGGAGTTTTCGCCAATGGTTGCATGGGGAATTGGGCTTCCCGGGAAAATGGCCGAGGTTGTAATGGTAAGCAAGGAGGCGGGGCTTAGCATAGGGTCAATTATGTACCTTTAGGGTGTTTTCACATACAGTCCTCTTTAAAATAACTAATCTCAGTCCTCTTTAAAGTGAACTCTGGGATGAAAAAAGCTAAATAATTAAATTATCTTTGAATTCACACTGCTCTTGCTTTTTAAATGAAGACTCTACTCTTTTGCCAGTTCACTTCACCTATTTTGAGTCCTCTTTGCATTCACATTTCTATGTTTAGAAAGGAACCAAGATCTTTTTCCGACATTCGCTCAATGCACTCTGGGTTTTTAGCGGGTGCAGGACAAGCCATTTCATTAGAGCGTGTTATCAGACAGCTAGATATACCTACTCAAATTGTATTTAAGCTAATAGTTAGCATTTTGTTAAAAGATCAGATATAATATTTATAATTAGAAGATGTTATTGGTAACAGAATAAATAGCAGAAGAATAACTGCAGATTAAATAATGCTGTATTTGAAAATGATGCCCCTTTAAGAGCTAGCACTGATTCTCCAAATGTGTTACCTTCTATTCAAGGTTTGTAACGCCCTTTCTTTTTGGTCTATTTAACTAATTGTTGCAATGGAAGGCCAAAACTCTATCCCACCAAAACAGGCAGAAATGTCAGGCGGTCTTTTCAAACAGCTCTAATGCTAGAAGGGCATTGTCATAATTTTCACAATTTCAAAGTATTATTCCAACCACATAGCGTGGAAATATACACTACCGTTCAAAAGTTTGGGGTCACTTAGAAATGTCCTTGTTTTAGAAAGAAAAGTACATTTTTTGTCCATTAAAATAACATCAAATTGATCATAAATACAGTGTAGATATTGTTAATGTTGTAAATGACTATTGTAGCTGGAAACGGCTGATTTTTAATGGAATATCTACATAAAGAGGCCCATTATCAGCAACCATCACTCCTGTGTTCCAATGGCACGTTGTATTAGCTAATCCAAGTTTACCATTTTAAAAGACTAATTGATCATTAGAAAACCCTTTTGCAATTATGTTAGCACAGCTGAAAACTGTTGTTCTAAATAAAGAAGCAATAAAACTGTCCGTCTTTAGACTTTCTGAGTATCTGGAGCATCAGCATTTTCTGGGTTCGATTACAGGCTCAAAATGGCCAGAAACAAATAACTTTCATCTGAAACTTGTCTGTCTATTCTTGTTCTAAGAAATTAAGGCTATTCCATGTGAGAAATTGCCAAGGAACTGAAGATCTGGTACAATGCTGTGTCCTACTCCCTTCACAGAACAGCGCAAACTGGCTCTAACCAGAATATAAAGAGGAGTGGGAGGCACCAGTGCACAACTGAGCAAGAGGACAAGTACATTAGAGTGTCTAGTTTGAGAAGCAGACGCCTCACAAGTCCTCAACTGGCAGCTTCATTAAATAGTACCCGCAAAACACCAGTCTCAACTGTGATTTTTTTGCCCATCTTAATCTTTTATTTTTATTGGCCAGTCTGAGATATGGCTTTTTCTTTGCAGCTCTGCCTAGAAGGCCAGCATCCCAGAGTCGCCTCTTTACTGTTGACATTGAGACGTTTGATTTTATTTAAAAAACAAGGACATTTCTAAGTGACCGCAAACTTTTGAACGGTAGTGTTTATAAAACACGGTCATGTTTTTGACTGCACTGGGCCTTTAAAGAGATTATGTATTATGAAGCACTGTAGAGTACTATTTAGATGTAGCTAAGTGATGGAGTTGATTTGGGTTTATTTCTCTGAAATTCAACCACTCTCTGTGGGAGTAAAATCACTTTCAGCTCTGTGCTGTGTTATACAACAGCTGCCTCCGCATGGTACTCAGAGTGGGCTGGGGAGCATTGACCCAACGCTTCATACATATGACTGTACTGATCGGTTCTGAGCAAAGCAGACCCTGAGATAGAGAGAGAGAGAGGCTCTCTTATTTTAACTACAGCTCTGAGAAAAACAAAACAAAAATGTACTTCTATTCTCGCTTTTGGGACTGGGCTGTTTTGCAGCACTGCACTCTCTCATTTTCTTTGTTTCTCTGTCTTCCCCACCTGTCTCTCTCTTTCTCTCCCTCTCTGTCTTGCCCACCTGTTTCTCTCTCCCTCTATCTCCCCCATCTCTCTCTCTCTAGCTCTCTTACGCTTCTTCTTTCAATTTGTATTGGCGGATCGCAATCAACTGAAAGGTACATATACCGGCCACCTACAGTGCTGTACTGGAGTGTGAGGCTGGCCATGGCCTCCCTATTTATCTATTTCTCTTACCTAGCCCTGTGTTTCTGCCTACTGTTCTGGAGTGTGAATTCATTACACTTTGTGACACAAAAAGGGAAGGGACAAAGGATGGGGAAAAGGGAAGAGGGAAGAAAAAACTATTAAAACCTCCCCACTATTCCACTACTTGGCTCTATCTGATCCTACACCATGCCAGCAGACTCGGAGGACTTGACGCTATCGTTCAACGCGCCTTGTAACTCTTCTGCAGTAAAATCTCGTACACCCAAGTACTTCCCTGCATCTGCCACTCTTTTCTGTGATTTACATTCCATTTCTGCCATACAGTTGATAACCATGGCTATGAACTCTAAGAAACCAACCTTACTGAAGTACATGTCATTCCCATCACTCTTCATTGACCCTCGGCCTGCTCACAGGGAGCCTCTTAGGATCCTTTGCCCTGGAACTGTCTTCCTCTAATTCTCTATTCCACATCCTCAGCATACGACACCTTCTGTACTACTCTGACCCTGGCATCCTCAACATGCCTTTCTCTCCCCGGACACCTCTGATCTCCAGCACCATGGGCACCCCTACAGTTAACACACACCGATACTACACATTCCTTTGTCTCATGCCCTCCAGTACACTTCTCACAACTATGAATCTCCCTCCTATACACTTGGGGAACAGGACAGGAGGAGGGTAGTTTTCTCACCTGCCCTCATCCCTCAAGACAACAACAAATTCAGCAAAAGATGTCAGGTTGAAGAGGAGAAAGGTCATTAAGAAGGGTTCCTCATACCCAACCTAGCACTGTGTGTGTGTGTGTGTGTGTGTGTGTGTGTGTGTGTGTGTGTGTGTGTGTGTGTGTACACTAAGCCTAGGCTACTCTGAGGAGGTGACAAATGATTCATTCCGCAGGGCATTCTATACTGCTGTTGAGAGCTGAGTCGCTATGTTTCTGTGCTTCTGACTTTGCTGCCCTATTTGTCTGCTCAACACTCCTCTCTACACATCTGTCTAACTGCCTGTCTGTCCTCTCTGTGTGCCTTGTTCGAACCAGCAGCAGCTGGTGCCCCGCCTTAAGCTGTGGCTTCTACTGCCCAGATGGGACCTAGCTGGCAACGAGTTTGTCAACAAACAAACAAACAATGCTATAGAGTCATGCTGTAAATCCATTTCTACTGCACCCTTTTGACATGCTCTCCTGAGTTCTCCTGAACTTTCTTTCACGGATGTTGAAAAAAGACGTGTTATTCCTCTCTTGCTGACAAACAATTGCTTCATAAAAGCAATCCTAACATTTCACACACACATGGCATGAGTGCTACACTGGAGCACAGTATGAACTGCAGTGTGTCTTGAAAGCAATCAAATGTACCGTTTCTTACCAAAAACACTCGGACGCCTGTTTCTTATCAACCACAGTACTTGAGCTTCTGTCTCCTCCTCCTCCGACTATGTGTCAGAAATGGAATAGCCTGTATAGTACTGTAGACATCGAAATATCTGTCCTTGGAACTACCCCTGCCCTGCATCGTGCTGCATAAACACTCGCTTCACTAATTATTGATTCACATTTCCTGAGAGGCAAAGCACAGCACAGTACTGTACAAGCCAGACAGACACCACCGCTAAGGCTTCATATGACTTCAGTCCTGGAAGGAGAGACCAACCGAATTGAATATCCATAGCTGACAAAATGTTGCTTATTTATACAGTACCATTGCAAAACATGTGAACAGAGAAGGAGATTCAAATACATTCTGTGAGTGCTTGTTTAATTAAGTAACCAAAAGTGCTACTATAAAAATGTATAATAGAATATGTCCATGCTCCCTGTGGGAGAGGGATGTTAGCAGGACTCTGCTGAGCTCATCTCCATGTAAGGGCTTTAAATCTAAAATAGATGAACCACCTGCAAGGTATAGGATTGTTCAGTGTGTGTAAACTGTGTGTGCGTGTGTACGTGCGTGCGTGTGTGTGTGTGTGCGTACGTGCGTGCGTGTGTGTGTGTGTGTGTGTGCGCGTGCATACGTGCGCAGGGGCGTCATGCATCCCAAAACTCTGAGGGGGCACCAAATATGTGAGGATGGCTTTTTTTTCTGGATATCTAAGCATACATCTTGAGCTGTATGTATCCTGGTTATAAAATGTAAAAAATACTAAATATGCTTGCAACCCTAGTAGCAACGTTGTATATTTGCTCCAGCAGTTTCATATTTTCTAATGGGTTTACTTGTTGTATTTTACACTATAGAGGTCAATCATCCTTACTGTAAGAAAACACCCACTATGAACACTGCACACTAGCCATTTAGAGGGTTGTTAGATACAGATCTCAAACACCGTAAAACATTATACTAACTGGTGTTGGTTGTACATAATTCAGGTGAAGGCAGGTGTCAATGCAAGTGTTAGTGGTACGTCTCAAGTGAAGGCATGTGTAACATTTTGACAGAGGGTTTAGAAAGAGCTGAAAATGGCATGCAAGTTCATATCAGTCATACAAGAAGGGCTTTCATGGATTTCTTTAAATATTTGGCTCTTTTTGTCGTTAACCACTGTCACAAGTTGACTCCCATCTACATTTTATTACAAAGTAGGCCTACGGTTTCCTCTGTGCTTGAAGTTCCTATGGACTGGACATAGAGACGAGACCTGCAATTTTAGAATATCTTACAGTGCATAATCCTGGTTGAACCTTATAATTACCCAGGCTTTAATCACTGTTTGTAACTTTAATAACGCCTGCTAGCATACAGAGCACACATCATAAGGCCATTCTAATGACGTGGCCCTACACAGGAGCCAGGTTATATGGGCCAGCTACCCACAGAGACCAAGTGCTATACTTTTTTTTTTTTTTTTTACCAAAGCCTACTGGGTTCTTGTCCAAAGTAATGCACTGTGTAGGAAATAGGGTGAGTCTTTGGTCCAAATGACCACTGAATGTAGTTGACTCTTTCCTCCCCTCAAGGTGGGATAAAGGTTATTTTTTAACATTTCAGAATGTTCATAAGCTCCTCATGTGGCTTCATATTTCTATGTTCCTCATAGCTTGATCAAAGGGGGCATGCAGATTAAACCAACAGTGGTACAGTCAGTAGTCCTGTAATGTATTGCACTTGCAAGCCACCGACATAGGCTACAGTAGGCCTACATTTGTTCCTGTACTAGTTTGTATGGGCTACAGTAGTAGGCTCAAGGGCTACTTAATTGGCCAACATTCCTTACACCTGTTGGACATCTCCTTTATAGTGCCCCCTGGAACTCTCTCTCTCTCCTCTTGACAAATGTTGATGTGTGAATAGCAGGTTCTACTTTACATTTTCCTTGATGGCGAGTGAAATGAAAATGAGAAGTAGTTGTTTGAATGAGAGAGGTATTGAGTACAGGATATAATGCAGTACCATACGGGTGGCGCCCATGCTCGTTTAGTGCTGATGCGCTATATAACTGTAGCGTTGTGGTCCATCAGTTTTTTTGTAACATAAACGTAGTCTACCGGCAGAAGAAAATGTTTATTATTATCTCGGGCAGGGAATCATACTAACGCGCCGTGTAATTCTAACATAATGCAATTATGTTTATAGCGGAAACGGTCTATCTATGGTCCTATTCATAGCCATTCTGAGAACCATGTCAGTCATTTTCTCTCTCTCTTTCTGAGCTGAGACTGGCTCTCCTTTCCTCGACTCTACAGTGGCGGGATGGTGGGTATATACTGTAAGATACAACAGCCCACCTCGAAAATATTATCCAGGTGCTGTTAATAATTCCCTTCCTCTTTCCTTGTAGTTTGGTCATCTGTGCCATTTTCCGCGTCCTCGCTTTGCGCCGTAGTGCTATGTGGTTGCTTTCTACGTCACCAGGGGGAAACTCAACGAAAACAATGATCCTTCGCCAGAAACCGTATCTACGGAACAGCATTAGAGTAGATTAGACCTTCTCTATGCTATAGCCTACCCCACTCGTGGCTCAGCGTCCGGCGACCACCACAATAGCCAGCTAGACAAGGGTAGAACGAAGGGGGATAAATAGGGTTGCCATCTCAATCGCCTCCAGATCACACGGGACTGGATGTAGCTTAGTCTGTTTTTTTTATATATATATATCGAAGTCCAGTCTGCAACTTTCCCCAGGGTACCGTCCTGATGGCTGGACACGAGTGGGAGTATAAGGACTGGTTCGAACGGGAGGAATTTATCGGACAGATCAGCGACATCCGAGTGCAGAATCTTCAAGGTATGTGGGGCAACGGTGGCTACCATGTGAAATAGAATGGAACCACTGCGTTCATGAGGCTTTATGTTAAAGCTTTGCATTGGTTGATTAGATTGAATCGGGGGACCCATAGTAAGTCAACCTCATCCGAATACCTTTCATGGTTGTAAAAAATGGTTTGTAAACATTCTACCGGTGCCATGCACAGACGGCTGAAGTTTGAACTTTTTGGGGTTTGTATTTTACCACACTCCGTCCGCGGCTATTGTTGATCTCATATCTCTCATCTAATTTCATAAAATCAGTTCGCGACGTGCAGGAATCTGAAAATGAAAGGGAGAAAACGTGACAATGGTGATAAACTGAAGACGGCTATGCACCACTAGAAACCTCAAAGACAGGGAGACCATGTTTTATTTTATAGCAGACAATACACTTTCAATGAGGGGGCAGACAATATTTGATTGCTAATTCACAGCTGCGTGTCTGTAAAACTTATAGAGCTACAAAGTTGCACGTCAAATCAAATTGTTTTTGTCACATGCGCTGAATACAACAGGTGTAGACATTACCTTGAAATGCTTACTTACAAGACCTTAATTAACCACTATGCAGTTCAAGAAATAGAGTTAAGAAAATATTTACTAAATAAAATAAAGTAAAAAATGAAATAAAAAGTAACACAAAAAATAACAATACCGAGGCTATATACAGGTGGTACCGAATCAATGTGCGGGGGTACAGTTTAGTCGAGTTAATTTGTACATGTAGGTAGGGGCAAAGTGGACCTAGACCTGGCGCTCCGGTACCACTTATCTTGCGGTAACAGAGAGAACAGTCTATGACTTGGGTGACTGGAGTCTTTGACAATTTTTTAGTCCTTCCTCTGACACCGCCTAGTATATAGGTCCTGGATGGCAGGAAGCTTGGCCCCAGTGATGAACTGGGCCGTACGCACTACCCTCTGTAGCGCCTTACGGTCTGATGCCGAGCAGTTGTCATACCAGGCGGTGATGCAACCGGTCAGGATGCTCTCGATGGTGCAGCTGTAGAACTTTTTGAGGATCTGGGGACCCATGCCAAATCTTTTCAGTCTGCTGAGGGGGAAAAGGTGTTGTTGTGCCCTCTTCAGGACTGTGTTTGGACCATGATAGTTTGTTGGTGATGTGGACACCAAGGAACTACAGCCCCGTCGATGTGAATGGGGGTGTGTTCAGCCCTCCTTTTCCTGTCGTCCATGATCAGCTCCTTTGTCTTGCTCACATTGTTGCATGTGACATTGTTACTTCTCTTCGCCCTGTTGTTTCTGACAGTTTCCCTGTGGTGTCAGTCTGAGTCGGTAGCCTATAGCCTGCCCTACGGTAGCATAGTCTGTAATGACTAGGCTATGCGCAGTGAATAAACAAGAATTGGGCAGCAAAGTGGAAAAAATGTATTTAATGAGTGTTGAGAATGAGAGCTTTGTCTCAGTCTCAAGAGGACGGATCACACATTAACTGAGGCCTCCGCAATGGACACACACACACACACACACACACACACACACACACACACACACACACACGCACACACATTTCTCCAGACGGACATATGAGCCTTCAAACACACTTTGTGGCTGCTATAGCCTGCCAAATGCTTTTCACTGTAGCCAGATTGAGCCATCCACTACAACAAACGTTATGTCTGTCTCTGTGGTTCACCTAGTAGTGCAATGAAATAAATGTAAAACGGTCTGATAATGCATAAGATATGTAAGACGTGTTGGATTGTTTGTGTGTGTGTGTGTAATGCACACATTATAGGCCTATGCATATCCATGAAGAAGAACCTAAGACATGCTCTTGACATTTGAAGTGTGAAATGGTACACGGGAAGAGGTACCTGTTCCTGTTCTGCTCTGTCAAGCATCTGGGGTTGCTCCCCCCAGCTCTCTGTCGTTTTATCTTCCCCACTTTCTCTCTCCCTCCCTCTCTCCTTCCCTCTCATAACACCAACTGGTTTGACACTTCCATCTGATGACTAGCTGGCCCTGGAGGCTTTGTGGTTGGAAGAAAACATACGGAGGAGAACCCAGTGCATTAAAACAATGCTCTGAAGGGCCTTACATAACTAATACTCTCTCACCCATCAGAGAAAAGAGCAATGTCCCCCCTCTCTTTCTGTCTCTGCATTAGAGCGCTGAAATCTCAGAACTGTACGTTCCCACACAGCACATACACACAAACCCACCCACCCACCCACACTCACTCACTCACTCACTCACTCACTCACTCACTCACTCACTCACTCACTCACTCACTAACTAACTCACTAAGGATCTACCATGGTCCACACACACCAACACAGTCATGAAGAGGACACGACACGCCTCTTCCCCCTCAGGAGACTGAAAAGATTTGGCATGGGCTCAAAAAGTTCTACAGCTGCACCATTGAGAACATCTTAACTGTCTGCTTCACAGCAAGGCGCTACAGAGGGTGGTGCGTATGGCCCAGTACATCACTGGGGCCAAGGTCCCTGCCATCCAGAACCTCTATACCAGGCAGTGTTGTCAAAGACTAACAATTGTCAAAGACTCCGGCCAGCCAAGTCACTTTATTGATTCATCACATACGCTGCTCCTACTGTTCATTATCTGTCCCTTTATTCCTAGTTATATGTACATACATTTAAAGTCAGAAGTTTACATACACTTAGGTTGGTGTCATTAAAACTCGTTTTTCAACCACTACACACATTTCTTGTTAACAAACTATAGTTTTGGCAAGTTGGTTAGGACATCTACTTTGTGCATGACACAAGTAATTTTTCCAACAATTGTTTACAGACCGATTATTTCACTTATAACTCACTGTATCACAATTCCAGTGGGTCAGAAGTTTACACACACTAAGTTGAATGTGCCTTTAAACAGCTTGGAAAATTCCAGAAAATGATGTCATGGCTTTAGAAGCTTCTGATAGGCTAATTGACATCATTTGAGTCAATTGGAAAAAGACCTCAGAAAAAGAATTGTAGATCTCCCCAAGTCTGGTTCATCCTTGGGAGCAATTTCCAAACACCTGAGGGTACTACGTTCATCTGTACAAACAATAGTACGCAAGTATAAACACCATGGGACCACGCAGCCATCATACCGCTCAGGAAGGAGACGCGTTCTGTCTCCTAGAGATGAATGTACTTTGGTGCGAAAAGTGCAAATCAATCCCAGAACAACAGCAAAGGCCCCTGTGAAGATGCTGGAGGAAACAGTTACATAAGTATCCATATCCACAGTAAAACGAGTCCTATATCGACATAACCTGAAAGGCTCTCAGCAAGGAAGAAGCCACTGCTCCAAAACCGCCATCAAAAAGCCAGACTACGATTTGCAACTGCACATGGGGACAAAGATCATACTTTTTGGAGAAATGTCCTCTGGTCTGATGAAACAAAAATATAACTGTTTGGCCATAATAACCATCGTTATGTTTGGGGAGGCTTGCAAGCCGAAGAACACAATCTCAACCGTGAAGCACAGTGGTGTCAGTCTCATGTCGTGGGGGTGCTTTGCTGCAGGAGGGACTGGTGCACTTTACAAAGTAGATGGCATCATGAGAAAGGGAAATTATGTGGATATATTGAAGCAACATGTCAAGACATCATTCAGGAAGTTAAAGCTTGGTCGCAAATGGGTCTTCCAAATGGACAATGACCCCAAGCATACTTCCAAAGTTGTGGCAAAATGGCTTAAGGACAACAAAGCCAAGGTATTGGAGTGGCCATCACAAGCCCTGACCTCAGTCCTATAGAACATTTATGGGCACAACTGAAAAAGTGTGTGCGAGCAAGGAGGCCTACAAACCTGACCAAGTTACACCAGCTCTGTCATGAGGAATGGGCCAAAATTCACCAAAATTGTAGTGTGAAGCTTCTGGAAGGCTACCTGAAATGCTTGACCCAAGTTAAACCATTTAATGGCAATGCTACCAAATACTAATGTAGTGTATGCAAACTTCTGACCCACTGGGAATGTGATGAAAGAAATAAAAGCTGAAATAAATCATTCTCTCTACTATTATTCTGACATTTCACATTCTTAAAATAAAGTGGTGATCCTAACTGACCTAAGACAGGGCATTTGAACTAGGATTAAATGTCAGGAATTGTGAAAAACTGAGTTTAAATGTATTTGGCAATGGTGTATGTAAGCTTCCGACTTCAACTGTACATGCAGTAGTACTACTGTGCATAGCAAACAGCCACAATGTCAGGAATTGTGAAAAACTGAGTTTATATGCGTTTGGCCAAGGTGTATGTAAACTTCCCGACGTCAACTGTATCTACCTCAATGACCTCATATAGCCAAGTTATCATTACTCATTGTGTATTTATTATTACTTTTATTATTATGTTTTTAGATTCATTATTTATTATTATTTTACTTTTCTGGTATTTCTTTTTTTCTTTCTCTCTGCATTGTTGGTAAGGGCCCATTAGTAAGCATTTCACTGTCATTCTACACCTGTTTACGAAGTATGTGACAAAAACAATTTGATTTGATTTGACACTGAGAGGCTCCCAGCTCATTGAGATGCTCAATGGACCTCTTTCTGAGCTGGTGGGTAGTTCTCTGTACTGACCTGAAGCATCTTTCATTTGAAACACTCCACTCATCACTAGTTTACAGAGAAGAATGACTATTGAAACATCTCAACTGCCTACAGTATATAGGGAATAGGGTGCCATTTGGGATGCAGACAGTGGATGGTGTGGGGGATGTGTCTCTGAGCTCAGCAAGAATAAATGATGCATAAAAGAGTTAATCAATATCGGACATGTTGTCACTAGCACGGCTCAGGAGTGCATGTGTGTGTCTGTTTTGTGTACGTGGACACACCTGCTGCTAAGTAGAGAGACCCGCCGGCAACAGCAGTGTGTACACTCTACCTTTAGGGACTGGACATCTGTTGAAATAGTTTATGACAGTCTTCCACTGAACGGAGCCTTCTGCCGATGCCATACAGTACCTCACAAAACACTCAAACAAGCTAGAGCCGCTGAGCCAGAGTGAAAGTCTGCAGTCCCTGCTGCGGTGGACTTGACTTTCTACTCGGAGAGAGAGAGAGAGCGAGAGAAGGCTTTTCTTCTAAAGCCCAGTGACAGAACAGATTTTCATACGATGTGTGGGGCGAGGAACTGCCTCAAACACTCACACTTGTTTGAATGTGATGTTCTTGAACGCTCACCAGGCCAGTCGAGTCCCCCACATCTCAATACTTATTCAACACAGAGTGACTAAGGGGGAAAGGCTGAGCACACACAGTGCTGCTTCCCTCACATTCTGGTATGAGTTTGAGGAGGGTAGGGTATAGAGAGAGAGATGGGGGTGGAGGCTAAAGGACAATGGTCTCTTCTCTTTCACTCACCCCCTGGCTTATTATCATTTGTGTTCCTCCTAAATTCTGTGTTGGTACTCAGGCAAGGCAAGTAAACGAGCTCAGATGTCCTCTTGATTCAGAACAAATTCAGTGTCCCTTTGATTCTCCCCCTGAAGCCCCCCATGTTTATTCAACTATACTGAAATCGTTGGTGAGACACACGAAACGCACTGAGTAATCACTATCAATGCACGCCATCCATCGCAGTGTTTGGATAACCTAACAGCAGTACAACCTTACATTATTTGTTGTGTTCCAAATGGAACCCTATACACTATATAATGCACTACTTTTGACCGGGGCCCATACGGCTCGGGTTGAAAGTAGTGCACCATCTATGGAATAGGGTATCATTTGGTTTCCGTATGTTGTGTGCATGACCATCACTGACCTTCAGCTTGGTTTTCTCTTGGACAGAGCCATTATATTGCAATGTAAAAAGGGAACCAACTCAGATTAAATCAGTGCATAGTAGAGGTCGACCGATTATGATTTTTCAATACCGATACTGATTATTGGAGCACCAAAAAAAGCAGATTGCGATTAATCGGACAATTTCTTATTTAATTTATTTGTAATAATTACAATTACAATAATACTGAATGAACACTTATTTTAACTTAATATAATACATCAATAAAATCAATTTAGCCTCAAATGAATAATGAAACCTGTTCAATTTGGTTTAAATAATGCAAAAACAAAGTGTTGTAGAAGAAAGTAAAAGTGCAATATGTGCCATGTAAGAATGCTAACGTTTAAGTTCCTCGCTCAGAACATGAGAACATATGAAAGCTGGTGGTTCCTTTTAACATGAGTCTTCAATATTCCCAGGTAAGAAGTTTTAGGTTGTAGTTATTATAGGAATTATAGGACTGTTTCTCTCTGTACGATTTGTATTTCATATACCTTTGACTATTGGATGTTCTTATAGGCACTTTAGTATTGCCAGTGTAACAATATAGCTTCTGTCCCTCTCCTTGCTCCTACCTGGGCTCGAACCAGGAACACATCGACAACAGCCACCCTTGAAGCAGCGTTACCCATGCAGAGCAAGGGGAACAACTACTCCAAGTCTCAGAGCGAGTGACGTTTGAAACGCTATTAGTGCGCACCCCGCTAACTTTGCTAGCCATTTCACATCGGTTACACCAGCCTAATCTCGGGAGTTGATAGGCTTGAAGTCATAAACAGCTCAATGCTTGAAGCATTGCGAAGAGCTTCTGTCAAAACGCACAAAATTGCTGTTTGAATGAATGCTTACGAGCCTGCTGCTGCCTACCACCGCTCAGCCAGACTGCTCTATCAAATCATAGACTTAGTTATAACACAGAAATACGAGCCTTAGGTCATTAATATGGCCGAATCCGGAAACTATCATCTCAAAAACAAGACGTTTATACTTTCAGTGAAATATGGAACCGTTACGTATTTTATCTAACAGGTGGCATCCATACGTCTAAATATTCCTGTTACATTGCACAACCTTCAATGTTATGCCATAATTACGTAAATTTCAGGCAAATTAGTTCGCAACGAGCCAGGCTGCCCAAACTGTTGCATATACCCTGACTCTGCGTGCAATGAACGCAAGAGAAGTGACACAATTTCACCTGGTTAATATTGCCTGCTAACCTGGATTTCTTTTAGCTAAATATGCAGTTTAAAAATATATACTTCTGTGTATTGATTTTAAGAAAGGCATTGATGTTTATGGTTAGGGACAGTCATGCAACGATTGTGCTTTTTTCGCAAATGCGCTTTTGTTAAATCATCCCATATTTGCTGTCTTTGTTAGGAAGAAATAGTCTTCACACAGTTCGCCACGAGCCAGGCGGCCCAAACTGCTGCATATACCCTGACTCTGTTGCAAGAGAAGTGACACAAAGAAATTCATGTTAGCAGGCAATATTAACTAAATATGCAGGTTTAAAAGTATATACTTGTGTATTGATTTTAAGAAAGGCATTGATGTTTATGGTTAGGTACACGTTGGAGCAACGACAGTTGCAAATGTGCACCGCATCGATTATATGCAACATAAACTAGATAGATAAACTAGTAATATCATCAACCATGTGTAGTTAACTAGTGATTATGATTGATTGATTGATTGTTTTTTATAAGATAAGTTTAATGCTAGCTAGCAACTTACCTTGGCTTCTTACTGCATGCGCGTAACAGGCAGGCTCCTCGTGGAGTGCAATGAGAGGCAGGTGGTTAGGGCGTTGGACTAGTTAACCGTAAGGTTGCAAGATTGAATCCTCGAGCTGACAAGGTAAAAATCTGTCGTTCTGCCTTCCTAGGCCGTCATTGACAATAAGAATGTGTTCTTAACTGACTTGCCTAGTTAAATAAAGGTGTAAAAAACATATATATATTTTTAAATCAGCCAAATCGGTGTCCAAAAATATCGATATCCAATTGTTATGAAAACTTGAAATCGGCCCTAATTAATCGGCCATTCCGATTAATCGGTCGACCTCTAGTGCAGAGGATTTTGATATTGCTCTGTATTATTGCAGCCTATCCTGTCTGCCTGTACAGAGTTAAGTTCATACAGTATTCAGACATTATCATGCAGTATTCATTTGCTTGGACAGTTCTGCTGCTGCCTTCGCCTCCTCATCTCTTTCTCTCCTTTTCTCTCTCTGTCGCTCCCATCCACTCTGAGCCTCTATGTAAAACCGTGGGATCCGCGGTGTGTAAAAGAAAATCAGAATGAAGGTCATGTGCACTCTCTGTCTCTCTCTCTTACAATGCAGTTCTTGTAAGCACAGAAGAAAGAACCACTTTCATCCTCCCCTGCTCCTCCTCCACCTGCTCGTTATTCGAGGATTGCCTCGCTGCACGGTTTTCCAGAGCATCACTGATGTAGCGAGGTTCCGGGAGGCCGTAGATGTACAGCAGTGGACTCCTGAATTCTGACGTCTATATTTAGTCTATTTACCACTTTCTCTGAGTAGCATGCATGAGGGGCTGACTTCCCTGACATGTACCAAGTGTGTGTAGTGTGTTGAAAAATATGCAGCTGAGAGCTAGAAGCCTGCGCAGCCGAGCTATTATGTAAGCCGTGTTAACCCTGTCATATTTGGATACAGGAGCATGCTGTTGCTGACATGTACTAAGCGTGTGTGTGTAATGTGTGTGTGTGTGTGTGTGTGCGCATCTAGGGCTGGGTTGATACCAGTATCGCGATACTCGTTAGTATCGTGGCAAGGAAACAAAACGCGAAGCGAATTCACATTGATTCATTTTCCAACTATAGCACACAATATTTTACATACAGAAGGTGTTTTAAAGGGCCCAAGAGTTAGATCTGCTTCGTGTTTTCATTTATGCCATGGAAAAGATATTGCAATACTGTTATCGTCCCGGCCCTAGCGCATGTGTGTGTAGTACAGAGGTTCAGTAGCATACTGTCACTGTAGCAGCCAGACAGTGAATGTGGAGTGTATCAAATATGGACGATTGCATCACTATTGCAAAGTCTCAGTTGACATGCAAGACGGGGAACAATGTTATTGTGAACTGAATAGTGAATAAACTCAACTGAATGGTGTCCGTATCTTTGAAGAAGCAAGTATAATGTGGGCAACACTGTCCTCATAGCGGTGGTTTTCTAATGGGCAGAGATATTGCTAGGGCCAGACCAACAGTTCCAGGATGATGGTCGGTCCAAGTCAACTGTTCTTATTTCATCTTGAGTGATGATACGTCTAAAGTTACGGTTTATGCTTCAAAAAGCACTCCTTTTGTAGGAGGCCCATTTTCCACTCTAAAAATACCATGGCGCATTTTAAAAGGTCAACGGTTATATTGTGAAATAAACCTGCGGAGAGAGAGAGTGACGTACACGGGGTGAGTTTACTCTTTGTCTGAGGTCTGTATAAGTGCCAGTTTTATTAGATGCAGGTGTTTCTACCAATGGGCTGAAGAAAGAAACGGTCCAACAGAACTTTGAATAAGTAACTCTCATGGATTGCAGTGATGATGACAAATCAGGGCCGTGCTCTCTCTGCCTACAGCTCTGTTTTTATTAAAAAGCAATGATTGTTGTTCTCAGGTTGACCTGTAGCTGTCAGGGGAAGGTAATCAGTAACCAGGTTTCTATCCAACCTTTTTATGCGATTAAAGTACATGTGGGGAAGAAAATGTGATGACAGGACGGATGGAAACAGAACATTTGTCGGGAAACTTTCAAATGTCGACAGAACTAAATACGCTAGACAAGATGGGATCTTTTTGTGTCAGTAAAATGTATTATTCAAGAAATGTCCATGGAAATGCTTTTACGCATGTTGTGTGGTCCTCCCACTACGACTCGTGAAGAAAGCTTGCAATTTATTAGGGTGCCGATTCAATAATTTATGATGAACTTCACAGGGTGGTGAAAGTGCCAGGTGATGAGCTCGATGCTCCCTTTGCAATAAATATCGAGGGTCTTATTCTGGTGGCATGATCATTGATGCTTGTCTGCCGTTTGACAAATAAAAAAAATATCGCTCTTTTGTCTATAATAATGTAACATAGACGCTGGGAGTCGAGAAGCAGTCGCAGGTGGTAAGTTTAATTAATATAACAAGTAACATGGACCGATACAATGTAGGAGTAGCGTCTAGACATGAACAACAGAAACAATACTGCCTGGGGAAAGAACCTAAGGGAGTGCCAGATAAAGGGGTGGTAATGAGTGAGGTAATAGAGTCCAGGTGTGCCTAATGATGAAGCGCAGGTGCGTGTAATGATAAATGCCAGGTTCAAGTAATGATGGTTCCCAGGATCGGTGGTTAGTAAACCAGCGACTTCGAACGCCGGAGGGGAGGAGCGGGAGTAGACGCGACAAAGAATCTCATCATGTAGGCTATACCCGCACTGTATCTGTGAGCTGTTGGCTACAGTTGAAAATGCGAGTTGAAAATGCGATGGAAACCCATTTCACTTGTATTTGTAATTTGGGAGGGTGGTTTAACCATTCCATTTGATTTTTTATGTACACTACGTCATCACACAGTCTTTTATCCCAAACTATTCAATTGGATGGAAACACATCTCTGATGGGAAAATGCGCATATTGTTTTTATGCCGATTTTTTTGTTTGTTTATATTCGCATGAAAGTCTGTCACTAATTGCATGGAAACCTAGCTAGTGAGTAGGTATGAAAAACAAACACACAAAGGCTCTTTTTCCTTCCTTCTTCTTTTCACCAAGTTATGCTCTCCTTGCATATGATCTGATTTGAACTTCACTTTTAAAGCATTACTGATCTATAGTGCACTATATTTGGGAAGACAAAACAAATATTTTTTCCCCCTTTTTTTACCAAAGATGACTCCTTCCACCTGATCCCTCGAAGTTATTCATGATTTGAACTTCACTTTTCATGTAGGTTACATGAATGTCATTACTACATAATTACTGATAAGGCAAAGATTTAGCATGGGCCCTCAGATCCTCAAAAAGTTATACAGCTGCATCAGTGAGAGCATCTTGACTGGCTGCATCACCGCCTGGTATGGCAACTGCTTGGCATCCGACCGCAAGGTGCTACAGAGGATAGTGTGTACGGCCCAGTACGTCACTGACTGACCTTCATGTGTTAAAGTAATGATGGACTGCTGTTTCTCTATTCATTTGAGCTGTTCTTGACATAATATGGACTATTTTACCAAATAGGGCTATCTTCTGTATAGCACCCCTACCTTGTCACAACACAACTGATTGGCTCAAGCGCATTAAGAAGGAAAGCATTTCCACAAATTAACTTTTAAGAAGGCACACCTGTTAATTGAAATGCATTCCAGGTGACTACCTCATGAAGCTGGTTGAGATAATGCCAAGAATGTGCAAAGCTGTCATCACGGCAAAGGGTGGCTACTTTGAAGAATCTCAAATATAAAATACATTTGGATTTGTTTCACAATTTTTTGGTTACTACATGATTCCATATGTGTTATTTCATAGTTAGTCTACAATGTAGAAAATAGTCTAAATAAGGAAAAACCCTTGAATGAGTAAGTGTGTCCAAACTTTTGACTGGTACTGTATATATTTAACATTTGTACCCAAATTCACCCTAACTAACTGATCTGTATACGAGCAAACAGCACAGTGCATACAATAAGCATAGGCCACGTTGGTTTTTGTTCAAAATGTGGACTAGATTTGTATCTTTTTGGTCTAGTTTAGTGGAAGCTTGTCTTTTGTATCTTTGTGACTGTACTTATCTTGTTTATATATTTAGTCTGTTTGGAACGAGGAAGATGCAGCCTGTGACATCAGCACTTATTTTCTTTATCATCTCAAGCTATTAAATTGCCGGTGTGGCTAACATTTTCTTTAACTCAATCGTCTTTGGGAACAATCATCTTGTTCTTCAAGATAATGCCACTGTCAAAAAAAGACCTCTGTGATTTGACGAATCAATCAGCGCATTGTTGCCATTTACGTGTCTTTCTGCCTCTGTTCTCCTTGGAAGTCTTTCGGAGAGGTAGAGCCCACACTTTTAACCCTGATCTCTGTGAAAGGAACCTACCTGCACTTCAAACAAATTACACACCAAAAATGTGGGTTCCTCAAGGGTTCTTTGTGAAGGGCGATGGTTCTATGTGGGACCATAATGACTCAAAGTACCCTTTGAGCTCTTCAATGGTCCTTTACAGTTCACAAAATCATTTTTTGCTCTATTTGTGATAATTCAAATGGTTTGCGCACAGCTCTTATTGTGAAACTGTGAGTGAGAGTGTTATTCCAGTTTGTCTAATGTGTTGTGGTATGCCATTACGTAGTAAGTCTTGTGCAAGACTCATGTATGGGCTTGTGTCAATTGAGAACGGTTGACTAAATCAGTCAGTGGCTCTCTCCTCAGGGACCCCCAGCTGTTCCAGAGCTGCCACACCTGATTCAACTAGTCAATTAACACAATAATAACAGCTACGGAATTTTACAATATAATATGGCTGACCAGAATAGGTTCTATAAAAAAACATAAAGGGTTCTACATAGCTCCAAAAAGGGTTGTATCCATAGTGGAACCCTTGTTTGGTGTTTCTTTATAGACCCATAGGAAAGGGTTCTTTATAGTGCCATACAGATACAATTTAGAACCTTATGAGCATGGTTCTTTACAGATCCTTCAAAAAAAGGGTTCAATATAGCACCAAAAAAGGTTTCGCTATGGTAACAACAAGCCAAAGAACCCTTTCCTGGTACTACAATATTTAGAACCATTTTTTGGGGGGAGTGTAGCTTTTAACTCACAAACACACTGGCTGAGACCCAAATGGGAGTCACATTTAGATTGAATACAAAATTCTGGAATTGTTTGCATATGGAAATGCTTCCGTGAGAGTGTTTTGGTTTCCCGGTATTGTCCATGTTGGATTCCCCGGCACTCGCATTTAGGTAAGGTTTGAACAGAGGCCGTGTCCCAAATGGCACCCTAGTAGATGTGTACTACATAGGGGAATACGGTGCCTTTTGAGACACCGACAAACTCACTTAACCCACATTATAAATGGCCCTTCCTTTCCTGTCAGGAATGACCTTCAACTACAGAATATGTTTAGTCATGTAAATGCAATTCCCTTACAATGCCATGCAAACCTGTAGTTCTGTTGGATGGGAGGGGGGGGTGGGGGGTCTTAGAATTAATTATTGGGCTATGGAGTTTAAGAAGCTACAGGTCTGTACTTCAAAAGTAGTGGGACCCATGCTTTCAGCTATTCAACCATGTTGGACCAGCTACCTCAAGGAAGAACGCATGCCTTTCTGGTATGAAGAGTGATTGTGAAACATAAGCAAATACTAAATAAGGTGAAGGAAGGAGTGAACACACTTTTTTAGTTCAGGTATAGTTCAGGTTCACAGGTCTCTGTCTCACCCAGCTAATAATTGGTGATCGAATCACTACACCCCTCTCTCCTTTTATAATGGTGTGAATGGCTGAGTTTATAGGGCCAAAAAAGAACCTGATTGATCTTGGCTCTGTGACAATGAATCTGCACCAAGAATCACAATGAATGTATCCCACACTTACTGCTCATTAGTTTGCTGTATTAGTGATTGTAATTGAGAAGATGTAGTTATTCTTCAGATGAAGTAGGCTAAATGTTGATTTCCTGGCAGTCAGTTATGCAAGCAAAGGCAGCATTAATTCACAGTATATGCAGAAACTGGCCTGCCAAATCACATCCCTGGATTTTATTTGTGTGTAGCCTATGCATGTGTACAGTGACAACACTTTTCGAAGGAGAGATAAGGAAATGTATTTCACAAACCTCTGTCTAAACTATTGGTTACCTGTCAAATCATGTTGAGTCATGCTTGGAAAGAATCGAAATGTTATTATTTTTTTTCTGTTCGCTAATTTTCTTCTAAAGGGGCCATCCGGGATTGGTACAGTACATCCATTTTTGGACTTTTAAATGAATGCTGTATAGCCATTGACTCGAGTGACCGCTTTGTTGCTTTTCGAATCTGAGATCCCCCCCTTTTAAGGCGTGAGCTGAGGTAATTATTATGACACTGGACTGTTTCTATTGTAATCATACGCTGTTGGGAATAGTTATTTGTATCCCATTATCTTCTCACAGAAAAATACATACGCTGCATTTATATTGGCTAATCCCAAACATGTAGAATAAATTCCACGTGGATGGTGAGGCCTATATAGAATCAGGAAAGGCGCTCTAAAATGTGAACTAAAGAGAATTGATATTATACACCCCAGCAACTCTTCTAGTTATACAACCCCTTTGGTGAAGAGTAAGACACCAGCAGCAGTGTCTTTAGGGAATCCCCTATCATGGCAGTTCTTGTTTTAATGTTTTAACATAAGATGAGCTCCACTTTGTGTAGCACAGTTGTATTGTTACTCTACACAGTGCAGAACGCAACGGCAGTAATGTGATGAATCCAAGCCAACCCACTGGGCACAGACGTTTTCATCGTTTTGGTTTTACATTTGAAACCGGCAAAATATTTCACAGTCCCACTGGATTTAGGGTGAAAGTTGGGTGAAAAGCAAATACGAAATCCCCTTTATGTTGATGACTTTTTGCAAATCCAATCAGTTTTCCATGTTGTTTCAACGTCTTCACATTGAATTTTTGTTGTTGAAATGATGTGGAAACAAGGTTGATTCAAGCCGTTTTTGCCCAGAGGGGACCTCATCTTAATGCAAAGCAACATGAATCAACAGCAGCGATATAATTGAGGGAGGGTGAACCCAGCACCCTTCCGTCCAGCGTATTTAATTTCATCCTTCTTTCTGTAGATTTATCCAGCACATTTATTTCATCTTTCTCGCCTACTTTCAAAAGGATTCTGCACTTTCTGTTCCTTCCGAGTGTTCTGAGGTGCGTAGGAGGTGGGGCCAGGCAGGCAGTCAACCATGGCTTCTTCCGACATGGCACCCTATTCACCCTATGCCCCCCATAGGGCTCTGTCCATATGCAGTGCACTATATAGGGAATAGGGTGCCATTTGGTTTGAGACGCGCCCCAGGACATCTGGAGACATTCTGTTTACCCAGGGAGGAAGATTCCTGTACCCCCTCCTCCCCGTGTTTTCCCTCCTTGTCTTCACAGCCTCTAATTGGCTGGCAGTGATGCAGAACTCTGGAGAGGCGCTAGCTGCCCACAGAATTGCCCCCAATCAGACTTTGTTTTGTTTATTAGTGGTAATTACTCTCAGATGGAGGAATGGGACTGTTTGTCATGTGGTGTACTTTGTTGGTGGTGGTGTTGTTGTTGGTGTATCTATTGTACACACTCCAATGGTCAGTGAAGGGAGTTATGTTGCTGAAAAAGGATGTCAGTATTGGATCAGATACTTTTCTCTTAGGCCGGGATTCAATCCGGTCGCAATTTTGTCGACAATTCACCATTTAGAGTTCATTCCCAGTTTAGCAATCATATGCAGCATTTCCCATGAATGAGGGAACAAAGCTGCATCGCCGACAAAGCGCGATCGGATTGAGTCCCAGCCTTCGTCTCTTACACTTGTTTTTGCACCCTTCCCTACGGAATATCTGCAGATTATTTTGATATGTTTACATCCAGAATGCCGATGCAGAGTTTGGTCGACTCTCAGCTCTCACATCTACTGTTTGTTCCTTTAAATGAGTGGATAATCACATGAACAGTAGGTGAATTTTACACCCCAAAGAGACACTAACTAAAAGGCCTAGAAGAAGTGCCTTTATCAGCACACAGCTTGTATATACAGATCTGAGTCAGTGTCATTATACACATCTAGCATGTACAGATCTGTGTTCAACAAAAGCACGGAGTTAATTGCCTCCTAATGATATTTGTTCAGTCCTACAGGGTTGTCCCTTCTCTGTTCAACTCTCTGCGATAGCATGAAAGAGTAACATTATGTCCGCGTACCAAATGGCACCCTATTTCCTGCATAGTGCACTACTTTTGACTAGAGACCTACGGGCCCCGGTGAAAAGTAGTGCGTTATGTATGGAAGAGTGTGCCGTTTGGGACGCTGTTGCAATGTTAATCAGATCATTCACATCCCAGTTAAAGGCTTTCTCTACCACGTGATTGAGGAGTCTCAGACTTGCTTCCCCCACTCTTTGCATGGCAAGTAAAGGAGAGCGGCCCCATTGCTCCCACCGAGTCTGGGATCGTGTCTAGAACCAGTCCCACCACACTGAGACAAAAGAGAGGGAAAGGGGTTATAGAATAGAATATGTACGTCTGGTTGACAACTTACTATATCCCATTTCGTTATATGATAATTTAGGATTATTAGATTGCAATCATATGATTTTCTCTGCTTCTCCAGACAGTGTTGCTTCAGTTAAATCCGATCAATCCTAACAATAGAAATGAGTATCAACGGCAACAGCAGCAATATGTAGTAATGTTTGGTCCGCCTTCGAAACTAACAGTAGCCTAGATAAGATTAGGGAAGATAGAGTGCATAGAGAATTGCTTGTCACACTGTACACATTGACACGTCAACATTCACAGTAAGCTTGTGTTCAACATGCCAGTCAGACAAGAGGTACCGGTCCTTGGCAGTGTCCCAAATGACACATTATTCCCTACATAGTGCACTACTTTCTACAGAGGAAAAATAGTGCACTATATAGGGAATAGGGTGCCATTTTGGATGTATCCCTCATGTCAGTCAGTCTGGCCTTATTTCCACACATAGAATGACCTCATCTTTAATGGCAGTGCAGCCAGAGAGCTGAAATAATGACACAGCTCTGCATTCACCTGTGTTACTCAGGATGTGACATCATCCATGCATACAGTATGTATCCTATTCATTGTGCTCTTACCTTCTGAGACAGAGAGGGAAAACCAAAACAAAACCACTGAGAACATTGTGTTCACCTAAACTAGTGCTAGTCTATGGATTAAGGTTAGAGTTGGACTCTCTGTGGGTGTTAACCCCGATGTCCCGGATACATTCCCAATCTGGCCCATACCATCATGGCCACCTAATCATCCCCAGCTTCAAATTGGCTCATTCATCCCCTCTCTTCTCCCCTGTAACTATTCCCCAGGTTGCTGCTGTAGAAAATAATGTGTTCTCAGTCAAATAAAGGTAATATTTTAATAACACTCCCCCCACCCCTTACCATACTAGAATGGGGACCTTCCAGGTGACTGCTGTTCTAAGGACAGACCCCATCAAGGCCTTCCAAGAAATGTAAACCTCTGTGTTGTATTGTGTCTATAATAGAAAACACCTCACCAGAGCTGACTCTTAACGCTGCTCTTTCAGGGGGAAAAAAAAGCTTTGGCTCATCTTCCTGCATTTTACCCAATACAGAACCTGACCTCAACACTTGACTGACTTACTAAACCCATGCTCTGGCTTTACAGCGTTATTTCACAGTACGGTGTCGTGGGAGAAGAAACAACATAATCGTAAATTCCTCTATTTCCACCCCTGAGTTCAAATGTCAGGGGCTCCTGAACACATGGCTCTTGGAAGGCCGTGTCCATATTTGCCTGTGGACTGGTGGAGGCTTTCATTGAATGGAAGACATCTGGAGTTGACACGTGTTGGTGGGCTAGCAGACAGATTCCCTGGAGAATAGGGCCTGATTATACAAGCCTTTTGACAGATTGTCCCAGACTGTCCCTAACAGGCAATGTTTCAACCAGCCGAGTCCACACTCCCCCGGACTCCTCTCTGGCGCGGCACTTGTTAGTATTCAAGAAGTGTCACCTTTTGTGTCGTAGGAATCTGAATCAGACACAGCGCTGTGACAGAGAGCGAGAGAGAGAAAGTAGGGATCATTCTTTTCCATGTAGGCCTGTCTCTCATTGCCTAGACGTTAGGTGTCATTCCCGTCATTCAGCACTGTGCTGTCCACACATTTGTGGGGACGGAAAAATAAACGAACGGTCTGGTTAGGAATTCTAGGCGCACAGCCACACACATGCTATAAATCACCACCAGCGCACAATGGTAGACATTCACAGCAGCACACACACTCCAACAGACTGAGGTATCCGAGTGGGTCCGGATGCAGCGTGCCATAGTAAGTCTCTCTGTAGAGCCCTCAGATCTGACGATACGTGCACCTTTCTATTTGGCCCAGGCTCTGTTATTCCTAAGAGAAACCAGTGCAGCGTTTTGGATAATGTACCTGGAAAATTAGATCAACAGTTATGGATGGCCACGGTTATTAATATTTCCAGTGGGCAGTTGGGTTTTCAGACGTTTTTGGTGTGTTTTATTTAACTAGCCTTTCATGACGTGGGCATTTTCTCACGTTGGCTAATTGACTACAGAAATTACTCTTCTCATCACAGGGGAGGTGTACATGTCATATACACTACCGTTCAAAAGTTTGGGGTCACTTAGAGATGTCCTTGTTTTTGAAAGAAAAGCACATTTTTTTGACCATTTAAAATAACATCAAATTGATCTGAAATACAGTGTAGACATTGTTAATGTTGTAAATGACAATTGTTGCTGGAAACAGCTGATTTTTTAAATGGAATTTCTACATAGGCGTACAGAGGCCTATTATCAGCAACCATCACTCCTGAGTTTCAATAGAACATTGTGTTAGCTAATCCAAGTTTATCGTTTTAAAAGGCAAATTGATCATTAGAAAACCCTTTTGCAAGTATGTTAGCACAGCTGGAAACTGTTGTTCTAATTAAAGAAGCAATAAAACAGGCCTTCTTTAGACTAGTTGAGTATCTGGAGCATCAGCATTTGTGGGTTCGATTACAGGCTCAAAATGGCCAGAAACAAATAACTTTCTTCAGAAACTCATCAGTCTATTCTTGTTCTGAGAAAAGAAGGCTATTCCATGCGAGAAATTGCCAAGGAACTGAAGATCTGTGTACTACTCCCTTCACAGAACAGCGCAAACGGGCTCTAACCAGAATAGAAATAGGAGTGGGGAGGCCCCGGTGCACAACTGAGCAAGGGGACAAGTACACTAGAGTGTCTAGTTTGAGAAACAGATGCCTCACAAGTCCTCAACTGGCAGCTTCATTAAATAGTACCCGCAAAACACCAGTCTCAATGTCAACAGTGAAGAGGTGACTCCGGGATGCTGGCCTTCTAGGCAGAGTTCCTCTGTCCAGTATTTGTGTTCTTTTGCCCCTTTTAATCTTTTCTTTATATTGGCCAGTCTGAGATATGTTTTTTTTCTTTGCAACTCTGCCTAGAAGGCCAGCATCCCAGAGTCACCTCTTCGCTGTTGACGTTGAGACTGGTGTTTTGCGAGTACTACTTAATGAAGCTGCCAGTTGAGGACTTATGAGGCATCTCAACATTTTCATAAACTATGAACAAAGAGGATACAATAGAATAGAACAGTCTCATAGAATGTAAACATTAGTTTATGATGACTAATAGTCTTATAAGCATAGTGTGATACTACAAACAGAAACACATGGAGAGTACATTGTTCATCTCTTGGGTTTCTCCTGACTGAAGCTCTTTCTCAGAGCAAGAGCAGGAGCCTGCTTTTACTTCTGTGTGTGTGTCACTTTTTTTCTGTGTCTGCATGTCTCTGCCTGATATTGTGTGTGGAGTGTATCTATGTGTGTCTAAGTTTACGTGTAGGTGTGTCTGTGTGTCTGTTATTGTGTCCGTCTGTGTGTGTATAGGGCATGTCGCTATAATAAGGGGGCCATTTCCCAGCGCTCCAGCGCCAGCAACCAGCCAGCAACCATAAAGACACAAAGAGCCTAGCTGCTCTGGTCTGGGCCAGGGGCTGGGGCTGGGGCTGGGTGACAGCTTTGAGCACTCAGCTGTGAAAAAGAGGGAGAGAGAGAAAGAGAGGGAGCGAGCAAGAGAGAAAGAGAGAGAGAGAGCGCACATTGCCAAGGCTGAGAGTGAGGCCTATTCAGGGCCCAGTGATAGCAGCAAAGAACAGTGTCCAAACTCCAGATGAAACTTTGTATATGAGGACTAGCAGTACTTCTGTGTCTCAGCTGGAGTCAGCTGTTTGTGTTTTGCTGAATGGGGTGAAGGAACTCCTACATCTGTGAGTAAATGCCTCATTTTAGAACAAACACACACCAGAGGAACGAGCAGATGACCCCATACTGAGAATTTCCTGGTGGCTGGTCATGGCAAATGAGGTTGTCATGAAAACGAATGGTATTTCGAGAATGAATAAGGATGACGATTTCATTGCTGCTGGCAATTTTTTTCTTAATATGGCACGTTATTAGCCTGGTTGCCAGTCTGTTTCTGCTCTCTTGTCAACTCCTTATGTAATTATCATGTTTGGTATGAAAATGGAGTAGGCAAGAGCACAAACAGATCTGGGACCAGGTTGGGACATTATTGATTGTCTCTCCTTTTGTCTAATTACTACTCACAGTATGACTGTCTGTCTTTTCCCTATGTCTATCAGACCTCAGGATAAGACCCAGATGCAGACAGTTCGAAATAACAAATGTTTATTTACAAACAGGGGGCAGGCAAAAGACAGGTCAAGGGCGGGCAATAGTCAGTAATCCAGGGCAGAGTCCGTAAAGTACAGAATGGCGGGCAGGCTCAGGGTCAGGGCAGGCAGGGGTCAGTAATCCAGGGCAGTGTCAAGAGGTACAGAACGGCAGGCAGGCTCTGGGTCAGGGAAGGCAGAATGGTCAACAAATGCGGGAACTAGTTAAACAGGAACTAACGAGAAACATGAGTATGGGAAAAAAAAGACAAACTGGCAACAGACAAACAGAAAACACAGGTATAAGTGCACAGGGGATAATTGGGAAATGGAGAGGGGTGGAGACAAGCACAAGACAGGTGAAACAGATCAGGGTGTGACATTACCCCCCCTCTGGGGATGCTACCTGGCGTCCTACCAGGGCACGTACCTGGTTGACCAGGGTGCCGGCGGTGGAATTCAGCGATGAGGGCTGGGTCCAGGATGTTCCTAGCGGGGATCGAGCACCTCTCCTCTGGACCATAACCCTCCCAATCAAACATGGGATCCCCTGCCCCGAGGTCGAACACTCAGGAGACACCTCACCGTGTATGCCGGATGGCCATCGATGAGACGGGGGGAAGGGGTGGGCCTGGAAAGTGGAGACAGAAGACTGTGAGACAGAGGTTTAATCCTTGATACATAAAACGTGGGATGTATACAGAGGGTGCGGGGCAAACAGCAGAGGGGCTAAGGATCTTGGCGATGGGGAAAGGTCCGATAAAATGAGGGGAAAGTTTGTGGGACTGTACCCCGAGGGGCAGATCCTGAGTGGACAGCCATACCCTCTGCCCAAGACAATAGCAGGGAGCCGGCGTCCGATGGCAGTCCGCCTGTCAAAGATACCTGGAGGTGGTCTTGAGAAGAGCGGACCAAGCTCTCTTCCAGGTACGCCGACAGCGGCAGACAAACATCTGGGTCTAGGGTATGTTGACCTTTTCCTTTATCTCTGGGTAGAGTGGGGGCTGATGCCCTTCGAGTGCTCCGTGGGTTGAGAGCCCAGTGGTCGAGCAGGGAAGGGTGTTCCGGGCATACTCCACCCACACAAATTGCTGTGTGGGTGATGAAACCTGGAGGACAGACTGGCCAACGACCCAATGAGTGTGCAGAATGCCTTCCAGAACCGGGACGAAAACTGAGGACCCTGGTCAAAGACCATTTCCACCGGAAGTCCATGGATCCGGAAGACGTGCTGCACTAAGAGCTCCTTGGCAGAAGGTAGCTTGGGGAGGGGAATGAAACCTGTCCACCACTGTGAGGATAGTGATGTTGCCATCAGTTGAAGGGACACCAGTGATGAAATCCAGGGATATATGTGTTCAGGGCAGGTGAGGGACAGGAAGAGGTTGAAGGAGGAAAGCCGGAGCTTGCCGAGGAGTCTTGTTCTGACTGCAGACAGTACAAGCAGTGTCTGGGACAAACATCTGGTTCTATACCCCAGACGAGTGTAGCCACCAGGCACGACGTCGGAAGGATGGTTTCGGGGTCCGAGGGTGTAGATGTAGGGCTATAGCAGCGTGAAAGCGTGTCTGGCTTAACATTCTTAGACCCTGGGCGGTAGGAGATGGTGAAGTTGAACCAGGTGAACAACAGGGCCCATTGAGCTTGCCTGGAGTTGAGCCGCTTGGCGGTGCGGAGATATTACAGGTTCCTGTGATCCGTCCACATTATATATGGAAGTTCCGCCCCCTCTAACCAGTGTCTCCACTCCTCCAATGCCATCTTCACTGCAAGTAGTTCTCGATTCCCCACATCATGATTCCTCTCCGTTAAGACGATGGGAAGAGAAGGTGCAGGGATGCAGCTTAAGGTCCAGGGCAGAGCCCTGGGACAGGATGGCTCCCATTCCGACATCCGACGCGTCTACCTCCCCCACAAACTGACTGGATGGGTCCGGGTGGATCAATATAGGAGCCATGGTGAAGCGGTGCTTAAGGTCCAGGAACACCCGGTCAGCAGCTGGTGAGGTGAGTACTGACAGGGGGAAAGCCAGGGTGCTATAACCCCGGATAAAACGTCGATAGAAATGGGCAAACCCTAAGAAGCGTTGCAGCTGCACTCTGGATGTGGGTTGAGGCCAATCCACCACCGACCGCTCTTACCTTTCCGGGATCCATCTTCACATTCCCAGCAGCTATGATGTAACCAATGAAGGAGATTGTGGAGCATTGATCAGACCGAATGGCGTCACCAGGTATTCATAGTGTCCTCTAGCAGTGTTGGAGGCTGTCTTCCTCTTGTCACCTTCCCGTATCCGTACCAGGTGGTGGACGTTCCAGAGGTCCAACTTAGAGAGGTAGTGGCCCCCTGGAGCGGCTCGAAAGCCGAGGCGATGAGTGGTAGCGGGTAGCGGTTCTTAACCTTGATGTCATTGAGGCCCCTGTAGTCGATGCACGGGCGCATGGTTTTGTCCTTCTTCTCCACAAAGAAGAACCCTTCGTCGGCGGGGAGGCAGAAGGACGGATAACCCCTGCAGCCAGGGAGTCCTCGATGTACGTCTCCATAACCTTGGTCTCCAGACCTGACAGTGAATACAGGCGTCCCCAGGGTGGTGTAGTGTCCAGGAGAAGGTCGATCCCGCAGTCATAGGGTCGATGCAGAGGAAGCGAAGTGGCCCGGGCCTTGCTGAAAACCTCCCGGAGGTCCTGGTACTCCGCAGACTTCAGGCAATGGGCATAGCAGAACGGGCTCCAGCCCATGATAGTACCAGCAGTCCAGTTGATAAGGAGTTGTGGCACTGGAGCCAAGAAAACCCCAATACCATGGAAACCTGAAGAGACTTGATGAGCATAAACTGTATAGACTCACTGTGGTTCCCAGACACACACGGGTGGATAGGAGTGGTATTGTGGGTGACCCTGCCTATAGAGCGCACATTCGGTGCTCTAACGTCCATGGGAATGGAGAGGGGCTGAGTGGGGATGCCCAGCTCAGACACCAGGGTGGCATCCATGAAACTCTCGTCGGCCCCAGAGGCAAAAACCCAGAGAGATTTTGATTGGTCGCCCCACAGCAGGATGGCATGGAGAGGGGTGCGAGAGGGGTGCGAGTAAGAAAAATTATCTGTATGTTACACCAGAGTACTCGTACCTACTGATGAGCCTAGTCCTTTTAATGGACAGGTAGACACATAATGATCGGCAGTTTCGCAATACAGACAACTCTGGGTGTTAAGTCTGCGTATTTACATCCTAGTACCAAAGTTTCAATCCACTAAGAGAAATAGCCATAGAATCACACTCCTCTGGCTAGGAAATGAGGAAAGATATTCATGAGGTTGTTGGATGGTACTCCAGTGAGACATTTAATGCACAACGACACACAGGTTGAGGTTTTTAAAAATAGCCAAGGAGTGAGCATGCAAGATATGACCATGATTCACCAACTAGCTTCACCGTATTGTGTATGGAAATCAATACAATATATCACATCGTATATAGACTTGTTTATACTGTGTTATGGACTGTATGTTTGTTTTACTCCATGTGTAACTCTGTGTCGTTGTATGTGTCAAACTGCTTTGCTTTATCTTGGCCAGGTCGCAATTGTAAATGAGAACTTGTTCTCAACTTACCTACCTGGTTAAATAAAGGTGAAATATAATATGATTGGCTATAAATTGGTGTGTGTGTGTGAGCATGTGTGATGTTGTATGTTCATGCAAAGGTTCACATGCGAGGGTTGCATGTGTGTGTTTGCACGCTAAGTGCACCACCTTGTTGCTATGGTGTGTTGACAGGTCATGACTGCAGGGTAGAGGTCTTGCTGATTAACGACTGGAGTGTGTCACAAATGGCAACCTATTCCCTATGTAGTACACTACTTTTGACCAAAGCCCTATGGACCCTGGTCAAAAGTAGCGCACTATATAGGGAACGGGGCTATTTGGGATGCTACCTGGTAGTAGATGAGGCTGTTGTCTTACATGAGTCAGTATTGATGCTGCTGGTCTCTTCTCTGTATTCCCATCTTATATTCACAGCCACCATATTCACATCCTCCTCTGTGTTTCTGTTGCTTTTCTCTTGCAGTTGAAAGAGAGGTCGTTCAGAAGAGAACGTTCACACGATGGATGAATCTGCATTTAGAGAAGGTAAGTCAGTCTACAGATCAGGGTTTGTGTCAATTCCATTTTAATTGAAAATGAAAATCCTATTTTCCTCAGAGCTCTATGAGAATTATTATTATTATTTTTTTTTTTACTTCCTGAATTGACTGAATTGAAATGGAATTAACCCAAACCCTGCTACAGTTCCCCCCCCAAAAATCCATCCCTCAAAATAAGCGTATCTTACCCAACACCACCAACTAGAGTATGTATAGACTTATTCCTAAACCTGGGTTATTTTACGTTTCCGAAGCATCTCATTTCAATTTTATTGCCCTTTTTCTGACAACACTTTGAGTCTGTCCCTCACACAAACTGAGTTGTAGCCTCTCCCTCTACCCTATAAATGATAAATGGAGACTGCTAATGCAGAGAGAGACCGTGTAAAAAATGAATTTGTCGGTAAATGCTAATCTGATAGAATGTGTAGATGCTGTAGTAGTCTGCCCTAGAGTAGATTTACTTCTACTTAATGATGTACAGGTGGTACTGTGGGACTGCATCTCAAATTGCACCCTTTTTCTTATATAGTGCCCATAGGGCTTTGGTCAAAAGTAGTGCACTATATAGGGAATAGTGGAGCAGACTGTATATGCAAATAGTGCTAGATTAGATGTAATAGGGCGATTCCATGCCAGCATGGCCCAAAAATAGTTCTGGTATCACAGATTTTTCTGGCAATTCACATTAAAATCTTCATTGGGAGGAAGGACGTTGAACATTTTTATTACATTTTGTATTTTTGGGAAAATTGTGATGAAAGTGGCAATTTCTATAGGCCCTTTTTAGACCTATACATGCCTCCTGTAAGACCCTATGATCCGTGAACCGTACATGGCACAGACAACAACTTGGTGTCATTATCAGTCCCTCCAGGATTTTGCGGAGGCAATTCTGACATTTTGCATGGCAACATGCTATGATTTTGTCCAATTTGTCGTGAAACTGCACTGACGACGGAAAAGGTTTGTTGACATTTGGCTTGATTGAACCATATACTATATATATTTTTTTATCTACGCAAGTCAGTTAAGAACAAATTCTTATTTATTTTTAGACATATTATTTGGAACAATATACTCTTTAAAGACATCAGATTTCCAGAGTGGGTTCTCTGGTACTGTGAAGAAATGATACATTTTATACATACAAATTGACATTATAGATCATTAACCAATCACAACCCTCCTGTAGGATTGCACATTCAGCAAATCACCAGCAGAGGGAGTTCCCTTTAAATCCATTTTCCCATTCACTGTTTTGGTGGCGCTCATAAAATTGCTCATGACTTTAAAAGTAGGAGAGAGCCCACTCTGTAAATTTGACGTACGTGTAGAGTATATTGTTTAAAATAATATGTTTAAAAATGAACAAAATCAAAAAGGGTACTTTTGAGATAATAATATTAATAGTTTTAATGTTGAATAAATTAACGTGTTAAATTGTATTTCAGAATGTAGCGATACTCCATATTTTATAGCACAGTATTAGGAGTATAATGACCCTAAGGTGTTGTCTGTATCATGTACGGTTCCCTGATTATTGGGTCTTATAGGGGGCATGTATAGGTCTGAAGAGTGCCAAACATGGCTCCTTTTATCGGGATAAAAAATGGTTTGTTACAAAAGTAATTAGCATATCAAACATCCTTTCTCCCAATTAAGTTTTTATGTGAGAATTGCCAGAACAATCTGAGATGCAAAAATATTTTTGGGACATGCTGGCATGGAATAATCGCCATAGGCCTTTTTTGTACTTTTTTCCCCCTCCTTTCTTCTCAGATTGCATTGTGTAATTTGAAGAACTGCTTTATTTACTTGAATAGCATTCCTGAACAAATTACCAAGGAGCTATGGTGAAAAGGCCCCCACATACGTTCTCTTTGTCTGCTAACCCACACTTACCCTCAGCCGTTCTGTGTTCCCTCCACTCTCAAGCACACATACACTTGTGCTTACAAATTGTTTACATATTTTTTTTATCTTTCCCTCCCTTCACCCCCACCTCCTCTGCTCTCTCTTGCTCACAAAGTCACACACACACACACACACACACACACACACACACACACACACACACACACACACACACACACACACACACACCTCTGCCATTAGTCATTCAGTGAGTTTCACTACTCTAGCCTTACACCATTGTTTGCATTGGCAAGGCTGTTTTGTGCTTCTAAGGTTTCAGGCGACAGAGAGATGAGATGATAACAGAGCAGAGCCATGAGGCTGACTGAGAGAGAGAAGGTCCAAATAGTGATTAAGTCTTTGTTTCTCTCACACAATGAACCTCTCTTCTCTGACACACTGTCTGGCGTTACATCAAATCTCTGACCCACTAATCGACAATCATACATTTGTCCGCTGGGTTTCGATGGAAAGTTTTGCTCACTCCCTCTCTCAAGTAAGCGTTCAGACGTAGAGAGATTGGTTCATGCATGGTTCGGTTCGATAGCTATTACTTAATAGCTGTTTTGACGGACTGCTCATTATACTGATAAGATCCATCTTTGACAGTTATTGGCAGTCCTACCAGCCAGCATAAAACCAACACCAGAGAAATGTCAATGGTCGTTTTACTCCACTGCTTATGCTACATGTGCACTTAAGTCAGACATCAGACACACCCACTTTTAGCGGTTGCAGCGCAATAGCATCATCAAAGGAAGACTGAAATGTGTTTTTAACATCATCAGGTCTGTTGAAAGATTAACTCTCCTCTCCTCCTGTCTTCAGTGCACTCCTCCGATGGAGGTAAACGACCTGTTCAGAGATATCCAGGATGGAAGAATACTCATGGCCTTGCTGGAGGAACTGTCCGGATGCAAGCTGGTGAGATTTCCACCAACAATATTACACCATCCACACAGTATTCAGATGTTAGTGAGGCTTTGTTGATTCATTCGCTTGCGTCACAAATGACACCCTATTCCCTATAGGCCCTGGTCAAAAGTAGTGCACAATGTAAGGGATAGGGTGCCATTTGGGAGGCAGCCCATGGCTATGCTAGATATGGAGAAGTTATGTGTTGAAGATTGTGTTTGAGTTCTATTTTGGTGGCTAACAATTCACCCAGCTGTTTATTGTATGGTCGGTGTCCTCCTCCAGCTTCATGGGTGGAAACAGTCCTCACATCGTATCTTCAGACTGAACAACATCGCAAAGGTCCTCACCTTCCTAGAGGAAAGAAATGTGAGTATTACAACCAATCACCAATGAATCACCAATCACCTATTTAGGGAAGTGTCTAATAAACATCCTGAAATTATAGATGAAGGTTCAGCTTTATTCCCTTCAATGATATTTATAGCTGAAGTATTTTTTTTTCATATTGGGAGGAGCACCAGCACACCACTGTCTAAATAGCCTGTTGATTGGTTGGATTGTTTACCTGGGTGTGATTACCTGCACAGGTGAAGTTGGTCAGTATTGACGCTGCAGATGTCGCCGATGGCAACTCTTCCATCGTTCTTGGACTCATCTGGAATATTATCCTGTTTTTCCAGGTAAAATCTCTCTATACTGTCTCTTTCTTCTCTCTCCTCCCTCCCCCCCTGCCCTCTCTCTCTCAGATATTAAGTGCCGAGTCTTCCTCCTTCTCTCAGATCAAGGAGCTGACAGGGAACATTAAGAGCCAGTTCCCCTCGTCCTCCAGCCTCTCTTCACTCCCCACCAGCTCCGACTCCGACACCTCCCACTCCAGCACGCCCTCCGATGAGAGGCCACGCTCCATCGCCATGAGGGATCATGGGAAAGCCATCAAGACGCTCCTGCAGTGGGTCCAGAGACGCACCAGGAAGTGAGTTGTGATTGGACAGCAATCATATGTCACATTCATAAGAGACAAACTCACAAATAGGATATGGTATTTGATGAACCTGTGAAAATTATGTAATACATACACACAAGTTTGAAAGTTTGACTGCAATCATGTTCAAGTGTTAGATGTTGCTGACTTGCCGAGTCTTGTCTTGTCAGGTATGGTGTGGCGGTGCAGGACTTTGGGAAGAGCTGGACCAGTGGGCTGGCCTTCCTGGCCGTCATCAAGTCTATTGACCCCAGCCTGGTGGACATGAGGAGAGCTCTGCTGAGGACAGCCAGGGAGAACCTAGAGGATGCCTTCAGGACAGCCCACTATAGCCTGGGCATACCCAGACTACTGGAACCAGAGGGTAAATTATTCAATTCAGTTCAATTCAAACCAATTCAATGAATTGAGACTTTATTCATTGCCACAAGGGGCAATTATGCCAGCCTGATCCCAGATCTGTTAGGGCTGTATAGCCAACTGCTATGGACGTTGTCTTGCCAAAATAGTTGACATGACAACGGCCATAGCAGTTGACAAGACAGCATAAAGAGATCTGGGAATGGGCTACAATTAGGCTGTACAATCAGAGTGTATTAGAAGATTTACCACTAGTCGATCTTAAGTCCCTCTGTTATCATTCCCGCATTTCCATCTCCACAGACGTGACCATTAACCCTCCAGATGAGCAGTCCATAATGACCTACGTGTCCCAGTTCCTGGAGCACTTCCCCGGGATGGAAGAGGTGAGAGAGACTGCATCCCAAGGGCTCAGGTCAAAACTAGTGCATTATATAGGGAATGCGGTGCCATTTGGCTACATAATATTTATCTCATGATCAATATATGATATATACAGTAGTTTATACAAACCACTAGATCAGGGGTGTCAAACAAATGTTACCCCGCGGGCCGCATTCGGTCTTCACCGAGGTCTGGAGGGACGCCCTTAAAATGTATTATATTTCCCCAAAATGTTCCTTTATCCTTCGCTTTTCGTTTCCCTGATTGTGTAGCTTTCGTTTCAATGGCTATTAGCAGGCCGGACAGAGTGAAGAGACTATAAATGTCGGTCTATTATGATTTCTACATAGCGTTGATTTGGTTTTAGTCATTTCAATATTGATTAAGATCGTAATTTTTTTTTTATTAGGCTCATGGGCTAGTTATTTGACACCCCTGCACTAGATACACAAACCACTCTTTCTCTCTCTCAGCCCCAGGAGAATGTATCTGATGTGATACAGAGGAGTGTGTCGTCAGGTAGACTCAGCTGTCGTGTCAACGACTCCTCCCACGACCTGAGGAATGGCGTTCACCGGAGTCGTGACCGAGAGAGGCCCTTTGTGGTCCGGAGAGACTTAGTCCAGCACCCGCCCAAAATCTTAATCTCCTCTATCTCCGAGGAGCTCAAGTCCCCCATATCACCGCCCGTGGTGGAGCGCTCCCCGGTCAACGAAGGCCCGACGGTAGGGACCACACCCAGCCCTGTCTTCACCGTCTCCACTTCCAGCTCTCCGCAGCCCTCATTTGTCAACTCCGTCATCGGCTCTGTGTCCTGTGACTCCCCGATCAGTGACTCTGTGATCGGTTCGCCAGACTCCTGTTGGGAGCGCCTGCCGAGCGAGGCAGTGACGCCAGACAGGTCTGTGGAGAGCCGTAGCGATGGGTCACTATGTGACAGCGGGGTATCCTGGGACATCGCTCCCTCCACACCCCATGGGGTCACACCTGATCTGGAGGATCCGTTGCCGTCGGTTATGGGGCCAAAGGCAGGAAAGCCTCAGGATGAGGAACAGGAAGTGATGCCGGAGCTGTTTATCGACGAGGGGAACTACTCTTTTAGCTCAGTGGAGAGCACACAGTACAGGGCCAATACACAACTAGAAGAGGATTGGGAGGGAAGGGAGAAGAAAGAGAAGGAAGACGAGGAGGAGGCGTATAGCTACATTCTGGAACTGAGTGAGGACAAGGCAGCCAAGCAGAAGCCTGATCAAAGAGAAGGAAAGAACATAACAGGGAGAACAGAAAGTGACTCAGAAGGAATAGACACAAATACACGTCAGAGTAATGGCGTCAACAAGGAGCAGGGGCGGCCATCTTTAGAGTTCTCTGACAAGCCTCAGCAGACTGACTCTGACCAGAAAAGGGAGAGGGTGTGTGAGGGTGAGAGTGTGTGTGTGTGTGAGGGAGAGATAGGTGGAGCTGTGTGTTCTCCTCAACACAAGCACACCAGCCATTCACAGCAGGAGACCCCTGACCTGCATGAAAAGCCAAATCAGCAGGACAGTGTCCTGGAGAGGACAGACAGAGCATCAGAATGTGCCAAGAAGGAAACAGTGGAATCATCTACAGATTCCAGAAAGGCTGGAAACCCAGAGGAGGGGTTAGCTATGGAACGTTCTGATAAAGCAGAGGGTCAAGCAGAGGAAAGGCACAAGCAGGTCACAAAAGAGTCAGAAACACAAAAGAAGATAAAGGATGTTCTGAACGGCCACATAGAGTTACAGGAGAACACTACGACTCAGGCGGATGAGGTCACAGAGCAGTCACAACCGTATATGGAGATGGACCAGACTCGGACTATCCAGGGGGGATCCTCAGAACCAGAAGAGGAGAGCCATACTGGGCAAAAAGACCCGGAATCTCTGTCTTGCACAGACAATCGGCAGAGCTCCACACTCCCAGCAGAGGACAGAGAGGATAGGACCCAGAGCCCAGAGAGAGAGGCAGAGGTTGGGGATGAAGACCCAGACCTGTGTGAGCCCCCTGGAGGTGGCTTGGTTGAAAAGAGCGAGATAGCCCCTTGTGGTGGAGATGCTAATGTGAATGTTGTAGTTCCTGAGAAGAAGAGAGGGGCAGAAAATGGCCATGACAGGGTGGATGCTACTGAGTCTGGAGCAACAGACAACAGAGAGACAGTAGTGGAGGTCCCCCATCAGGGCACACCAGTGTCCATTATCCCCTTGGACATGGTGTACTACCCCCACTATGATGTCCCCATCTCCCATGTCACTGAGGCCTTCGTGGAGCCTAACCCTGCACTGGTCCTCACTGGGCCGGTTCCTTGTTCTCCTCCCTCAGACACACACACCAAGAATCAGTCTTTATCCCTACCGCCTGGTCAAGAGAGAGACATAGAAAAGGATGCAGAGGATCATACTGAGGGCAGTCATAGTGAGACAGAGGCCTCTACTGTTGAAGAGACAGGGGACAAAATGTCAGACACAGAAAAGAGTGAAACCAAGAGTGTCAATGTGGCCTATACAGACAGTGAGAGGAGCAGTGCAATGGAGAAGCCTGAAAGTGAACCAATGGACTTGTTCCAAGCTGACATGAGTGGGGCCCTTGATCAGACAATGACATTGAGTGAGACTCTGGAACCAATGGACCTGTTCTACCCGGATACAGATGACTGTGGTCCTGTAGAGGAACCAGAGAACGACGTGGAGACCTCGCCGTGGTCCTCTTCCTTCAGCAAGTCAGTAGAGACCTGGCCCTCAACCTTTAGTGTTGCAGCGCTACAACCAGCACCGTCCTCAGAACCAGAACCAGAGACACACACAGACTCGCACACACACAGCCAGGCAGAGACTCATACAGAGACACACGCACACAGCAGTCCAGACTCGCACATAAAAAGCCAACTGGATCAAGAAGCTCTCAGAGACGAGTCAACAATGAAGACGTATGATAAGGTAAGCCAGTATGTATGGACAACAAGGACAGATCTGCGTATGTGTGTGTGTGCATGTATGCGCGCCTCCTGCATGCGTATGTGTGTGTGTGTGTGTGTGTGTGTGTGTACAAGGTGATCCAAACAACACCAGACAACATCAGAGTGACGTGACATTTCACACATACACATAGGACAATGTCACTGTCTCATTACGTGCAATAATCTGTCTGCATGTGTTATATTATCTTTCATCCTTTTCTCTGGTTCTATCTGACGTGTCTGTCTGGGCGTCTGATAATATATGCGTTGTTTTGGTGTGCTAGATGTTCTGCATACCAAGTCTGATTTGGCAGGCATTTCATAAGCTGTGTTGACCAACCATGAATCATGAATCAATCATGAGAACGTTACCCCATGATTTAAAGGAGGGACATTGGAGCTACTGTTCAAGACAGTTAAAAAGAAAGAGTGATATTTTTTATCAAGTGCTTTATTCTACTCTATATGACTCATAAGGCTGGGAATTGAAAGGGATGTCATGATTCAATATTATCGCAATACTTAGGTGCCGTTGTGATATGTATTGCGATTCTCACGATTCTATAGGTATTTCTCACTATCTGTCTTCTGCAGAGACAGGAGGGAGCATGATAAATTAGTTTTGATCAGTTATGGAAATAAAAGTCATGAAAACATGTTGGCTCACTATTTAAAAAGAAGATGAAGAACAAGCTATAGGATGAAAAATATTTGAGTTTTGGCACAGGCACACCCGACCAGCGTTAGCTAATGCTACCTAGCAAAAACAAAGAAACAAACAAAAACATACATATACATATTTATACACTAACGGTCAAAAGTTTTAGAACACCTACTCATTCAAGGGTTTTTCTTTATTTTCACTATTTTCTATAACAGTGAAGACATCAAAACTATGAAATAACACACATTGGATCTTGTAGCAACCAAAAAGTGTCAAATAAATCAAAATATTTGAGATTCTTCATTGCCTTGATGATGCCTTGATGACAGCTTTGGTATTCTCTTAGCCAGTTTCACCTGGAATGCTTGCAGTCTTGAAGGAGTTCCCACATATGCTGAGCACTTGTTGGCTGCTTTTCCTTGACTCTGCGGTCCAACTCATCCCAAACCATTTCAACACTTTTTTAAGTTACGACATGATTCCATATGTTATTTCATAGTTTTGATGTCTTAGACTATTATTCTATAATGTAAAAAAAATAGTACAAATAAAGAAAAACCCTTGAATGAGTAGGTGTTCTAAAATGTTGGACCGGTAGTGTGTGTGTGTGTATATATATATATATATATATATTTTTTTTTATTATTTTTTTTTTTACAAATCAATACTTGGAGTCAAAGTAGCTATATAATATTGTCCAAAATAATATTGTGATATGTAACTGTAGCGATTTTCCCCCATCACTGATGACTAGCCAGTAACCCTTTACCCCCACACCCACTACATTCATACCCTATTATTCTATCCAACAACCTCCACTTTCCCCTTACACTCTAAAGTAGTCTCCCCCTCCATGTGTACCCAGGAGGTTGAAGTGAGAGGGGGCTCCAGGCTATCGGGCCCACAGGAATGGTGCTCCGTGCTGGGTGAGCAGACGGAGGGAGATGGGGGTGTGGTGGAGACAGAGATGGAGACCCACCGTAGAGCTGCTGAGAGCAGTGATCTCACCAGGACTGATGAGGAGAAGTCTGCCTCTGCTGCCAGAGAAAACAATGAGACCATGAGGTAGGATACTATTCTTAGGTCCCTGGTACAGCTGGGCTGTGTCCAAAATGGCACCCTATGCCCTTTATAGTGCACTACTATGGGCTCTGGTCTGCACTGTATAGGGAAACGGGTACCATTTGGGACGCCGCTTGAGAAACCCAGCACAGAACATTATTTTTTGGGGCAATGTTAAGCAGCGAAAGACATGACTTCAGAACTGGGCCTCCCAGTTTGATAGAGCAAAATGCCTTCAATTTTCTCAATGAAATGTGTTTAGATCTGGCTAGTCATTGATTAGATCTGGCTAGTCACTAATTTCCTCTCCACTAACATTAAGAAGCTCTAAGCAATTAAAATTACATAATGACATACAGTGCATTCGGAAACTTTTTCCACATTTTGTTACTTTATTCTGAAATGAATAAAATTATTTTTTTCCCCTCATCCATCTACACACAATAACCCATAATGACAAGGCAAAAACAGTTTTTTGGACATTTTAGCAAATGTGTAAAAAATAAAAATGGAAATATCAAATGTACATAAGTATTCAGACTTTGTTGAAGCGCCTTTGGCAGCGATTACAGCCTCAAGTCTTCTTGGGTATGACGCTACGAACTTGACACCTTTATTTTGGGAGTTTCTCCCATTCTTCTCTGCAGATTCTCTCAAGCTCTGTCAAGTTGGATGGGGAGCGTCCCTGCACGGCTATTTTCAGGTCTCTCCAGAGTCCGGGCTCTGGCTGGGCCACTCAAGGACATTGAGAGACTTTTCCCGAAACCACTCTTGCATTGTCTTGGCTGTGTGCTTAGGGTCATTGTCCTGTTGGAAGGTGAACCTTCACCCCAGTCTGAGGTCCTGAGGGCTCTGCAGCAGGTTTTCATCAAGGATCTCTCTGTACTTTGCTCCGTTAATTTTTCCCTCGATCCTTACTAGTCTCCCAGTCTCTACCGCTTAAAAACATCCAACCTGCATGATGATGCCACCACCATGCTTCACCGTAGGGATGGTGCCAGGTTTTCTCCAGACGTGACACTTGGCATTCAGGCCAAAGTGTTCAATTTTGGTTTCATCAGACCAGAGAATCTTGTTTTTCATGGTCTGAGAGTCTTTAGGTGCCTTTTGGAAAACTCCAAGCGGGCTGTCATGTGCCTTTTTCTGAAGAGTGTCTTCCGTATGGCCACTCTGCCATAAAGGCCTGATTGCTGCAGAGATGGTTGTCCTTCTGGAAGGTCCCGCCATCTCCACAGATGCTCCACTCTGGAACTCTGCCAGAGTGACCATCAGGTTCTTGGTCACCTCGCTGACCAAGGCCCTTCTCCCCCGATTGCTCAGTTTGGCCGGACGGCCAGCTCTATAGCTCACCATTTTAGAATGATGGATGCCACTGTGTTCTTGGGGACCTTCAATGCTGCAGACATGTTTTGGTACTCTTCCCCAGATCTGTGCCTTGACACAATCCTGTCATGGAGCTCTACACACAATTCCTTTGACATCATGGCTTTTGGCTTTTGCTCTGACATACACTGTCAACTGTGGGACCTTATATAAACTGGTGTGTGCCTTTCCAAATCATGTCCAGTCAATTGAATTTACCACAGATGGACCCCAATCAAGTTGTACAAACATCTCAAGGATGATCAATGGAAGCAGGATGCACCTGTGCTCCATTTCAAGTCTCATAGCAAAGGGTCTGAATACTAATGTAAGATATTTCTGTTTTTTTTCAAATAATGTCTAAAAAACAGTTTTTGTTTTGTCATTATGGGGTATTGGGTGTAGATTGACGAGGAAAATAATTTAATACATTTTAGAATAAGACTGTAACGTAACAAACTGTGGAAAAAGTCAAGGGGTCTGAATACTTTCTGAATGCACTGTAATTCAATTATATAATCAACGCTGATGATGACTGATTCTGAAATGTTTTATTGCAATAATAGTGGCTTTTGTCTCTCTGCTTTAATGAGTAAGATGAACAGTATGTAAGTCACTGTGTAAATAATAGCTAACAAGATGTTTTCTTTGTTCTGAATGATAGTGTTCGTACATTTTATATCTAGTAGAAACATAAATATAGCGCTCTCTCTCTCTCTGTCTGTCTGTCTCTCTTTCTTTCTCTCTCTTTGAACAGGAGGGAAGCTGACAGTGATGGAACCACAGATGAACAGTGTTCTATGTGTTCTACACCACTCCACCAGAGGAAGGTGGCTGGCTCTAATGAGGTTTGTTGCAAAACATTTCAGATATTTAGGAACTATAATTATTTCCTATGTAAGTATTTTACCATAAGATGAGCCTACAAACAATACCTGTGCTTTTATCATCATCACTCATGTTTTTGGGATTGTAATATCCCTCTGTCCCGTAGAAGGACAATCAGAAGAATGGAGCATCCAGCCGAACTCACAGTACCAAGTCTGACACCAGGTAAGAATATGAGTCAGTAGGCCTCTAGCCCCAAAGGGCAGGGTGCAGCATAACTGTTATACATTTATAGCTTATTATGTTCAAAACAGAGGTTTGTTGCACAAACCGTTTCTCTCTTACTCACTTGTCTGAGTGCTCTTGCTCACTTGTCTGAGCGTAAGTCACTGGGTGGGGCTATCGTGCAGTTGCCATGACAACCCTCCTGTATGAGTGTTGAGGTGAGGCATCGTGGGAATCAGAGACACACAATATTCGACTGATACCATCACTCCTATGGGGCACAGCTTGGCTGGTGTTGTAATTGTGTGAAACATTTACGTCATTACATCATCTACAGCCCTCTGGGGAGGGAGATGCCATACAGATAGTCTGTGTCCTAAATGACACCCTATCTCCCTTTATAGTACACTACTTTTGACCAGGGCCCATAGGGTGCCATTTAGGTCACAGCCATAGAGATAAAGGAACACAGCTGTCTGTAGCTCAGGAACAAAGATGTTGTCTTAGTAGTTATTAGGAGGACCAGGAGGAAATCTGACCAAGAAAAACATCAGATGCTAGTTGTATGAAGGGTATAACTAGGGCCCATAGTTGTTCCTGGTCGTGTCAAAACTCCCGTACCTAGTTACAGTATTAGCATGAGACTAACCTTGTCCCATATCTCTTTTTGCTCTTGCAAACTCCATTGCTCATGACAATGAATGACAAGGAGTTGGCATTATAGCACAAGCAGACTGGCATTCAGCCTATCCCAGACATAGTTCAGTTATTAGTATCAGAAAGCTATTCAACATGAAAATAACTCTTCAGTCTGGATAAATGAAATCCATCCTGGGCTTTTGTTTTGGTGTAATTAGAGAAGCCTAACATATAACAGTTTTTTGTATTCTAAATTTTTATTCAACCTTTGACCCATTTTACCCTGAATTGTAGCTCTGCAGTTTATGTTGACATTATCTCTTCCCAGCTAGCACATAATGTTCTCAGAACCATATGTTTCATAGAGCTTGGTGAGAGCATGGTTGTCCTATGATTATTTTGCATCTAACCTTCTCACAACATTCTGGGAATGTTGCAGGATAGCCAGCTGGCGCATAACATTCTGAGAACCATATGTTTCTTAGGTGGGAATTTCAGTACCTAAGCCTAACGTTTCCCACAGGTTTACTCATGGTTCTATATAATGTTCTCAGAACGTTCAGAGAATGTTAAGAAACAATGTTCTTCTGTGGGGATTTCAGTACTTCAGCATAGCGTATTCTGCACCTTTCCTCATGGTTCTATTTAAAGTAATGTTCTCAGAACGTTAAGAAAACTTTCCAAAACAGTAGTAACATTCAAAGAACGTTCTAAGAATGTTATTTAAAAACATATACATTCCGTTCGCAGCATCAACAATACTCTCTTTAGCCTATCTTGTTAATTAAGTGTGTTCAGGTGTGTTGGCTGTGCCCACTAATTGGCCACACATAATCTTAATGAGTGTGTTTATTTCCTTGGATGGAAATGGGGTCTGCTTGAATAGACTACAATGAACAGCTTTGTATGAGTTTTAAAAAAACATGGCACGCTAGCTCCATCCTGGTGGCGCAGTGAACGAATTCCATTGATATAGAACAGAAGATCATAGGTTCAGAATCTCACTGAGATTGGCACAATAAAACAAATACATGTGTTTGCATGATTAATGCCTAAGCAAATGAATTTCCAGGTGTCATATCTGTGTTGGAGTTCCAAACAGTTAACCTGAGCTGTCAGTATTATTAAAAGTCTTATTGAAACATGTTCTCAGAACATTATTTAATTGCCTTCAAATAACCTATTATTTCCGTTCTCAGAAGGTTAGTAAACCTCCTAGGAAAACTTTCAGAGAACCATAGTAGAACGTTTTCAGAACCTCCCTGCAACCTAAAAATTCAAGTTCTCAGAACAGGCAAAGTGGAAACCAAAAATGTACATTCACACAATTTCCAAGGAACCAAATGTGTTAGCTGGGTTTAAAGTCTGTTTGGTTCTGTCGACCTTCTGCTGAACCCGGTTTTCTCTCCCTTTGTGTGTGCGTGTGCGTGTGCGTGTGCGTGTGTGTGTGTAGCTGGAGGGAGATGAGGACTCCTACTTCATTGACAGAGTACTACATTCTTCTACTGCTGTGGCTGCTCCTCTACTGCCTGTTGGTGTTGCCACAGATCGACTACAGGAACCTGCCAAGCCTTCTGCTCAACCTGGAAAAATGAATACACACACATACTGCGACACATGTACATACTGATACACACATCACAAACATGTCACACACACACGACACATACACACGCATGTACACACAACACTTTTTTTAAATTCCAGAATAATTTATAAAGCTGTTTAGAGATTCTGCTCTTTGGCTTTTAATGTGGCTTGCATTGATATGCTTAAATTGTAAAGACAAACCTATAACTTTGTATGTTTTTCTGAGTTTATTGATGTACAAAGAAAGAAGCACTCTGAGGGCTATTTAATCCGTAGCGCTGAAGATCCTCTTTATAGCGCGATTGACAATTAAAGTCAATGTTCCCGCGGTCGCGGAGACTGCATTCACGGTAAATGCTGCATATGTACGCGGATCGTCAGCGATACTTTGGCAATACGGATTGAATCCCGCCCTAAGAATGTAGGATTGCACGGTGCACAATTCTAAAAAAAATGTTTTGTAGGTATACAGTCCATGAAGCGTTGCAGTGGGACATTTACATAAATGACAATTTGGTGAGTGGAATAACATGTATGTTTCAGAAACGTCCCCAATGTCCTTTTTGAATTTACATGGAATTTGATAAGAAAAAGTGTGGCCAATGAGTTATGCAGAAATATTTACACATTTAAGATAATGCACAACCTCCATTGAGCGATTAACTTATTAAGGTCCTGCATTCCCTTGAAGGTACTTGTCTTACAAGCTCAGTGGATTCTGTACAGGCTTGGGAGTGTGTCAGTTGCACTTTTGAACCAGAGTATGTGAACTGCCAAAGATACAGTGTTTGGAATGCTGGATAGAAAATACAAAACTAATTCACCATTAGCAAATTATGAAATATAAGTGTAACACAGTTGAAATGGTTTTGAAGTGATAATACTGATTTACTAATAATGTTGGTTTTATTTTAATAATATTTTAAGAATGCTGGAGTAAATGTCTATGAATCAGTTGAAAATACAGTATATGAATGGATTTTTAAAGTGTGATGATTAATTCCTTTATTAAATGCTATGTTTGTATGCCTGTGGGTTGTTTTTTTAAAACTGCTGTTATTGATTCAGCCGTGCTTGAACTTGTTAGAGCCTTTCAATAAAAAGAGAATGCTTTATGATTAAATGTTTATTTATAAAATACCTTTTATTTTTATACCTGTAACACCTGTAATTAAGTACAGTGCTATCATCATTTGCTGTTGCGTTTTTAATCATTTTAATAAGCTTAGTTTACAGCCACCTAAATCTTCAATATAATTCCCCTAACAACAAGCACAGAATTCCTACACATGGATAAACCAAACTGGATTTATAAAGTGTGTGTAGTTATGTGCAAAAGCCATACTTTTACATGACTTCATGTCCAGCAGCTGTCCATATGAATTCTGTTTCAATAGATTGCCTATACAGACACTGCATATGTTAATGAGATCTATCATGTCCAGCAGCTGTCCATATGAATTCTGTTTCAATAGATTGTCTATACAGACACTGCATATGTTAATGAGATCTATCATGTCCAGCAGCTGTCCATATTAATTCTGTTTAAATAGATTGCCTATACAGACACTGCATATGTTAATGAGATCTATAATGTCCAGCAGCTGTCCATATGAATTCTGTTTCAATAGATTGCCTATACAGACACTGCATATGTTAATGAGATCTATCATGTCCAGCAGCTGTCCATATGAATTCTGTTTCAATAGATTGCCTAAACAGACACTGCATATGTTAATGAGATCTATATGGGCTGTGTGGAGGTCTGATTATGATTATGCCCAAGGGACACAAAACATACTGCCTATCTAATTGTGAATGAAGTGACCTAGTACGGCCTCAGAGAGGTCACCTTGCTTTTGTATTGGAACCCATTCTGTTCAAAAGCACCAGTCAAGTGCAACGGGTCATTCCACGAAAAGAGTGCCTTTTGCTTCCGTTTGATATTTTAAGTAGAAATTGTGCACCAATATTGCATTTTGGTGCAGCATTTTGGCATGTCATTCCATGTGCCCCCCAGTAACTTCTAGGGAAGATTCTAACCCACTGACCCCAAACATTTCTCCAAGTTTTAACCATCGTTGTGAAGCCCTAGTTATTTAGTTTCTTTGACAAAGTCCTTTCTGAAGATGATTATTTATTTCATGTGATTAGTGATTCATTTACGTCTGTCCCTTATTTGAAGGTCAACCCTGATACGTGAACTGAACTCTCATTTTAATATGGTGAAACTATTCATAAAGTAACATCTAAAGTAACATTAAATACCTAATAGTGAAATCATAGTGTAAAAGCAGATGAGCTAGTTCTACTCTTTCTGGATAGTTTCTGTTGTTTTGTGGTGGAAAACTGAGCGGGTTGAGCATGAAACGTCAACCCTGTTACCCATAGATAGACAGGCTAAAAATGTTTAAAGAATTAAACATGTTTTTGTGATGCTTGCATTCAATTGTCACTCCCTGTAGCTTCTATTCTCCCTGTCACAAGGGGATGTAATCGTCAACTCTGTTAGTCAACCCTGTTACTTTATTTGGCACTTAATAGGCACTTAATATAGTCGTTTTTTTATTCAACCTCTTGAGATAGGAAAACTTTTCTTATGAAGCTCTTTATGACAGAATGTTCAAATTTAGGAGAAATCTAAAGTTACTTTTTGAGGAACTTACACTTCTCAAATGGCACTGAATTGGTGGAATGACCCAATAAATGACATGTTTTGCCCTTTGTTGTATCAATTATTTGATTGGTTAATCCAGATTGATTTCATGCCTGATGCATGAGTATTACTTACAACTCACAGCATTTTGTTCTAGTTTATGGTGAGTATTCCCATTTGGAGATATGGTTTGGGAAACATTATAAACATTATAGCCCCAGAAGTAAGAAATATTATAAAACTGACTGGGTAAAATGACAAGTACCCTACAGTGCCTAGTGCCTTCCCTTGGAAGCAAATAGCACATTTCCTGAGTCATTTTTGTTAGTAACTATAGTCAGTTAATCTGGGATGATTTATCAATCATTTTCAGTTCATACTAATGTTGTAAGATAAATTGCCAAAATGCCATATTCTACTGTATGCCATGGTTGCAGGAAATGACCCAGGGCCATAATAATCTAATCCAATTGTATTTGTCACATGCTTCATAAACAACGGGTGGAGACTAACAGTGAAATGCTTACTTACGGGCCCTTCTCAACAATGCAGAGAGAAATATAGAAAAATAACAACATGAGGAATAAATACACAATGAGTAATGATAACTTGGCTATATACTGTACACGGGGTGCCATTACTGACTTGATGTGCAGGAGTATGAGGTAATGGAGGTAGATACTGTATGAATATATAGGTAAAGTGATTAGGCAACAGAATTGATAATAAACAGTAGTGGCAGTGTATGTGATTGAGTTAGTGTAAAAGGGGGTCAATGTGGATATTCCAGGTAGCAACACTTGTAGTCGGAAGTTTACATACAGCTTAGCCAAGTACATTTAAACTCAGTTTTTCACAATTCCTGACATTTAATCCTAGTAAGAATTCCCTGCTTTACATCAGTTAGGATCACCACTTTATTTTAAGAATGTAAAATGTCAGAATTATAGTAGAGAGAATGACTTATTAGGCCTCCTTGCTCGCACACGCTTTTTCAGTTCTGCCCAAATATGTTCTATGCGATTGAGGTCATGGCTTTGTGATGGCCACTCCAATATCTTGACTTTGTTGTCCTTAAGCCATTTTGACAGTATTTTGCACTTTGGAAGTATGCCTGGGGTCATTGTCCATTTGGAAGACCCAAAAAGTACTTGAGATGTTGCTTCAATACATCCACATAATTTTTATTCCTCATGATGCCATCCATTTGGTGAAGTGCACCAGTCCCTCCTGCAGCAAAGCACACCCACAACATTATGCTGCCACCCCCGTGCTTCACAGTTGGGATGGTGTTCTTCGGCTTGCAAGCCTCCCCCTTTATCCTCCTGGTCATTATGGTCAAACAGTTCTATTTTTGTTTCATCAGACCAGAGGACATTTCTCCAAAAAGTACGATCTTTGTCCCCATGTGCGGTTCCAAACCGCAATCTGTCTTTTTGATTGCGGTTTTGGAGCAGTGGCTTCTTCCTTGCTGAGCGGCCTTTCAGGTTATGTCGATATAGGACTCCTTTTACTGTGGATATAGATACTTTTGTACCTGTTTCCTCCAGCATCTTCACAAGGTCCTTTGCTGTTGTTCTGGGGTTGATTTGCACCTTTCGCACCAAAGTACGTTCATCTCTAGGAGACAGAGTGAGTCTTCTTCCTGAGCGGTATGACGGCTGCGTGGTCCCATGGTGTTTATACTTGCGTACTATTGTTTGTACAGATGAACGTCGTGCCTTCAGGTGTTTGGAAATTGCTCCCAAGGATGAACACTGGGATTCTCTGCCTCTAATCCTATTACAGGGGCTGAGTCACTGGCTTACTGGGGCTCTCTCATGCCGTCCCTGGAAGGGGTGCGTCACCTGAGTGGGTTGATTCACTGATGTGGTCATCCTGTCTGGGTTGGCGCCCACCCTTGGGTTGTGCCATGGCGGAGATCTTTGTGGGCTATACTCAGCCTTGTCTCAGGATGGTAAGTTGGTGGTTGAAGATATCCCTCTAGTGGTATGGGGGCTGTGCTTTGGCAAAGTGGGTGGGGTTATATCCTTCCTGTTTGGCCCTGTCCGGGGGTGTCCTCGGATGGGGCCACAGTGTCTCCTGACCCCTCCTGTCTCAGCCTCCAGTATTTATGCTGCAGTAGTTTATGTGTCGGGGGGCTAGGGTCAGTTTGTTATATCTGGAGTACTTCTCCTGTCCTATTCGGTGTCCTGTGTGAATTTAAGTGTGCTTTCTCTAATTCTCTCTTTCTCTCTTTCTTTCTCTCTCTCGGAGGACCTGAGCCCTAGGACCATGCCCTAGGACTACCTGACATGATGACTCCTTGCTGTCCCCAGTCCACCTGGCCGTGCTGCTGCTCCAGTTTCAACTGTTCTGCCTTATTATTATTATTCGACCATGCTGGTCATTTATGAACATTTGAACATCTTGGCCATGTTCTGTTATAATCTCCACCCGGCACAGCCAGAAGAGGACTGGCCACCCCACATAGCCTGGTTCCTCTCTAGGTTTCTTCCTAGGTTTTGGCCTTTCTAGGGAGTTTTTCCTAGCCACCGTGCTTCTACACCTGCATTGCTTGCTGTTTGGGGTTTTAGGCTGGGTTTCTGTACAGCACTTTGAGATATCAGCTGATGTACGAAGGGCTATATAAATAAATTTGATTTGATTTGATTTGAACCAGACTTCTGGAGGTCTACAATTATTTTCCTGAGATTTGGCTGATGTCTTTGCAATTTCCCATGATGTCAAGCAAAGAGGCACTGAGTTTGAAGGTAGGCCTTGAAATACATCAACAAGTACAACTCCAATTGACTTAAATTATGTCAATTAGCCTATCAGAAGCTTTTAAAGCCATGACATCATTTTATGGAATTTTCCAAGCTGTTTAAAGGCACAGTCAACTTAGTGTATGTAAACTTCTGACCCACTAGAATTGTGATACAGTGAATTATAAGTGAAATAATCTGTCTGTAAACAATTGTTGGAAAAATTACTTGTGTCATGCACAAAGTAGATGTCCTAACCGACTTGCCAAAACTATAGTTTCTTATCAAGTTTTATTGACTCCAACCTAAGTGTATGTAAACTTCCGACTTCAACTGTATTTAGTTAACTATTTAGCAGTTTTATAGCTTGAGGGTAGGCCTAATCCCCGACAATGATGAGACAGCTTATAGGGAGGAGGTCAGAGACCTGGCCGTGTGGTGCCAGGACAACATCCTCTCCCTCAACGTAATCAAGGACCCTGGGAGCTGTTCAAGATCCTGTTGGTTCCAGACTTGGTGCATCAGTCCTGCTTACCGTGCGGTAGCAGAGAGAACAGTCTATGACTTGGGTGGCTGGAGTCTTTGACAATTTTTAGGGCCTTCCTCTGACACTGCCAGGTATAGAGGTCCTGAGTGGCAGGGAGCTCGGCCACAGTGATGTACTAGGTCGTACTCCGTACGATAGCCTTTGTCGTGCCTTCTTCACGACTGTCTTGGTGTGTTTGGATCATGATAGTTTGTTGGTGATGTGGATACCATGGAACTCAACCCGCTCCACTATAGCCCTGTCGATGAGAATGGGGGCGTGCTCAGTCCTCCTTTTCCTGTAGTCCAAAATCATCTCCTTTGTCTTGATCACGTTGAGGGAGAGTTTGTTGTCTTGGCACCACATGGCCAGGTCTCTGACCTCCTCCCTATAAGCGGTCTCATCATTGTTGGTGATCAGGCCTACAACTGTTGTGTCGTCGGAAATCTTCATGATGGTGTTGGAGTCATGCCTGGCCATGCAGTCGGGGGTGAACAGGAAATACAGGAGGACTGAGCACGCACCCCTGTGTGGCCTCCATGTTGAGGATCAGCATGGCAAATGCATTGTTACCTACCCTTGCCTTCTGGGGGCGGCCCATCATGATGTCCAGGATCCAGTTGCAGAGGGAGGTGTTTAGTCCCAGGGTCCTTAGCTTAGTGATGAGTTTTGAGGGCACTATGGTGTTGAACGCTGAGCTGTAGTCAATGAATAGCATTCTCACGTAGGTGTTCCTTTTGTCCAGGTGGGAAAGGGCAGTGTGAAGTGCAACAGAGATTGCATCATCTGTGGATCTGTTGGGGCAGTATGGGTCTCGGGTTTCTGGGATGATGGTGTTGATGTGAGCCATGACCAGCCTTTGCAAAGCACTTCATGGCTACAGTCATGGCTACGGATGTGAGCGCTACTGGTCGGTAGTCATTATGGCAGGCTCCCTTAGTGTTCCTGGGCACAGGGACTATGGTGGTCTGCTTGAAACATGTTGGTATTACAGACTCAGTCAGGGACAGGTTGAAAATGTCAGGGAAGACACTTTCCAGTTGGTCAGTGCATGCTCGGAGTACACGTCCTGGTAATCCGTCTGGCCCTGCGGCCTTCTGAATGTTGACCTGTCTCACTCACATCAGCTACGGATAGCGTGATCACACAGTCGTCCGGAACAGCTGATGCTCTAGTGCATGCTTTAGTGTTGCTTGCCTCGAAGTGAGCATAGAAGTAATTTAGCTTGTCTGGTAGACTCAAGTCACTGGGCAGCTCGCGGCTGTGCTTCCCTTTATATTCTGTAATAGTTTGCAAGCCCTGCCACATCGGACGAGCGTTGGAGCCATTGTAGTATGATTCAATCTTAGTCCAGTATTGACGCTTTGCCTGTTTGATGGTTCATCTGAGTGCATAGAGGGCATAGAGGGTGTCCGGGTTAGAGTCCCGCTCTTTGAAAGCGGCAGCTCTAGCCTTTAGCTCAGTGCGGATGTTGCCTGTAATCCATGGCTTCTGGTTAGGGTATATACGATATCGATGCACTTATTGATGAAGCCAGTGGTGGACTCAACGCCATCGGAAGAATCCCGGAACATATTCCAGTCTGTGCTTGCAAAACAGTCCTGTATTTTTGCCTCTGCGTCATCTGACTACTTCTATTGACTGAGTCACTGCTTTAGTTTTTGCTTGTGAACAGGAATCAGGAGGATAGAATTATGGTCAGATTTGCCAAATGGAGGGCGAGGGATAGCTTTGTACGCGTCTCTGTGTGTGGAGTAGAGGTGGTCTCCACACACAGAGTTTTTTCCCTCTGGTTTCACATTTAACATGCTGGTAGAAATGAAGTAAAACAGATTTAAGTTTCCCTGCATTAAATTCCCCGGCCACTAGGAGCACCGCCTCAATGAGGGTTTTCCTGATTGCTTATGGCCTTATACAGCTCATTGTGTCCTGCCGTAGTGGTGATAAATTGGCAGCTACGAAAAGCATAGATGACAACAATTTTTTTAAATGTTATTATACTAGGCAAGTCAGTTACGAATAAATTCTTATTTTCAATGACGGCCTAGGAACAGTGGGTTAACTGCCTTGTTCAGGGGTAGAACAACAGATTTTTACCTTGTCAGCTTAGGGATTCAATCTTGCAACCTTTCAGTTACAAGTCCAACGCTCTAACCACTAGGCTACCTGCTGCCCCGGCACTCTCTTGGTATATAGTGTGGTCTACAGCTTATCATACAGCTCTACCTCAGGTGAGCAAAACCTCGAGACTTACATATATTACATATATTTTTTCCCTCTGCCCCTGTTTTGAGACAGATGCATGATAATGGTCCATTCTAAATCAAAACAAATTTCGCACATATATTATTTACTCAGGCCCAGAAGCTAGTATATGCATATAATTGGTAGATTTGGATAGAAAACACTCCAACGTTTCCAGAACTGTTCAAATAATGTCTGTGAGTATAACAGAACTGAAATGGCAGGCGGAAACCTAAGGAAAATCCATCCAGGAAGTGCTATTATTTTGAAATGGGTATTTTTCCATTGAAAGCCTGTCCACCATATAAATGGTTATGACCCAGATTTGTGTTCCCTATGGCTTCCACTAGCTGTGAACAGTCTTTAGACATTGTTTCAGGCCTTTATTCTGAACAATTAGGGAGAATGAGCAGTTTCAATGAGAGGCCAGTGGAAAGTCCCCAACCTGTTTGGTGCTCAATCCCGAGAGCGCACCTTTCGTTGATTTTCTTTTACATTGATGACGCTATTGTCCGGTTGAAATATTATCGAATATTTAGGCTAAATACAACCTGAGGATTGATTATAAACATCGTTTGACATGTTTATACAAACTTTACGGATACTATTTGGAATTTTTGTCTGCCTCTTGTGACCGCATTTGAGCCATTGGATTACTGAACAAAATACGCCAACAAAATGGAGGTTTTTGGATATAAAGAGGGACTTTATCGAACAAAACAAACATTCATTGTGTAACTGGGAGTCTTGTGAGTGCAACCATACGAAGCTCATCAATGGTAAGTGATTAATTTTATTGCTATTTCTGACTTTCGTGACTAATCTACTTGGCTGCTAACTGTTTGTAATGTTTTGTGTGCTGAGCGCTGTCCTCAGATAATCGCTTGGTTTGCTTTCGCCGCAAAGCTTTTTAAAAATCTGACATGGCGGCTGTATTAACAACAAGTTAAGCTTTATTTTGATGTATTGCATTTGTGGTTTCATGAAAGTTAAATATTTATAGTAATTGCTCTGCAATTTCATCGGAAGTTGTCGAGGTGGAACGTTAGCGTCCCACTGATCCATAAGAAGTTTTAAAATTAAGCAGATCAATCCGCTTTACAATGGGTTTGGAGCCTAATGAGCAGCGCTTGAGTTTCAAGTTTGGGGAAGGTAATTTTCATACAAAAAATGTGCCTTCATAATAAAAACATTACATGCATAATCGCATTTGCGGTCAGTTTTTTGATAATGGTGTTTTCCTGCTAATGGAACATTTGCGCTTATAGCCTATTACCATGTGCTCATTGCTGTGCATATAATGTGAAGAAATAGCCTCATAGTTTATTAACATTTTAAGCTAAATGTTTTGATCTGTTGCGACAGCCTCATTGCGTGAAAAAAATGTATTTTGATACTAGTGGTTGTATTAATTTGGGATCTATTGCATCCCACAACAAGGCCCTCAACTTTTGTACTATGGGAGATAGCAGATTGACATAGGCTAGTGCTTTTGCTGTTTGTTAGGCCTACTCATCTTGTTGGCTGATGAAAAGTAAATATGGACAGTTCTTCTTTAATATGCACCTCGGAATTGGATGACACAAGCAGTTGCATCCCCGATGGGTCTGTCTTCACTTGTAGCCTGTGAGATAGACTCAATCACATGATGGAGAGCCATGTGAGGGAGAGATGCTTAGGAGCTCACAGCACTCAGGGAGAAGGGCACAACGCAGCACTCCGGGCCAAGGGCACAACGGCCACTGGTCACAAAAGGCATGGATTTTTTTAGGGTGCATTACTGCCACAAAGGGGATTCCGACCATGAAATTCGAGGCATTATCAAGTGCTTGTCAAATTGTGAATGAGAGACTAATGAAGAGTGTACAGCCTGCGCAAAAAAAACAAAGAAGAGCTCATGCAACTTTTTTCAAATCATCATTATAGTTGTATCATGCAGCCTTACAATGTATTAAAAATCTAAACATACAGCCCAATGTTTGTAGAACAACTTAAGTTACATTAATAACTCTAAATTAAGCATATAGGAGTACCTATTTGTTTGTTAACTTCTCAACAAAGAATAGCTGCATGTGCGAACTCCCTCAAATCATTTGGAGAGCTTATGTATATTTTATTAAGTTTTATTACTTACATACTATAAAATAATATAAATAATGCCATGGAGTTCTAAGCAAATCTTGTCTGCTAAGTTAACTAGTGTAGCCCACAGCCATTTGGCATAGCCAGATCAGGACCTAACATAAGGACAACTCAGAGTATGCTATTCTTCTGAAATAGACTACATTTGCTTCATATCATGCTTCTTTAGATCTGTCTAAAAAATAAATAATGGATTTATTGTGAAGGTGTAGGCTACAGTATATTACATGGATCAGCTATGTGTGGAAGCCAGGAGATGCTAAATGTGTTTATGTTAATTAACAGTCAATTACTGAGACCGACAGTTATTTGCTTGACAATGACGAAATGTCGTGACAGTCACAGCCCTAGTTGGATCATGTTAAACTCCTTAGTGATGTGGACACCAGGGAACTTGAAGCTCTTGACCTGCTCCACTACAGCCCTCAGCCCTCCATTTCTTGTGGTCCACGATCAGCGTGTTTGTCTTGCTGACGTTGAGGAAGAGGTTGTTGTCCTGGCACCACACTGCCATGTCACTGACCTCCTCCCTATAGGCCGTCTCATCGTCGTCGGTGATCAGGCCTACCACTGTAGTATCAACAGCAAAATTAAAGTTGTTGGAGTCGCACGCAACCACGCAGTTGTGGGTGTAGGGAGTACAGGGGGGGACTAAGCACCCACTCCTGAGGGGCCCCAGTTTTGAGGCTCAGCGTGGGGGATGTGTTGTTGCCTACACCCACCACCTGTGTGCGGCCCGTCAGGAAGTCCAGAATCCAGTTGCAGAGGGAGGTGTTCAGTCCCAGGGACGTGAGCTTAGTGATGAGTTTGGAGGGCACTATGGTGTTGAACGCTGAGCTGTAGGCAATGAAAAGCATTCTCACATAGGGTTTCCTCTTGTCCAGGTGGGAGAGGGCAGTGTGGAGTGCAACAGAGATCTGTGGATCTGTTGGGGCGGTATGTGAATTGGAGTTGGTCCAGGATGTCTGGGATGATGGTGTTGATGTGAGCCATGACCAGCCTTTCAAAGAATTTAGTGGCAACAGATGTGAGAGCTACAGGGAGGTAGTCATTTAGAAAGGTTACCTTGGCGTTCTTGGCGTGGCAATTTTAGCATGTAAACCTTGGTGGGGCAAACAATAAAATAAAACATGGGATGCATGCCAGCAAAGCCACTACACAACACTAAACAATACATTAATTGTACTATAACAGCGACAAACGGTTCCCACAAACTGTTCAGGAGTACATTAAGCTGTCCCAACACCAGAGCTTTTTTTCTCCACACCATGGAGTGAATCCTTACCACTGCTACATCTGGCTATCAGCGGAGCCTTGTCTGGCAGGGAAACAGTTCATTCAGTGTAATTTACTGTATTTTAAAAAAAGATAGCTGATATGGCTGACATGCTTGAACAAATGTGGTTTCTACTGACAATTGAGATGTACAAACTTTGTATCATGTTGCAGGTAAGACCCAGATGCAAAACAGGAACTAAAACAAACAGGAGCAAGGGGAAAAATGCTGGTAGGTTTCACGAAACAAAATGAATTGGCAACAGACAAACAGAGAACACAGGTATAAATATACTGCAGATAATGGGGAAGATTGGCGACACCTGGAGGGGGGTGGAGACAAGCACAAAGACAGTTGAAACAGATCAGGGTGTGACACTATGGCATAAGGAACGATGAGCAGATAAGCATCAATCCGTAATTTCAATTAAGACATTAATGAGCGAGTTAAGACGAATGTAGTCAGTATAACTATTTGTTAAGCACTTTTGAAATGTACAGCGACAGAATTCAGAACATGGGCTGTTCTTACAGTATTCTCCACGTACACCAAGTCAGGACTGTAGGAAAATAAAGGCTGCATATAAGCAGGCAACAAAAGCTCTTACAATATTTGATGATGACATTTCTCTAAAACAGGCTATAGGCTACATGTGCACCACCAAGTCAGAACAGTAGGTTAAGTTAAGAGGGGTAAAAGAGACCAAAGTGCACTGCTCAAAAAAATAAAGGGAACATTAAAATAACACATCCTAGATCTGAATGAATGAAATATTCTTATTAAATACGTAGTTGAATGTGCTGACAACAAAATCACACAAAAATTATTAATGGAAATCAAATGTATCAACCCATGGAGGTCTGGATTTGTAGTCATAATCAAAATTAAAGTGGAAAACCACACTACAGGCTGATCCAACTTTGATGTAATGTCCATAAAACAAGTCAAAATGAGGCTCAGTAGTGTGTGTGGCCTCCACGTGCCTGTATGACCTCCCTACAATGCCTGGGCATGCTCCTGATGAGGTGGCGGATGGTCTCCTGAGGGATCTCCTTCCCGACCTGGACTAAAGCATCCGCCAACTCCTGGACAGTCTGTGGTGCAACGTGGCGTTGGTGGATGGAGCGAGACATGATGTTCAGATGTGCTTAATTGGATTCAGGTCTGGGGAACGGGCGGTTCAGTCCATAGCATCAATGCACTCCAGCCACATGAGGTCTAGCATTGTCTTGCATTAGGAGGAACCCAGGGCCAACCGCACCAGCATATGGTCTCACAAGGGGTCTGAGGATCTCATCTCGGTACCTAATGGCAGTCAGGCTACCTCTGGCGAGCACATGGAGGGCTGTGCGGCCCCCCAAAGAAATGCCAACCCACACCATGACTGACCCACCGCCAAACCGGTCATGCTGGAGGATGTTGCAGGCAGCAGAACGTTCTCCACGGCGTCTCCAGACTCTGTCACGTCTGTCACATGTGCTCAGTGTGAACCTGCTTTCATCTGTGAAGAGCACAGGGCGCCAGTGGCGAATTTGCCAATCTTGGTGTTCTCTGGCAAATGCCAAACATCCTGCACGGTGTTTAGCTGTAAGCACAACCCCCACCTGTGGACGTCGGGCCCTCATACCACCTTCATGGAGACCGTTTCTGACAGTTTGAGCAGACACATGCACATTTGTGGCCTGCTGGAGGTCATTTTGCAGGGCTCTGGCAGTGCTCCTCCTGCTCCTCCTTGCACAAAGGCGGAGGTAGCGGTCCTGCTGCTGGGTTGTTGCCCTCCTACGGCCTCCTCCACGTCTCCAGATGTACTGGCCTGTCTCCTGGTAGGGCCTCCATGCTCTGGACACTACGCTGACAGACACAGCAAACCTTCTTGCCCCAGCTCGCATTGATGTGCCATCCTGGATGAGCTGCACTACCTGAGCCACTTGTGTGGGTTGTAGACTCCGTCTCATGCTACCACTAGAGTGAAAGCACTGCCAGCATTCAAAAGTGACCAAAACATCAGCCAGGAAGCATAGGAACTGAGAAGTGGTTGCCACCTGCAGAACCACTCCTTTATTGGGGGTGTCTTGCTAATTGCCTATAATTTCCACCTGTTGTCTATTCCATTTGCACAACAGCATGTGAAATTTATTGTCAATCAGTGTTGTTTCCTAAGTGGACAGTTTGATTTCACAGAAGTGTGATTGACTTGGAGTTGCATTGTGTTATTTAAGTGTTTCCTTTATTTTTTTGAGCAGTGTTTTAGGGTGAGGCACATGGATACAGCTTACTACACAAGATATTACTTCTTCGCTACAGTATACATACAGTATCTTCCTGGCATATTACATAAGTTATACAGCAGCCCACAATACATTTTTGAACTCATCTTGTTGTGCTCACTTGAACAGGAAGGTGGCGCAGTGCTCCTTCTTGAGGGCACATTTTTTCATCAAACTTTGTCATTAATGTCTGGTTTTCTCTGGATTTATGGCTCCTTCAAGACAACTGGGAACTTGGGGAAAAAACATCAGTAGTCTTCAAGGTCTGCACTCTAGAAAGAAGCCCGAATTCCAGACTTGGATTTCCGAGTTTGATGACCGTTCAAAATGTATTTTCCCAGTCGTTGCTTGTTTTTTTCCCTGAGTTCCTAGTTGCCTTCAATTCGTCAGAAGTCATGATGGACTGACTGCATGGCTAATGTATTCACCCTTTTCTGGCCCATGGTGTTGCATGTGAATGTGTATCCTATTAAGCTTGGATAAGAGACCCTTAAACCCAGACTTGGACCACATACGCTCTCCACTGAATAGCAGGCTAATGATTGCCTTGCAACGCTTGCAGTTGGCCACTGATTTGTTCCAAACCACTCATTGTTGAATTTGCAATTTCCAACTTGTTGCGTAATGTTTATGTCCAATGAGCGCCAATACGTTTTATCTATAATTTCTCTTCATATGACAGGGATTGAAAAGGATTTGCCAGTAGATTTGACTTGATTCATGAGGATAACTGCTTGTCTAGCTTGCTAGCTAAGATTTTGAAGGTGTGAGGTTGACATGATCAGTGCAATCAAAAATACGGTAGATATATCGGGATTTAATGAAATTTTATCTGTGGCCAATGACCTTGAGCATTCTTGTATCGGCAGTTCTAGAGTAAATCTATGACAGCACCCAAGGGGCTTGAATATTTGAGCTCTCCCCTGTAAATTTTGCGGTGACGTAGTTTCCCCATGACTGACAGAACACTGAGCCAATGACGGCGCAACTAGAGAACATTACCAACCCTTATACCTCGTATTTTCCCGCTGGCTGTCCCACCACCACAGAAAGCACTGAGCTAGGCTGAAACACCTGCATTTTAGAGCTGTCAAAATAACATGCAAAACGAGCTCTGCCCCACCTGCCCTGAATGACGGGTTGCCACTGGTTCTTGGGCACAAGGACTATGGTGTTCTGCTTGAAACGTATTGCAGCATGGGTCAGGGAGAGGTTGAACATGTCAGTGAAGATACCAGCTGTTCAGCGCATGCTCTGAGTACGCGTAATGGTAATCTGTCTGGCCCAGCGGCCTGATGAATGTTAACCTGTTTAAAGGTCTTACATCGGCTATGGAGAGCGAGTGTCAAGCGTCTTAGATTAGAAGTGCTGATTTGGGATCAATTTAGCCGTTTGGTCACTATTAATAAGAATATATGGACAGTGGGGATCTGATCCTAGATCAGCACTCCTACTCTGAGAAGCTTGATACATATGGCCACCAAAGATGATCTGTATGGCCACTCTGCCTCAGTTACCTTGTGCATACTGCCATCTAAAGGACAACATCAGTCATGAACCATCATAAGGCTTGAGAAAAGCCTAGATTTGTCTATGGTCACATCATTTATTGTGTTGATATAGAGGCATCAGTGTCCCTTTTGAAACCATAAGGGAGGTAGATAGGATATGAGTCACAAATGTCTTTGAATAATGCTTTATTGGAATATAAGAAGAATCCCGAAAGCAAGGAATTCAATGTCACTAATGACAGATTAACACTTCACACATTGTGTCCAATGGATGATGGTGTTGTCACTTTCTAAAGAGAACATCATGCTAACAAGCTAAACATAAAAATTGTCCATCCACATTGTTACAAGATAAAAAATTAGGGTAGTCCACTGGACACAACCTTACTGAAGGAAGGAAATATTTTCTCAATGATAAAGTACGTATATTATAGTAATCAAAGTATCAATCATTGTTGTGTCTATTTGTGTTGTCTCCTAAGTGGTATTGTTGACAACCTTCCATTGTCAGTAACACCACTTTGAGCAAATAAAATGGTAGGTTGTCTTTGAAATATGTTAATACGTAACCATTTGAATAGTATTTACCGATGGCCACCACCCACTTCCAGATACTTCAACCATGTAATTGTATTCTTATGATGAAAAACCTTGCCTTATTTAACTGCCTAGAATAGAAATGAGATTGACACCAACTCTGCAGAGGAAAGTCTCACACAAGAGGGTAGATGGAACGGCCTGCGATTCCACACTGGTTGTATCCTCTAGCGATGATCAAAAAATCAAACAAGCAAAGCGTCAGTATAGGGACAAAGTAAAGTCGCAATTCAACAGCTCAGACACAAGAGGTATGTGGCAGGGTCTATAGTCAATCACGGATTACAAAAAGAAAATCAGCCCCGTTGTCGACCACGATGTCTTGCTCCCAGACAAACTAAACAACTTCTTTGCTCGCTTTGAGGACAATACAGTGCCACCGACACAGCCTGCTACCAAAACCTGCGGGCTCTCCTTCACTGCAGCCAACGTGAGTAAAACATTTAAACGTGTTAACCCTTGCAAGGCTGCCGGCCCAGACAGCATCCCTAGCCGCGTCCTCAGAGCATGCGCTGACCAGCTGGCTGGTGTGTTTACGGACATATTCAATTAATCCTTATCCCAGTCCACTGTTCCCACATGCTTCAAGAGGGCCACCATTGTTCCTGTTCCCAAGACATCTAAGGTAACTGAGCTAAATGACTATCGCCCCGTAGCACTCACCTCCGTCATCATGAAGTGCTTTGAGAGACTAGTCAATGGCCATATCACCTCCACCCTACCTGACACCCTAGAACCACTCCAATTTGCTTACCGCCCCAATAGGTCCACAGACGATGCAATCGCAATCACGCTGCACACTGCCCTAACTCATCTGGGCAAGAGGAATGCCTATGTAAGAATGCTGTTCATCGACTACAGCTCAGCATTTAACACCATAGTACCCTCCAAACTCATCATTAAGCTCGAGACCCTGGGTCTCGACCCCGCCCTGTGCAACTGGGTCCTGGACTTCCTGTTGGGTCGCCCCCAGGTGGTGACCTACAGGGAGGAAGTGAGGGCCCTCGGAGTGTTGGTGTCAGGAAAATAACCTCACACTCAATTTCAACAAAATGAAGGAGATTATCGTGGACTACAGGAAACAGCAGAGGGAGCAGCTCCCTATCCACATCGATGGGACAGTAGTGGAGAAGGTGGAACGTTTTAAGTTCCTCGGCGTACACATCACGGACAAACTGAAATGGTCCACCCACACAGACAGTATGGTGAAGAAGGTGCAGCAGCACCTCTTCAACCTCAGGAGTCTGAAGAAATTTGGCTTGTCACCAAAAACACTCACAAACTTCTACAGATACCTGGTACGGCAACTGCTCCGCCCACAACCGTAAGGCTCTCCAGACGGTAGTGAGTCTGCACAATGCATCACCGGGGGCAAACTACCTGCTCTCCAGGACACCTACACCACCCGGTGTCACAGGAAAGCCAAAAAGATAATCAAGGACAACAACCACCCGAGCCACTGCCTGTTCACCCCGCTGTCATCCAAAAGGCGAGATCAGTACAGGAGCATCAAAGCTGGGACCATGAGACTGAAAAACAGCTTCTATCTCAAGGCCATCAGACTGTTAAACAGACATTACTAACATTGAGTGGCTTCTGCCAACATACTGACTCATCTCTAGCCACTTTAATGATAAAAAATTGGATGTAATAAATGTATCACTAGCCACTTTAAACAATGCCACTTTATGTAATATTTACAAACGCTACATTCCTCATCTCATATGTACATACTGTACTCTATACCATCTACTGCATCTTGCCTATGCCGTTCGGCCATCACCGCCTGGTGATGTATATTTTTGTTCCATATATTTTTATGTACATATTCTTATTCATTCCTTTACACTTGTGTGTATAAGGTAGTTGTTGTGAAATTGTTAGATTACTTGTTAGATATTACTGAATGGTGGGAACTAGAAGCACAAGCATTTCGCTACACTCACATTAACATCTGCTAACCATGTGTATGTGACAAATACATTTTGATTTGATTTGATTTTGAGGAGATATCTTTATCTCCCCAAGTGGTACCCCTGCTGTGAAATGTAAAGACAACACAGACTTTCAATTACAACACAATGAAGTTACCCTTTAATCAACTGAATAATATTTGTTTGTCGCTGATTTTACTTCATGGAATTTGTTGTCTTAAAACATATACAGATAAAAATATTAGATAAAGTTTCCATTATCATGCCATGCCTGTCTTGGATACTGATGGTCATGACAACAAACTTTACACTCTGACAACCGGCCAAAATGTGCATATCACTTGCATGTAATGTTTTATTAAATTTTGGTGACTGACCTGTTCTTCACAATTCAGTAGCCAAGTGTTCAGTCTGCCATAACCAACAGCCAAAACATTATGATTATAATTTTTGGAGCATGCTGGGTTATAGAGGACTCCTAAAAGTAATTATTGTGGTTGTTTTAATACACTTGTGCTATAATTCAGCAATGCAATGAAATGTAAAACCAACATTAAATGTAAGGTCCCTCCCCTCAGACCTTCTTCTCTAATGTGTTTTGAGAAGTAGGTGAGGAGAGGGAGGATGCGAGGAATCAAGAAAATGCTCACCTGCATGGTAAAACTGGAAGGTCTGAGAGCTTAAATTCATGTGCACAGTGACTGGGCCACATTATGCAGACCGTCACACATGTGCTCTTTCGTTGTCAACAGGAAATCTGTAGTATCCCTTGACACAAAAAAAATAAAATAAAGGAAGTTCCTATGAATATTAGTCATGCAAAAATAATAATGCACTACTACACCAAGACACCATTGTGTAGCTTTTCTGACACTTTACCTTGGGGGGGGGGGGGGGGGGGGGGTAGCAGGCTTTGTACAGCATGTGTCAATTGTCCGACTCCCTCTCATCTATAAAGCAAGAGCAAATACGGGGGATGAAGTTTTGGAAGGTTACCTTGCTGCACTTTTCTCCAGCTACATCATCAGTGTCTGTTTATATGTGAGATACGTAAAGGAAGTATTGTGAGTGTGTGAAATTAAGGAAATATTTGTTGTGTTCTTCTAAGGTCACATATTCGGAATTATGCCAGTCACATGATGACACGACTTTGACAATACAGTGGGTATCATAAGTATTCACTCCTTTTGGATTTTTTTCACATTTTTTTGGTCACACTTTGTGTTACAAAGTGAGATTGAAATATATTTAATTTCGATGTCTTGTCATTGATCTATACAAAATTGTCACGCCTGCTTCCGCTCTTCCCCCCGGCGATCGAGGGTGCGCCAGGCTCCCCAGCATTGCGCACTCCTGCCACCGCCATTACGTACACTTGCCTTTCCCCCGTCACGCGCATCAACGATTATTGGACTCACCTGGACTCAATCACATCTGTCATTATCTTCCCTATACAGTATGTATGGTTCCCCGCTCTGTTCCCTGCTTCAGCATTGATTGCCGTATGTCCTTGTTTACCCGTGTGCCGACGCTGTGCCTGTCTTGTTACCTGTTTGTTCCTGATTAAATGTTGACTCCCAGTACCTTAATAAATCAAATAAGTTACATAATAGGGGTTCACGTGATATTTTTTAATGACTACCCCTTCCTCTGTCCCCTGTACATACAACATCTGTAAAGGTCCCTCAGTCAAGTTTTGAATTTCAAGCACAGATTAAACTACAAAGACCACAGAACTTTTCAAAAGCCTTGTAAAAAAAAAGGGCAGTGATTGGTAGATGGTTAACAATAACACATCAGACATTGAATATCTCTTTTAGCATGGTCAAGTTAGTAATTATGTTGTGGATGATGTATTAAACCACCCAGACACATCAAAGATACAGTCCTTCTGAACTGAGCTGCAGTACTGGAAGGAAACTGCTGAGGGATGTCCCAATTAAGCCATTGGGGATTTTAAATCAGCTACAGAGTTCAATGGCTATGATGGGAGAAAACAGAGGATGGATCAACAGCATTGTAGTGACCCCATAATAATGACCTAAATGAGTGAATAGAATAATACAAAATATTCCAAAACATGCATCCTGTTTGCTACAAGGCATTAAAGTAATACTGCAAAAAAACACTGCAAAGGAATACACTTTTTTTTGGTGGTGGCTGCATCATGATATGGGTATGCTTGACATCGGCAAAGACGGGAGTTTTTCAGAATAAAACGAAATGGGATGGAGCTAAGCACAGGCAAAATCCTAGAGGAAAACCTGCTCCAGTCTGCTTTACACAAGACACGGAGACACATCTACACTGGAGTTGCTTACCAAGAAGACAGTGAATGTTCCTGAGTGGCCAAGTTACCGTTTTGACTTACATTTGCTTGAAAATCTATCGCAAGACTTGAAAATTGCTGTCTAACCATGATCCCCAACACCTTGACAGAGCTTGAAGAATTTTGAAAAGAATAATGGGGAAAATATTGCACAGTCTAGGTGTGAATCGATCTTGGGGCCCGATTCAGACACAGGAAATGTATGCCTTTCTTACGCACGCCTTTCCTGTACACTTCTCAGTAGTTGATATTCAGACTTACCTTATGCAGGTGTGTAATGGGCTTGCAGGCTTGGTTCCCTTGCGCACGCTGAATACATACAATTCAACACTGTAAAAACCCTCCCACTTGCTGGCCAACAGATTTTCTCATAGAGTTTTCATTGAACAGGGTTTACAGTACATTTATCTAAAGCCATCCCTTTAAATTTGGTGTAACTTTAATGAGTATTTTCTCGACAGACTCACTAGTATACAATACGGTTCAGTATATTAGAGATCAATGAAAGAAAGCCATGTAAATACATCCAGATACATCGCATTCTGTCCTTGAATTAATTCCCTCATAATTCCACCACCTTTAAGTGCAATGAAACAATGAATAAGGTTGAGCTACCGGTCGGTACCAAGTGGAACAACATCTACTTTATTTTTTCCAATAGAAATAACACCATTCTCGGAGCGGCAGGGTAGACTAGTGGTTAGAGCGTTGGACTAGTAACCGGAAGGTTGCAAACCCCGGAGCTGACAAGGTACAAATCTGTCGTTCTGCCCCTGAACAGGCAGTTAACCCACTGTTCCTAAGCCGTGATTGAAAATAAGAATTTGTTCTTGCCTAGTCAAATGAAAATAAAAATGCACTGTAATTTACAAATTGAGAACAGCTATTGATAAGAGCTAGGTGAATGAGTGAGCCATTTGGATATGGCGATTGTAAACATAAATATACAATTGTTTTAAATGTATTTTACCTTAGGACTTCTGGAGACAAATATGGCAGCATATCGACATATCACCTTTTCCACAGTGAAGTTTATGATATGCTGGCCTTAGGAGTTATAGGCTTCTGTAGCCATGCACAAATGACAGATTAGTGCCAAACCTGCCAAGTTGGATTTTTAAAATGTTTTTATTATTTGCCCGTACTTTTCACTGTATTTTTTAACATTTGTAACATGTTAAATATGAGCCAGTATCGGTAGCCACCGTCAGTTATATCGGCAAAGACTGGGTAGATTGTTGACAAAAAAAGTACAATTAAATACATTTTAATCCCCCTTTATAACAGAATAAAAAAGTGAAGAAATCCAAGCGGGTGAATACTTATTATAGGCACTGTAAGTCCAACTATAAAGTGTGGCACAATATCTGTGTATTTATTTACATGGTAAATAATGTAAGTAGATATGCATCCCCAATAGCACCATGTTGGCTAGGTTGTTTAATTTTATTTCACCTTTATTTATACAGGTATGACAATTAAGATCAAATTCTTATTTACAATGACGACCTGTCCAACACATCAATAAACAACAGATCGTATTGACCAGAGCCTACTTTTGGTAATGCTATTTACCAGTGCAACACTGCAACACTAGAGCAACACATTGAATAGGGTGCCATTTGGGACATAAGCATAGATACAGGACTTACCATGTCTCCAAGGTGCTTCATTCTCAGGGTGTAGATGTGCTTGCCCTCTGCTGCCTCCAGGTTGTGTTGGTCAATGAATCGCATGTTGTCCTCCCAGACCATCTTCCTGTGGCTCTTCACCTGGGCCATACAGTAGGAACTTTACTACTGGGTTGTGTCCCAAATGGGATTCTATTTAGTACATTTATTTTGACCGAGACTCATACTGTAGGGTTCTGGTCAAAAGTAGTGCACTATGTACCCAGCTAACAATTCTAGGGAAAGAGAACGTTTTTATAATGCTCCCAGTAATGTTTGAGTGTCCAGTTTTACGGTAGTTATGGGAACATTCCACCTATGTTAGCAAAAACTTTCTGAGAACCTTTTTAGAATGTTTTGGTGTTAAAGTTAGGAGAACGTTCCTTAATGTCCAGCAGAACTTATATAGAATCTGGCTACAATGTTCTCAGAATGTGCAACATTCATGTTTCCAGTTAGGAGAATATGCCATCAACATTCCACCAAACATACACAGAATAAGACTTTTCTGGAATTTCGACAGTAAAATACTGTATAATGCACAGTATAATACCATAAATTATTAAACTGATCAGTTTCAGGTGTCAACATCATGTTGTCGGGTGAGACATGACGCTTAGACTATTTTAGTAAAATGTATTCAAGTGGCTGTGAACTGTAAGAATATTTTCAGCAGCTGCTGGGTAGGTACCTTGGCATGTTTATAAGTTACTTAATTTCTAGCCAAGTAGAATGTTTATTGCTAGCAGCATGTTTTCTTAGGAAGCTAGCTAGCATCCTCCTCCCTCATGTGGTACCCTTCCTGCAGGCTCATCCTGACATGACCCTCCAGCGTAACAATGCCACCAGCCATACTGCTCGTTCTGTGCATGATTTCCTGCAAGACAGGAATGCCAGTGTTCTGCCATTGCCAGCGAAAAGCCCGGATCTCAATCCCATTGAGCACGTCTGGGACCTGTTGGATCAGAGGGTGAGGTCTAGGGCCATTCCCCCCAGAAATGTCTGGGAACTTGTAGGTGCCTTGTTGGAAGAGTGGGGTAACATCTCACAGCAAGAACAAGCATCTGAGGAGGAGATGCACTGAAGTACTTAATGCAGTTGGTGGCCACACCAGATACTGACTGTTTGTTCAGGGACACATTATTCCCTTTATGTTAGTCACATGTCTGTGGAACTTGTTCAGTTTATGTCTCAGTTGTTGAATATTGTAATGTTCATACAAGTATTTACACATGTTAAGTTTTACACATTTACACATGTTAAGGCTATTCGGGCAACCCCAAAAAATGTCTGGACGCAAGCCGAAGTCTACGCCCCTTCATCGAAGATTGGTCAACAGGGATTCTTCAATAAAGTCTTTATTGTCATTCAACGAGAGATGACTTGTTTTCATGCAAATTTTTTCATTGAGAAATACTGCACCAAAGATCTTAGTTAGATGTAAAATTGCTTGATTAAGAAATTACTATTTTGAAGAAGTGAATACTGGCTACGGTGTCTCAAAATGGACAAACAGTAATATTGTAGCTTGTTTCTCGTTTGTTTTTTGGCTAGCCGAGTTTGGTCTGGCGCCATGCCGTACTGACACCATTTAGCTGTCACAACCCTGTGTGATTCGGTTCTAGCTAACTAATGAAATGTTGTATTAGTTAGCTAGGGTTTTAAGTAGGTGTATCTGTCTTATTTGTATTTGTTCAATGCCACAATTGATTTCATAAACTGTATTGGCTACATGTTGTAGGTTTGAATCAACCCAAGATGATAAACCCTGAAGATGGGGCAAAGTGCATGACAAGCAGACCCAGAGAAAGCCAGCTGTTTGTTCTTAACCCCTACATTGTCCCATTATTCCAAGAGCTTACTGAGTTTGAATGAAGACCTCGTGTGAGGTAAGTACACACACATACACGACACCAGCTTGATATGTCCTCTGTCTTTTTACCCACAGAGTAACAGCCCTGGTGCTCTCTGTCTCTCATTCTTTTCTTTATTTTTCTATGCTTGTCCTAGAAGTGAGAAGATCTGACAAATAAGAACTGATGAGGATTGTTACTGAGCCCCATAAGGGACAACTGCTGCTGACTTCTCTCTCCTGGATGCTCTCCTGCCAAAACTGTCCCGTTGCGTGTTTCATCGCCTCTGAACCCCCTTACCTTGAATAGAGTTGTCCCTGATCATACATTTAGGAATCGCAAATTTTAACTCCATCTCCCTCTCTCTCTTTGTCCCCCCCCCCCCCCCCCCCCCCACACCCTATACACACAGGCACACAATGTTTTTACATTAGTGTTGTCATGATGCTCTTATTTGGTTACGTATGTGCTAACTTTTTGTTGCTTCTATTGTCAATTTTGTTGTTAATGTTGTTACCAACTGTATTTTAATAAACAAAAGTATTTTAATAAACAACACAAATGTGACTATAAGAAGCGCTCATCATTTGAAATAGGATACATGTCTTATTAAACGGCATATAAAAACACCAAATAGGCCAGGAGCCAGACAGGTGTGATAAAAACTACATATTTACCTGGTTGGTTTGATATTAATTGTTTGCAATTAATACTTAACAAAGACATTTCTGTTCTGTTTAATTCTGTAAAGAGATGGTTTCCATTCTAGCTTCCTGCAGATAGTCTGCTAAAGATGATAGTTTGAAGAAATGACCAAGTCTCTCTCAGTGAATTTCCACAACATTTTTGGCGACGAGGATGGGATCTGCAACTTCACCTGTTGACCGCTCCTCAAGATCTGGGTAAACTGTGCACAGGGGATCATAAATTGGGATCTCAGGGTAAACCACGTGTATTATTGAGCAGCTGGACCCGCCTATGATCTGAGAGGTAGTGGGCACGGATGGATACCAGATCTCGGCTGGAGTACTGAGAGAGGTAGGCTTGGACAATCTATCAATAAGTCATAAATAAAAAATAAAAATAATACAAAAAGAAAAGCCCCTGTTGAGGGTATGCTCAGAGCGAGGTCTTCCTTAAGAGGGCCACAGCTGAGGTGACTAGCAGTACTGAGTTGAGTTGATAAGAGTGTTCTTAAAGAATATGATGTCAGATCAGTTGTTGTCTGGGACATTATATCTGATGATAGGACGACATATCTTGGAAAGTTCACACATTCTAGTTATCAGATTCACTTGTAATTATTGTGCAATTTAAATGTTTAAATATGAAACTATTTGTGAGAAGATGAAATTAGATTTTAGCTTCTAAGTGAGAGAATTATTTTCATAAGTAAACTTACTCTCATTCAGTGGTCATGCCCAAGTGAACAGACTTTGGTTGAGAACTATGAAACACGCCTTTCTCTCCCCCAGTACAAAAGCCCATTGACGGAAGTCAACCTCAGTTCCTGACGACGTGAGGACTGGTATCCATTCTTTTAAAAGGGCCAATTTCAACTACAACCTAATGAAATTAACATTTAGTTCCAGAAATGTTAGGACTGCTGTCCTACCGAATTTCAACGTGGAGGTGATGATCACCATGCTGGAATGGTGAATTTTGACTAGACCCGACAGAATACAGCACGAGCTGATTATGGTAACTTGGTATGAACTTTGAGCGATTATTCACTAAAGAAGTGGTACATCCTAGACGTCGAGTTATCAGCTGCAGCTGAAAACGTACATGGCCTAGGACAGGACAGACAATCTGCGAAGAACTACAGGGTACTTTAACGTATCCCCTCTAAAACACTATGACCAGAAAGATTTTTCAAAGGACAATGGCGATCTCTGCTGGGTAAACCAGTCTTCCATCTTCGGCCCATCCATCAAAGCACAACTCAGAGTAAAAATACATATATTGTATTTTCCTTTTCCGAATGGGGGGGGTTCTGTATTTACGGTAGCATAGCTTCTCAAGGTCCGATAGAAACCATCCCTTTGTCCTTCATTCTTCCCACTCTTTCATTCAGAACCAACCCCCTTCCTTTGTGTAACCAGCCGTCATATCGGGTTAGCCCACTAGGTGTCTTTCATGACATGATTAGTAATCGATGTGTGCTCTATCTTGTGTATATACAGTTGAAGTCGGAAGTTTACATACACTTAGGTTGGAGTCATTAAAACTCGTTTTTCAACCACTCCACAAATGTTTTTCAACAATTGTTTACAGACAGATTTATTTCACTTATAATTTACAGTATCCCAATTCCAAATGGGTCAGAAGTTTACATGCACTAAGTTGACTGTGCCTTTAAACATCTTGGAAAATTCCAGAAAATTATGTCATGGCTTCTGATAAGCTAATTTACATAATTCACATAATTTGAGTCAATTGGAGGTGTACCTGTGGATGTATTTCAAGGCCTACTTTCAAACCCAGTGCCTCTTTGCTTGACATCATGGGAAAATCAAAAGAAATCAGCCAAGACCTCAGAAAAGAAATTGTAGACCTCCACAAGTCTGATTCAACCTTGGGAGCAATTTCCAAACACCTGATGATACCACGTTCATCTGTACAAACAATAGTACGCAAGTATAAACACTATGGGACTACGCAGCCGTCATGCCGCTCAGGAAGGAGACGCGTTCTGTCTCCTAGAGATGAACGTACTTTGGTGCAAAAAGTGCAAATCAATCCCAGAACAACAGCAAAGGACCTTGTGAAGATGCCAGAGGAAACAGGTACAAAAGTATCTATATCCACAGTAAAAACGAGTCCTATATCGACATAACCTGAAAGGCCACTCAGCAAGGAAGAAGCCACTGCTCCAAAACAGCCATCAAAAAGCCAGACTACGGGTTGCAACTGCACATGGGGACAAAGATCGTACTTTTTGGAGAAATGTCCTCTGGTCTGATGAAACAAAAATGGAACTGTTTGGCCATAATGACCATCGTTATGTTTGGAGGAAAAAGGGGGAGCCTTGCAAGCCGAAGAACACCAACCCAACCGTGAAGCACGGGGGTGGCAGCATCATGTTGTGGGGGTGCTTTGCTGCAGGCGGGACTGGTGCACTTCACAAAATAGATGGCGTCATGAGGATGGAAAATGATGTGGATATATTGAAGTGTCATGACGTTGGCCTGGGGGTAGGTTTATGACAGTCATAAATACCTCTTCCCCCCTTTTTCCTCTCTCTACCCTACTGATGTTACATTTGCAAAACCTTTGGTTAACGTAGAGATTCTGGGAACATCAGAAGGTGGGGGGAAATGAACTATATTCTGGTAATCCGACCAATTGAACATATGCGGTGGTATTTAATGAATATGATGTCATTTCGGTTGTCATCTGAGACATTCTCATCAATGATAAGATGACAAACTCTACAGTGGAAAGTCTACACATCAGAGTTATCGGATTCACATGGAATTGTTGTTCAATTTAAATTTTTGAATATGAAATTATTTGTGATGGGATGAAATGTGATTTTAGCTTCTAAAATGTGAGATTTGGGTTTCCTTCCTAACCCTCGTTGCTATCCTAACCCTCTGTTGCTAACTCAACAGATAGGAGGTATCACTTCTTGTCACGAGTCCGACCGAGGGTGTTTCCCTTTCCCGGGCAGGTGGCGCTCGGCGGTCGTCGTCACCGGCCTATTAGCTGCCACTGATTGTTTTTCCTTCCCCTCCTTGTATGTTGAGTGGTAGCACCTGTGAATGTGTAATTAGTTTGTCTTTATTAGACAGCCGGCCCGCCTGGCTGTTGTGCGGGATTATTTCATTGTAAACCTTCGGCTCTGTGGTATAGGCACGTTGTGTCCCATTTGTACATTTTGATTCCCTGTGTTTTGGGAACGTAACGTTTTTGTGAGCACCCTGTGGTGCATTGGTGCGATTAAAGGACGCGCAGCATTGAACTCTCTGTCTCCTGCATTTGACTCCACACCCACGACACCCGGAGCATTACACTTCTGTAGTGAATAAGAGTTCAAAGTTCATACCATTCACAACCAAAGCTCACGCTGATGTTGGCTTCGTTCTGTAGTTATTATCTGAACCATTCTGACATCGGACCGTCGTCCTCACATCCTGTTCCAATACTGAATGAACACTTATTTTAACATAATATAATACATCGACAAAATCAATTTAGCCTCAAATAAATAATGAAACATGTTTAATTTGGTTTAAATAATGCAAAAACAAAGTGTTGGAGAAGAAAGTAAAAGTGAAATATGTGCCATGTAAGAGAGCTAACGTTTAAGTTCCTTGCTCAGAACATGAGAACATATGAAAGCTAGTGGTTCCTTTTAACAGGAGTCTTCAATATTCCCAGGTAAGAAGTTTTAGGTTGTAGTTATTATAGGAATTATAGGACTATTTTTCTCTATACCATTTGTATTTCATATACCTTTGACTATTGGATGTTCTTATAGGCACTTTAGTATTGCCAGTGTAACAGTATAGCTTCCGTCCCTCTCATCGCTCCTACCTGGGCTCGAACCAGGAACACATCGACAACAGCCACCCTCGAAGCAGCGTTACCCATGCAGAGCAAGGGGAACAACCACTCCAAGTCTCAGAGCGAGTGACGTTTGAAACGCTATTAGCGCGCACCCCGCTAACTAGCTAGCCATTTCACATCGGTTACACCAGCCTAATCTCGGGAGTTGATAGGCTCAAAATCATAAACAGCTGCTGGCAAACGCACGAAAGTGCTGTTTAAATTAATGCTTACGAGCCTGCTGCTGCCTACCACCGCTCAGTCAGACTGCTCTATCAAATCATAGACTTAGTTATAACATGATAACACACAGAAGTACGAGCCTTAGGTCATTAATATGGCCGAATCTGGAAACTATCATCTCAAAAACAAGACATTTATTCTTTCAGTGAAATACCAACCGTTACGTATTTTATCTAACGGGTGGCATTAATAAGTCTAAATATTCCTGTTACATTGCACAACCTTCAATGTTATGTCATAATTACGTAAAATTCTGGCAAAATAGGCGGCCCAAACTGTTGCAAATACACTGACTGCGTGCAATTAACGCAAGAGAAGTGACACAATTTCACCTGGTTAATATTGCCTGCTAACCTGGATTTATTTTAGCTAAATATGCAGTTCTAAAAATATATACTTCTGTGTATTGATTTTAAGAAAGGCATTGATGTTTATGGTTAGGTACACATTGGAGCAACTATACGCACCGCATCGATTATATGCATAGCAGGACACGCTAGATAAACTAGTAATAAACAAGTAATATCATCAACCATGTGTAGTTAACTTGTGATTATGATTGATTGATTGATTGTTTTGTATAAGATAAGTTTAATGCTAGCTAGCAACTTACCTTGGCTTACTGGATTCGCGTAACAGGCAGTCTCCTCGCGGAGTGCATTGTAATCAGGTGGTTAGAGCGACACCGTTCCTAGGCTGTCATTGAAAATAAGAATGTGTTCTTAACTGACTTGCCTAGTTAAATAAAGTTTAAATAAAGGTGTAAAAAAAAAAATTGTTAGGAAAACTTGAAATCTGCCCTAATTAATCGGCCCTAATTAATCGGTCGACTTCTAGTTCAAATCCGGGCTCTGGCTGGGCCACTCAAGGACATTCAGAGACTTGTCCCGAAGCCACTCCTGCATTGTCTTGGCTGTGTGCTTAGGGTCGTTGTCCTGTTGGAAGGTGAACCTTCACCCCAGTCTGAGGTCCTGATCGCTCTGGAGCAGGTTTGTTCTTGGGGACCTTCAATGCTGCAGACATTTTTTGCTACCCTTCCCCAGATCTGTTCCTCGGCAAAATCCTGTCTCGGAACTCTTCGGACAATTCCTTCGACCTCATGGCTTGATTCTTTCTCTGACATGCACTGTCAACTGATTAGGTATCCCACTTTTCCTTTCCCTTTCATCTGTGGGTCCTTATAATGGCAGGTGTGTGCCTTTCCAAATCATGTTCAGTCAATTGAATTTTCCACAGGTGGACTCCAATCAAGGATGATCAATGGAAACAGGATGCACCTGAGCTCAATTTCGAGTCTCATAGCTCTGAATACTTATGTAAATAAGGTTTTTCTGTTTTTTAGTTTTAATAAATTTGCTAACATTTCAAAAACCTGTTTTTTCTTTGTCATTATGGGGCAATGTGTAGATTACTGATGAATTATTTGTATTTTATCCATTTTATAATAAGGTTGTAACGTAACAAAATGTGGAAAAAGTCAAGGGGTTTGAATACTTTCCGAAGGCACTGTAGAAGCAGTAAAGAAATCTGAGATAGGAACAAAACATATTTGAGTCCTAAGACATACAGTGCCTTGAGAAAGTATTCGGCCCCCTTGAACTTTGCGACCTTTTGCCACATTTCAGGCTTCAAACATAAAGATATAAAACTGTATTTTTTTGTGAAGAATCAACAACAAGTCGGACACAATCATGAAGTGGAACGACATTTATTGGATATTTCAAACTTTTTTAACAAATCAAAAACTGAAAAATTGGGCGTGCAAAATTATTTAGCCCCTTTACTTTCAGTGCAGCAAACTCTCTCCAGAAGTTCAGTGAGGATCTCTGAATGATCCAATGTTGACCTAAATGACTAATGATGATAAATACAATCCACCTGTGTGCAATCAAGTCTCCGTATAAATGCACCTGCACTGTGATAGTCTCAGAGGTCCGTTAAAAGCGCAGAGAGCATCATGAAGAACAAGGAACACACCAGGCAGGTCCGAGATACTGTTGTGAAGAAGTTTAAAGCCGGATTTGGATACAAAAAGATTTCCCAAGCTTTAAACATCCCAAGGAGCACTGTGCAAGCGATAATATTGAAATGGAAGGAGTATCAGACCACTGCAAATCTACCAAGACCTGGCCGTCCCTCTAAACTTTCAACTCATACAAGGAGAAGACTGATCAGAGATGCAGCCAAGAGGCCCATGATCACTCTGGATGAACTGCAGAGATCTACAGCTGAGGTGGGAGACTCTGTCCATAGGACAACAATCAGTCGTATATTGCACAAATCTGGCCTTTATGGAAGAGTGGCAAGAAGAAAGCCATTTCTTAAAGATATCCATAAAAAGTGTTGTTTAAAGTTTGCCACAAGCCACCGGGGAGACACACCAAACATGTGGAAGAAGGTGCTCTGGTCAGATGAAACCAAAATTGAACTTTTTGGCAACAATGCAAAACGTTATGTTTGGCGTAAAAGCAACACAGCTGAACACACCATCCCCACTGTCAAACATGGTGGTGGCAGCATCATGGTTTGGGCCTGCTTTTCTTCAGCAGGGACAGGGAAGATGGTTAAAATTGATGGGAAGTTGGATGGAGCCAAATACAGGACCATTCTGGAAGAAAACCTGATGGAGTCTGCAAAAGACCTGAGACTGGGACGGAGATTTGTCTTCCAACAAGACAATGATACAAAACATAAAGCAAAATCTACAATGGAATGGTTCAAAAATAAACATATCCAGGTGTTAGAATGGCCAAGTCAAAGTCCAGACCTGAATCCAATCGAGAATCTGTGGAAAGAACTGAAAACTGCTGTTCACAAATGCTCTCCATCCAACCTCACTGAGCTCGAGCTGTTTTGCAAGTAGGAATGGGAATATATTTCAGTCTCTCGATGTGCAAAACTGATAGAGACATACCCCAAGCGACTTACAGCTGTAATCGCAGCAAATAATAATTGCCAAATAATAAATTTTGCACGCCCAATTTTTCAGTTTTTGATTTGTTAAAAAAGTTTGAAATATCCAATAAATGTCGTTCCACTTCATGATTGTGTCCCACTTGTTGTTGATTCTTCACAAAAAAAATACAGTTTTATATCTTTATGTTTGAAGCCTGAAATGTGGCAAAAGGTCGCAAAGTTCAAGGGGGGCGAATACTTTCGCAAGGCACTGTATTTATCAGGAAAAACACCTAAATCTTACTATCCTCAGTTCACTGTTTTCACGTGTTGAGTTGATCATTATCAGGACATGTAAGGGTCTGTTTAACCTGGGCACACTGTTTGCTGGGCTGGGTTGGGCTGCCCTCCCAGACACCATCCATCTCAGAGCTCAGAGGTTGGATCTGAGAGGATGCTGTTGCCACGGCACCCAGGGCCATCAGCATCAGCAAGAGAGTCACCTTCATCCTGGTTTACAGATACAGAAACAGTAAATGGCCAAATAACAATTAGCATATGATTCAGTTGTCTGGGGACCAGGCCCCAGGCAAATTAATCAGGTAAGAACTCAATTTCACTCTAATTATTGTGCGTTTCCATAAGTGGAAAAAATTATGACCTGGGAATACTTACTGAACATCACACAAAAATCAAGTGTTTAAATAAATCATCAAAAAATGTAATAATCAAGCTCCTGGCTACGTTTCAATGCTCCAGTCACTGTATGAAGAGTATTTTATACAGAAATGTGTTGTTGACATAGATACACATTTAATGTATTTTATTTAATACTGATTATATTATAATATATTTTTTGACTACATAGTTACTGGTTTTGAAGTAATGGGTATGAAAGTCATTCATTTGGTGGAATGAGTTTGACTCTACTTCATGAACTTGGACTCCTGACTGGTGCAGTGGTCTAAGGCACTGCATCTCAGTGCTAGAGGTGTCACTACAGACATCCTGGTTTGAATCCAGGCTGTATCACAAGCTCGTTTGGCTGGTGTAGACTGTCAGTGTAAATAAGAATTTGTTCTAAACTGCCTTGCCTAGTTAAATAAAGGCTTAAAAATATATATTATGAAGGGTGTGTATACATACTGTATGTGTAAAAAACATGCAAAAAATAAGTTAGGATTTACGTGATACCCATAGTTGATAGATATAATTTTTTGAAATTGTTTAAGCTAGTTCCTCTTTAGGTATTGATGGTCACACACATCCTGTCCGAGTTTGACATGTTGCCACGAATTGTCCCAAGGGGGGTGCTGAATCATTCGTGAGGGACGACATGTTGACTGTTGCCTTGTTTGAAATTCAATCAGGCTTCAAAGTAGCGGACCCCCCCCCCCCCCTTACAAATAAACCAAAATAAAATCACAACCAAATCAAAACAAAGTTAAACAGCTCATAGTTTGGGTCCAGATTACATTTTTTTTCAGGAGCTAATGCTGGGGGCAATAGTTTCACACACATACTCTAGGGGATTGAGGGGATTTGTATTCTCGACCACCACTCACGCATGTTATCCATGCTATGAAAAACAACAATTTTACGTATTTTACGCAAAATGTTGCGTTTCGAGGGCCCAGATGGGAGGAAGTATCGTGGTGGGGAAGTTCCTGACAGCAGCAGGAGGGAATGGAGGGGAGTATATCAGACGAAATATCAGGACAATTTTCATTCAAGACGGCCCAATAAAAAATATTTATTAGGTGAGGACGTTTAACGGAAGCACTAGGAATGCATGCTATTCCTTACTCGTTGCTATGCGCTGACTTTGTCGACAGTGTGAAATATGCCTTGTCGCATCCACAATATAAGTATATTAGCTAAAATACTAAGTCAGTCAATAATGTTAACAAGCTAACGTTAGCGAGCCTCACTTTCATTGCACATGAATAGAATAGACAATTTACACGTAGTTGCATGCAAATCTACAATGTCCATCAGCTGTCTTAGACAAAATAATTGTATGCATCTATGCTCTCGGTGTATTTAATTAGAATTAGTCAACCAGCCAGCTAGTTTGCCAGCTACTTTGCTAAGCTGTCACTGTCAAGTTCGGTAGCTACGCTAGTTGCACGCGTGGGATAGCAAGCCATTGCATCTATCACTCAGTTTACTAGATATAAAAGAAGAACCACCGTGAAATATTTGTTCATCTATTTAGATATTTTTCCAATGTATAAACTTGTCCCCGTGGACGTGTTTGTTTGCCATCAGGTTAATGTACCTAGCCACCTGTGCTTATTTACCATTTAGAAAGCTAGCTAACGCAACAGCCAGTTTTTATCATGCGCTCGCCAACTAACGTTAACTAGCTAACTCGTTTCACTAAAAGGGACAGCTCTCCTTGGGGCCTAACGTAGAAACTATTCAAATATTAAGACATATAACTAGCTAGTTGGCTAGTCATTATTTCCCTGCCCTGATCTCGTCGTAGTTTGGAATGTGTTGGTTGGTGTTTCGAAATGAAATTCGTTAGCAAGTTGCTGGTGGTGAGAAATTATGTTCTCAGCTATATTTCTTCACAATGTTTATGTGCTATGTATACATTTATATGGACTTTTATGTGGACTGGTAATGATAGCCTATTCATTGATACAAATGTCCCCCAGTCAGATTGCCACAATATGGCTAACTGGGGTTGTGGCATAACACCCACATTTCATAATCTGTGATATGTTACAGTATTTCCCCTGTTGGGGACAGAGACAACATTTTACAGTTTTAAAGCTAGTTTCCTGCAATTCTACACATTTTGCCATGGTTTATGCCATGTTTTTATTTTATCTGAGTGACTCAAACATAACCAAATCAATTGGGGCCCCATGCCTTCAAATTCTGGGGAATTTTAGATTCTCCTTGATGATCTAGTTTTGATTTTGGTGATTGTTAGTGCTCAACGATGATTTAATAAAACACAAGTCCATTATCTTTTCTATATTATATCTGGTTTTAGTCATTTACGTTTACACTAAAAATGTTTTACCATCCCCATTTTATTTTCTGTAAAGTATACAGTACCAGTCAAAAGTTTGGACACACCTACGCATTCATGGGTTTTATTTTATTTGTACTATTTTCTACATTGTAGAATAATAGTGAAGACATCAAACCTATGAAATAACAGATATGGAATCATGTAGTAACCAAAAAAGTGTTAAACAAATCAAAATATATGGCACCACAACAAACCTGCCAAGACAGGGCTGCCCACCAAAACTCACGGGCCAGGCAAGGAGGGCATTAATCAGAGAGGCAACAAAGAGACCAAAGATAACCCTGAAGGATCTGCAAAGCTCCACAGCGGAGATTGGAGTATCTGTTTATAGGACCTCTTTAAGCTGTACACTCCACAGAGCTGGGCTTTACGGAAGAGTGGCCAGAAAAAAAGCCATTGCTTAAAGAAAAATATAAGCAAACACGTTTGGTGTTTGCCAAAAGGCATGTGGGAGGCTCCACAAACGAGAACACCATCCCCACAGTGAAGCATGGTGATGGCAGCATCATGCTGTGGGGATGTTTTTTTTCATCAGCAAGGACTGGGAAACTGGTCAGAATTGAAGGAATGATGGATGGCACTAAATACAAGTAAATTCTTGAGGGAAACCTGTTTCAGTCTTCCAGAGATTATAGACTGGAACGGCAGTTCACCTTCCAGCAGGACAATGGACAACCCTAAGCATACTGCTAAAGCAACACTTGAGTGGTTTAAGGGAAAACATTTAAATATCTTGGAATGGCCTAATTGAAGCCCATACCACAATCCAATTGAGAATCTGTGGTATGACTTAAAGATTGCTGTACACCAGCTGAACCCATTGAGGCAGCTGGAGCAGTTTTGCCTTGAAGAATGGGCAAAAATCCAAGTGGCTCGATGTGCCAAGGTTATAGAGACATACCCCAAGAGACTTGCAGCTGTAATTGCTGCAAAAGGTGGCTCGACAAAGTATTGACTTTGAGGGGGTGAATAGTTACGCACGCTCAAGTTTTCCGTTTTTTGGTCTTATTTCTTGTTTGTTTCACAATACAAAAATATTTTGTATCTTCACAGTGGTAGGCATATTGTGTAAATCAAATTATACAACCCCCCCCAAAAATTGATTTTAATTCAAGGTTGTAAGGGGGTAAATAATTTCGCAAACTACTGCAAATCACCTGTAAAGTACCATCACATCTCCTCATCCATGCTTCACAGTGGGAACCACACAAGCGGAGATCATCCGTTCACCTACTCTGCGCCTCACAAAGACACGGTGGTTGGAACCAAACATATGTTTCTTGGCCCAAGCAAGTCTCCTCTTCTTATTGGTGTCCTTTAATCAAATCAAACTTTATTTGTCACATGCGCTGGAACCACAGGTGTAGACCTTGGGGGTGGCCCGTCAGGAAGTTCAGGATCCAGTTGCAGAGGGAGGTGTTTAGTCCCAGAGTCCTTAGTTTAGTGATGAGCTTTGTGGGCACTATGGTGTTGAACGCTGAGCTGTAATCAGTCAATAGCATTCTCACGTAGGTGTTCCTTTTGTCTAGGTGGGAAAGGGCAGTGTGGATTGCGATTGAGATTGCTTCATCTGTGTATCTGTTGGGGAGGTATGTGAATTGGAGGGGCTCTAGGGTGTCCGGGAGGATGCTGTTGATGTGAGCCATGACCAGCCTTTCATAGCACTTAATGGCTACCGATGTGAGTGCTACTGGGCGGTAATCATGTAGGTAGGTTACCTTTGCTTCCTTGGGCACAAGGACTATGGTGGTCTGCTTGAAACATGTAGGTATTAAAAACTCGGTCAGGGAGAGGTTGAAAATGTCAGTGAAGACACTTGACAGTTGGTCCGCACAAGCTTTTGAGTACACGTCCAGGTAATCCGTCTGGCCCAGCGGCTTTGTGAATGTTGACCTGTTTAAAGGTTTTGTTCACATCGGCTACGGAGAGCGTTATCACACAGTCATCCAGAACAGCTGGTGCTCTCGTGCATGCTTCAGTGTTGCTTTCCCCAAAGCAAGCATAAAAGGCATTTAGCTCGTCTGGTCGGCTCTCGTCACTGGGCAGCTCGCGTCTGGGTTTCCCTTTGTAGTCCGTAATAGTTTTCAAGCCCTTCCACATCCGACGAGCGTCAGAGTCGGTGTAGTAAGATTCACGCTTAATCCTTTATTGACGCTTTGCTTGTTTGATGGTTCGTCTGAGGGGATAGCGGGGTTTCTTATAAGCGTCTGGATTAGTCTCCCACTCCTTGAAAGTGGCAGCTCTAGGCTTTAGCTCCATGCGGATGTTGCCTGTAATCCATGGATTCTGGTTGGGATATGTACGTGCGGTCACTGTGGGGATGACATCGTCGATGCACTTACTGATGAAGCTGATGACTGAGGTGGTGTACTCCTCAATGCCATTGGATGAATCCCGGAACATTTTCCAGTCTGTGCTAGCACAACAGTCCTGTAGTGTAGCATCCGCATCATCTGATCACTTCCGTATTGAGCGAGTCACTGGTGCTTCCTTCTTTAGTTTTTGCTTTTAAGCAGGAATCAGGAGGATATATTTATGGTCAGATTTGCCAAATGGAGGGTGGGGGAGAGCTTTGTATGCATGTCTGTGTGTGGAGTAAAGGCGGTCTCTGATTTTTTGTTCTGTGGTGGTTAATAGATTTATTTTAAGTAATCGTAGGTCATCAATTTTATTTTCCAATGATTGCACATTAGCAAGAAGAACGGATGGTAGTGGGAGTTCACTTGCTCGCCTACGGATTCTCAGAAGGCAGCCCGATCTGCGGGCCCTTTTCCTGCGTCTTGTTCTTCAAGCAAATTACGAGGATCTGGGCCTGTTCCAGTGAAAGCAGTATATCCTTCTCGTCGGACTCGTTAAAGGAAAAAGTTTCTTCCAGTCCGCGGTGAGTAATCACTGTTCTGATGCCCAGAATTAATTTTCAGTTATAAGAGATGGTTGCAGCAACATTATGTAACAAAAAATAAGTTACACAAAATGCAAGAAAACAAACCAAATAGAACAATTGGTTGGGAGAATGTAAAACGTCAGCTTCGGCGCCATCTTCTATAGCAGTGGTTTCTTTGCAGCAATTAGACTATGAAGGCCTGATTCACGCAGTCTCCTCTGAACAGTTGATGTTGAGATGTGTCTGTTACTTGAACTCTGTGAAGCTTGTATTTGGGCTGCAATCTGAGGTTCAGTTAACTCTAATAAACTTATCCTCTGCAGCAGAGGTAACTCTGGGTCTTCCTTTCCTGTGGCGGTCCTCATGAGAGCCAGTGTCATCATAGCTCTTGATGGTTTTTGCGACTGCACTTGAAGAAACTTTCAAAGTTCTTGATATGTTCCGGATTAACTGGCCCTCTTGTCTTAATGTAATGATGGACTATTTTTTCTCTTTGCTTATTTGAGCTGTTCTTGCCATATAGTATGGACTTGGTCTTTTACCAAATATGGCTATCTTCTGTATACCAACCTTATCACACCACAACTGATTGGCTCAAACACATTAAGGAAAGAAAAACACACCTGTTAATTGAAATGCATTCCAGGTGACTACCTCATGAAGATGGTTGAGAGAATGCCAAGAGTGTGCAAAGCTCTCATCAAGGCAAAGGGTGGCTACTTTGAAGAATCTCAAATATATAATATATTTTGATTTGTTTAGCACTATTTTGGATACTACATGATTCCATATGTGTTATTGCATAGTTATGATGTCTTCACTATTATTCTACAATGTAGAAAATAGTCAAAATAAAGAAAAACCCTTGACTGAGTAGGTGTCAAATTTTGCCTGGTACTGTATATTTTTTACTCATATTTTTAGAGCAGCAGTAGCCCGCCTCTGCTAAATGAATATATGGGAAACACTGGGTTATGTGGTAAAGTTAATTTGCCCATCTCAATTTAACTAGTTTATTCCATCTGTTTTACACACACACACCGTATACCCAGCCCTGCTCAGTTTCATTATTAGCCCATTTTGAATGTGTATTGAATGTGCAAGCGTGTGCATGGGTTTTGAAGTGGAAAGGGTTGTAACCATTTTGCCTACATGTGTTTAGCAAATGTTTCTTCACGCAAAATTGTGCTGTCACTTCCCCCAAATGTGAGTGGCAGCAGAGTAAACAGGAATAAATGATTGATGTAGCCTACTTTTAATGATCCGTTCCAAATGGCCCCCTATTTTCTATGTAGTGCACTATTTAGGGAATAGGGTGCCATTTCAGACACACTCACACACTGTCCAACCCCCACAACCCCTTTCTTTCTGGGTCACAGTAGTCAGCCGAGGTGTAAAGAAAGCAGAGGGTCCCTAAGGGCTTGTTCTAGATTAGATGAATGAAGCCCCATTTTAACCTGTTAGTTGATTGCATCCCCACTCCTCAGGTTGTTGGTCTACGGAACACAGCGCTCGCGTCCATAATTGCACCCTATTCACTATATATAGTGCACTACTTTTGACTAGAGCCTTGGGCACAGCCTTTCTGGGCACAGCCTTTCTGGGCACAGCCTTTCTGGGCACAGCCTTTCTGGGCACAGCCTTTCTGGGCACAGCCTTTCTGGGCACAGCCTTTCTGGGCTGTCGACATGCATTCTGCTTGTCGTGAGGAACTGCAGTATAGCGAATGCATTTTTTCAGTGATTGCTATATCATTACTGCCTACCAGACCAGTCAGACTGTTGCGCTCTTCCCCAGACAGATCTTTGACTTGGAAAGAGCAATGAGAACCGGGGAAAGTTGAGGCATGTCAGCAGCATGCATTTCATTTGAGGCACGGCCTAGATGTACATAATCTTTTGGATTTTTATTTATATATGCGTGTATGTGCTCTTTCTCTTCATGGAGTCAGAGACTGCATCCCATCCCATACGTTCCTTATATAGTGTACTACTTTTGACCTTGGCCCATATATGGGTTGGTTGTTTAGCAACAAAAACAACGAGCGTGCAAACATGGGGCAAAACAGAGGAGGTTGACAACATGTAAACTATATATTGTCTCCAATGTTTATTGAACTCATACATTTGCACAATGACCACTGGTCTCTCAGTTGTTGGTTAGCTAGCGAATCTTAGCCATATTAGCATTGACATGACATCAGTCAAAACAGGATAAAACAAGCTGATACAAGCCACTTACGATTCCCCACATGGTAGTTTCTTGTCATTTTTCCTAGCATTGCAGAATCACAACAACAGGCTGACTTCTGTCCCATGGAAGCGTGCACATTGTTTTCGTGACGTTGTCAGCCAACCCATCTATAGGGGCTTTGATCAAAAGTAGTGCACTATATAGGGAATAGTGTGTCATTCGGGATGTAGACAGAGAGAACGAGAGAGCCAACAGCTTTTAACCAGCAGCAAATGTGAGCGCTCTATAAAAACGAGGGCTTGTGCTGGCTAAGCTGAAATGACTTCTGGGATTGGTTGCAGCTGTGTTCTACAGCAGTGGTCAGGGCAGGCGTGTGTTCTTGATTTTAGGGTGGCAAAAATGTGTTGAAAAGCCAGTTTGTCATCCAGAAATTAGACACCCCCCCCTAACCAGGTGCGCTCCCTTCTCCACTCCACACCAGCCCTCTCTCATTCCCTCCAAGCAAGATGTCTGTGTTCTCATTTATTTTCCCTCTGTCTGTGATTGCGGTTTAGGAAGGAAGAATCTTCAGCTCCTCAAGCACTGTCATTAAAGCCTTTCAACTGTGTAGAGGTAAAATTGGTTTTACCATAAGCCTAACGTGTTATAGCTAGCATGGTTGGCCAGAATCTAGAATACCAGTTTTATTTGCTTCGGTGTAATAGGCCTATTCATGGATTTGATGTCGGGGGGTTGTGTATTTCTCTGTACAGCTCCTCTAGTTAAGATGTGGGGGAGTATGATGAGCTGATTGATGAGCGTTGATCATGAAGCCCAGAGTAAGTGCTGCCTGGTCCATCACAGAGTGTATGTCCCTACCTGTAAGTATATATTTGTGTGAATAATAATATCATGTTTTTTATTGATCTTGTCAATAATATTAGTAGTGATTGTATTATTAGTAACATCCAGCCTGCATGATGCCTGTTTTTTTGTGAACCAGTAAGTTGTAGAGGAAGAGAATGAGGAAATGAGATAAAGATAAAGTGGACGAGTGGAGGACTGCACCCCCAGCATCCCCCAGTCCTGAAGCAACATGTCAGGACTCCAGCGGGTCACCCCCGCCTCCAATCCCATGGGGCCTTTCTTTGGTCTCCCGTGGCAACAGGAGGCCATCCACGACAACATCTACACGCCTAGGAAATATCAGGTGAGGAAGAATTCCAATTGACAATGGAGCTCAACTGACGTGTTTAAACTGACACTTGACTATGCACTAGGAAAAAGATTGCAGTGCTTTGTATGTAGACATTGGTATCACTTTCCCCATTGATCTAATATCTGATAATGACTATAGCCTAACCTATGGAATAAAGATGGATACCCGCACGCAAATGAATGCTCCCGCAGTTTTTTGTGCAACACTTCGACTGGCCTGACAGAAGGGCTAACTCAAAGTGACACAACGACTAGGTTCCAGTTTAACACCGCTCACCGTATGACCACAGTACATAGTCGCCATCACACTCAGGCCAGGTCCATCTCCAGTGAGACTCCTGCGCAGGTGTACTAATAACAGAGTGATAGCACTGTAATAACAGACATATAGGGATACTTAAAACATGAATTTAACAATCTCCCACTTTTCTTTAAAGACATATAAAACATCAACAAAATAATTAAATGTTCCAAATATTATTTAAGTTCCTCATCACAAATGGGTTGGGTGACAATGTTTTTATTTGTGTTACTCAAGCTGCCACTTTCCATTACTGAGTGCCTTTAGGAGCACAAGACCGGATGCTACCTTTTCAGTCAGATAGTCAGCAAGCTTGTCCTTTGTGGCCGACCAGGAAAACAGCTTTGAGGTGGGGAATCACAGTTGTAGCAGAAGTCTGTGAGCCACCCCGGATGAAGTCGTTAACATGACAGGCAAGTACTCCAGTCACATTGCAGTCTTGATCAAGCCAATTGAAGACTGCATGATTTACTTGTGACATTTTTCTACCTGTACTCAGCATTGTTGCCTTGACTTTGTTGTACCAGTAGAGTGATGCACCTGCCAGGCCATACACAGACTTTTTTAGTTTCCACAGTGTTCCTTTGCTCTTAGCTTCAGGCGGAAGTCGGTTGTGAATGTCCCTTGACAGCTCTGTTTTCTGCAAAAATGCAGATTTGATGTCTATGGAATGAAGTTTCCATTTTTTCTGGCAGATCTGAGTGACTCTGAGGCACATGTCTGTGAGTCTTTTGAGAGTTCTTTAGCAGCCAGCTCCTCAAAAGGGTACACACCCACCTTATTGAGACACATTTTTGGTCAATGTCTATGACTTCCTCAAACACTCATTTTTTCCTCCAATTACTGAGCTCATCTAGTTTAGCTGAGTCAAATGACATGTCCTTTGTTTCAAGTACGTCATTCTTTTTTTCTCGATTTTCTATTAGTTCAATTCTGAGATTATCTACAAGTGACAGGTCAGCTGACCCTGTTATACCAGGAAGTGTAGCTGGTACTGCAAGTTGTACCAGTTCTGGTGTTTTCCTTTGGCTTTTCCTGTTCGTCCAATGACTGTTGCTGTGTGTCTAATACTACTTTCTCTGTCCATGTAAATGTCCAGTTTTCAGATTGGAACAACCATGTTGTCTTAACACGTGGCTGTTGTTGAACGTTTTCCTCATTTGAACCCTCAACAGTATTACCTGTGTCATGGTTGAAGGTCTATGCTCCATTTTATGTGTCAGTTTCAGTGCCCTGACAATAGTGCCTCACAAATATCACTACACCATCTTGGCCAATGACTACTCCCGGTCCTTTCCATCCTTGACAGTCAACTCGTTTGTAGTACACTTTGTTTCCAGTCTCGTACTTGTCATTTGTGGGTCGAAGCTGTTTACGCAGAACCCTGCGAATTCTCTCTGAACACTCAGCTTCAGTGAACACTTTTCTCGCTGCATGTAGTGCTGAAAGGTGCTGTCCCACCCATGCCCTCACACCGGTCCCTTCAACCAGTATAGAGTGAAGATTAGGGTTCTGACCCAACACTAGTTGCTATGGGCTGTAACTATGAACATTGTGCATTGAGTTTTTTGCCATCAAAGCCCAATCTAGGCCTGTTTTCTAATCACATCTAGTATCTTGCCTCAATTTCAGCATGATTATGTCTCTCCAGAAGTCCATTGCTTCATGGACTGCATGCAGCAGTTCGCTTTACTTCCATTTTAACTTCTCAGCCAGTTCTCTTATTTCATTATTATTGAATTCTCCTCCATTGTCACTGTACAATTTCTTAGGCGGGCCATGCACACTTATCCAGGAATTAATGAAGTGCTTGACGATTTCACTGGGTTTCAATGTTTCCAGCACTGAAGCGTGTGAAGTGGTCGATATGTGAAGGTACCACACACTTGGTCCTAACTCATGTAGCTCAACAGCCACTGTTTCATTACTTGGAAGCCTGTACTTGGAAGCCAGTGGCAAACCAATAGTTGGTCTGGGCTTAGGTTTCCTGTATTTCTGGCATGTCTCACAACTGTTAACTATCTGCGGTAGAAAGGAAATGCTCTCATCATCATTATTCCCAGAACTGCTGAGTAATTTCTGAAGTCTGTCAACTGTTGCATGTCCAAACTGTTTGTGAAGTTGTAGCAATACTTTGTGTTTGTCCTCTGTGGTCATACTCTCTTGACTGTCAGAATCTCCATGCGCTCTGTGTCCGTCAGAATCAAATATTTACATGGACTTTTGTCTAAAATGTTTACACAATAGTGGCCTGAGGTAGTAGGTTCAAGGGTCACTGGTTGTTTAAACATCACTGCCTTGTCATTTTTTATGTCTAGTACAGCCCCTGTCTTCTTGAGGGAAGCTTTGCTTAATAGTAAGGGGATATCTGTAGGGACCACCTCTTTTTCAATGTGACACTTAGTCTGACCTATTTTTGCTGGCACCTTGACCTTCTCGGTAGAATGGACGACTCTCCCATCTCCAAATTTGAAAGTTCTGTTCCTTGGTGTGTCAATCATATTTAGTTCACTGACATAGCTATCAAGCCATTTTGCACCACACACTGTGCGTGTTCATGCAGTAACAATCACAGCAGATCCTAAGGATTCAACTACACAGATCTCAGAAGCAGTGCAATGTTACACTGCACCATCTCTGTGTTTACGTTTTCCTCTGTTAGCTTAACCTGTTCATTTTTATGAGGACAGTCTTTAATCCCATGCTAAGTGCTTTGCCAAATAGCACGTTTTGATCTCCTTCCATTCCTGTCCAGTGGATTTGTGCTGGGCAAAGGTGCCCTCGTCTGGTTGTCTTGAGAACGTGACTTGTTGGCGCCTTTTCTCTGCTGCTCAGTGTAATATGCTGCGTCACTCACTTGCATTCCATCTGTTATTGGCGCGACAGACGTCTTTTTACCAAAAATATTTGTGACTTCATTGACGCTAAAGTCAGCTCAGTACAAGCAGTCAAATCCAACTGTTTCTCCCTACCATCCAGACAGGCAGTATCTAGCAACTTGAAAGCTAACACGGCACCTGGGAGAACCAATTCGTCCTTGCACATCCTATTGTACCTCTGTTTAAATCAATTATGTAGTTTGTCATTGCAACCAAATGTCTCTGGTAACACTGTCAAGAATTGAATATGCCTCGTAGGCACAGTCTTTCTCTTCTTTAAGAAACACAGAATCCAGTACTCTGATCAAAGTTCTCATACCGTCATCCTTGTTCAAATCCTCCAGGGATATTTCCAGTGCTGTATCTCTCGCTCTTCCCTCAAGCAATAATACCGCTAGAGCTTGCTTTTTCTCGTCCAGATTAGTAACCCGTAACTATCATATGACCTCTTCTCGTCAGTGGCACAATGTAGTTATTAGCCATCGTCTGCTACCAGTGTTAACTCAAAATGGCACAACAACTAGGTTCCGGTTTACAATGTCCACCGTATTACAACAGTACATAGTCGCCATCACACTCAGGTCTGGTCCATCTCCAGTGACATTACTGTGCACGCACACTAATAACAGAGTGATAGCACTGTAATAACAGAAACAACCGTTAGCAGGAAGACCTTCGGGTCTAAATGTTGTTAAATAAACTGTGGGAACATTTGTCAGTGTGTGGTTATCTATCTTAATTTTTTTGTATTTTTTTTGTAACCAGTTATTGAGTGTGCTTGCACAACAGTTGAAACTAATGACTGTAACCTTCTCTTCCCTGCCAGGTTGAACTTCTTGAAGCAGCTCTTGACCACAATACTATCGTCTGTTTAAATACTGGCTCAGGGAAGACCTTTATTGCAGTACTCTTAACTAAAGAGCTTTCCCACCAAATCCGGGGAGACTTCGCCAAACATGGGAAGAGGACAGTTTTCCTGGTGAACACAGGTACACAGCTACATTTGGAGTCACAAAGAAATCCACTATTCGGTGCATCCAAAAGTTTCACACTTCTCCTAAAGGTATGATTGAGACCATGATATTTCTCTGTTTTCCCCTCTTTTCTTGAATGATAAATAAAGCATCGTCTGTGATTCAGCAAGCAGCTAGTGTTAGGACCCACTCTGATCTCCAGGTTGGAGAATACACCAGCGTGGAGAAGACCTCCTCATGGTCTGGGGAAAAGTGGAGCCAAGAAATGATCGAAAATCAGGTGGGGTTCATTGAACACAGATCTGGAAAATACCAATTGCTAGCAATTTTGTCATATAATTACAGTTGCCAGAATAATGTACCAATTGTTACCAATTACTTTCATGATAAATACCATTGGTAATAGCATTACTAAAGTTTTCCCCTCTCAATTTCAACAACCACTGAATTCCCAGTGTCATTTCCATGAGGACTGGAAAGTTATCATTCTGTGGATGGACCCAATCAATGTCACGACACTGTAATCTATTATTCAAGGCAATATGCCATCCCTCCATCCTACCCTCCACTCATTCTCTCCATCATTTCTGTTCTTCTAGGTGCTCGTTATGACTTGCCATATCTTCCTGCATGTGCTGAAGAATGGAGTGTTGCCACTATCGAAACTCAACCTGGTGGTGTTTGATGAGTGTCACCTGGCAATCACAGACCATCCCTACCGGGAGATAATGAAGGTACAATTACAGTCTACTCTACGTAGTTATGCATTCAAGCTTCCTTCCCTGTATGGCGGGAGCCAAAGCATTATGGAGATTGGAGTTTAGTCATTATATTATTCACCATTGGAAATTAGGAAAAGTGTTGTCAGTCAGCCTTCCTTATTGAGCCCCGTTGCAGGCTGTTCAATGTTTTAGCATTTTCTGTCCTTGTATCTGTTTCTGCTATGTGAGTTTCACACAGTTTCAGTTATGTTAGGTCTGTCTCTATCATTGTTTCAGCTATGTGAGGGCTGTCTCTATTTCTGTTTCAGCTATGCAAAGGCTATCTCTATCTCTGTGTCAGATATGTGAGGTCTGTCTATCTCTGTTTCAGCTATGTGAGAGCTGTCTCTACTGTATCTTTTTCATTTATGTGAAGGCTCTCAATCTCTGTTTCAGTAATGTGTGATCTGTCTCTCAAAATCTATGTTTCAGCTATGTGAAGGCTCTCTGTGCAGCCCTCGCATCCTGGGCCTCACAGCATCCATTCTGAATGGTAAATGTGACCCATCTGAACTGGAGCAGAAGATCCAGAACCTGGAGCTGATCTTAAGGAGCAATGCAGAGACCGCTACTGACCTTGTAGTCCTTGACAGGTATTGTAATAATACACACCATGGCCCATATTCATTAAGCAACTCCTAGTAGGAGTGCTTATCTAGGAGCAGGTCCCCAACTGTCCACAATCATATGATTTAGGATCGAAAACGGAAAACAACTGTGTGTGTCTCAGATATGCTTCCCAGCCCAGAGAAGTGGTGCTGGACTGCGGACCCTACCTGGACAAGAGTGGCCTCTCTGAGTGTCTGCTGAGCGAGCTGGATGAGGCTCTCCACTTCCTCAACGACTGCAACCTATCTGTGCCTCGAGAGGACAGAGACCCCACCTTCATAACCAAAAAGGTCTGACTTTATATACATATCCAAGCTTGTATCCCAAATGGCACCATATTCCCTATATTTGTGCACTACTTTTATTCAGAGCCCTACAGCCTAGCCTATACATCTGAGAATTGTAATTGTCTGCTTTGTCTTTAATGTCACTTGTCTGCTTTGCTGCACAAGTTGTCGTTGTTAAAGAGAATGTGTTCTCAATTACTTACCTGGTTAAATAAAGGCTAAATAAAGAAATCTCCCTGCTCTTCCCCAGGTGCTGAGGGACTGCCGGGCAGTGCTGCTGGTGCTGGGGCCGTGGTGTGCCGACAAGGTGGCTGGTATCATGGTGAGGGAGCTACAGAAGTACATCAAAAACGAACAGGAAGGGATCAACAGGAAGTTCCTGCTCTTCGCTGACAACATCCTGAGGAAGGTATGTCCAGTAAGCTGTCTGTATACTCCTGTGTGTTTGATGTAAGGTATGTGTATACAGTTGAAGTCAGAGGTTTACATACACCTTAGCCAAATACATTTAAACTCAGTTTTTCACAATTCCTGACATTTAATCCTAGTCAAGATTTCCTGTCTTAGGTCAGTTATGATCACCACTTCATTTTAAGAATGTGAAACGTCACAATAATAGTAGAGAAAATTATTTATTTCAGCTTGTATTTCTTCCTTCACATTCCCAGTGGGTCAGAAGTTTACATACACTCAATTAGTATTTGGTAGCATTGCCTTTAAATTATTTAACTTGGGTCAAACGTTTCGGGTAGCCTTCCACAAGCTTCCCACAATAAGTTGGGTGAATATTGGCCCATTCCTCCTGACAGAGCTGGGTAACTGAGTCAGGTTTGTAGGCCTCCTTGCTCGCACATGCTTTTTCAGTTCTGCCCACAAATGTTCTATGGGATTAAGGTCAGGGCTTTGTGATGGCCACTGCAATACCTTGACTTTGTTGTCCTTAAGCCATTTTGCAACAACTTTGGAAGTGTGCTTGGGGTCATTATCCATTTGGAAGACCCATTTTCGACCAAGCTTTAACTTCCTGACTGATGTCTTGAGATGTTGCTTCAATATATCGACATCATTTTCTTTCCTCATGATGCCATCCATTTTGGGAAGTGCACCAGTCCCCCTGCAGCATAGCACCTCCACAACATGATGCTGCCACCCCCATGCTTCACGGCTGGGATGGTGTTCTTCTGCTTGCAAGCCTCCCCTTTTTCTTCCAAACGTAACGATGGTCATTATGGCCAAACAGTTCTATTTTTGATTCATCAGGCCAGAGTACATTTTTCCAAAAAGTACAATCTTTGTCCCCATGTGCAGTTGCAAACCGTAGTCTGGCTTTTTGATGGCTGTTTTGGAGCAGTGGCTATTTCTTTGCTGAGTGGCCTTTCAGGTTATGTCGATGTAGGACTCGTTTTACTGTGGATATAGATACTTTTGTACCTGTTTCCTCCGGCATCTTCACAAGGTCCTTTGCTGTTGTTCTGGGATAGATTTGCACTTTTCGCACCAAAGTACGTTCATCTCTAGGAGACAGAACGCGTCTCCTTCCTGAGTGGTGTGACGGCTGCGTGGTCCCATGGTGTTTATACTTGCGTACTATTGTTTGTACAGGTGAACATGTACCTTCAGGCGTTTGGAAATTGCTCCCAAGGATGAACCAGACTTGTGGAGGTCTACAATTGCTTTTCTGAGTTCTTGACTGACTTCTTTGGATTTTCCCATGATGTCAAGCAAAGAGGCACTGAGTTTGAAGGTATACCTTAAAATATACGACAGGTACACCTCCAATTGACTCAAATTATGTAAATTAACCTATCAGAAGCTTCTAAAGCCATGACATAATTTTCTGGTATTTTCCAAGCTGTGTAAAGGTACAGTCAACTTAGTGTATGTAAACTTCTGACCCACTGGAATTGTGATACAGTGAATTATAAGTGAAATAATCTCTCTGTAAACAATTGTTGGAAAAATTACTTGTGTCATGCACAAAGTAGATGTCCTAACCGACTTGCTAAAACTATAGTTTGTTAACAAGAAATTTGTGAAGTGGTTGAAAAGCGAGTTTTAATGACTCCAACCTAAGTGTATGTAAACTTCCGACTTCAACTGTACTAACTATCCCATGTGTGCATGTTGTGATTCGTATTTAGTTGAGTTCCGTAAAGCACTTGGTGACAACTGTTCCTGTCGTAAGGGCTATATAAATAAATTGTAATTTGTGTTCCTGTGCAATCTACTGTGTGTGTGTACATAGGCAGCTGAATTTTCCCTCTGGGTATGGGCTAGTGAAGTTATTTATGACTGGTATCCTAGGTCCACGCTCTGTGCGAAGAGCACTTCTCCCCGGCTTCTTTGGACCTAAAGTTTGTGACCCCCAAGGTCATCCATCTCTTAGAGATCCTCCATGAGTACAAGCCTTTCGAGAGACAGCAGTTTGAGAGCGTGGAGTGGTACAACAACCGCAACGAGGACAACTACGTATCGTGGAGTGACTCAGAGGACGAAGACGAGGATGAGGAGGTGAAGGAGATGCCCGAGGCAATCTTCCCCTCGCCATTCACCAACATTCTGTGTGGGATCATCTTCGTGGATAGGCGCTACACGGCCGTCGTCCTCAACCGGTACAATTCTGGGGTTCAATGCCATTTTGGTTCAAATGTGTGATGCCTCTGCTACCTTGTCTACTTAGATTGTTAATTTTACACAGCTCAAAAGGACTTGTCACCATATAGGAAGAAAATAAAAAAAATATATATTTTGGGAGGATTTAGGTTGTCTTAATACCATTTCCATGATTATTTTCCCTCTTTGTGTCAGGCTGATAAAAGAGGCCGGGAAGCAGGACACTGAGCTGGCCTACATCAGCAGTAACTTCATCACAGGCCACAGCATCGGCAAGAATCAGCCACGCAACAAACAGTTGGAGGTGGAATTCAGGAAGCAGGAAGAGGTAAGAACACATTGGCTCCATTTTGTATTTTCGGACATCATCCTCTGTAGATACATCGAATTTGACCTACCCCTACATTTGTATGTCCATCCATCCATCCACCCATTCTTCCATCTATCCACGCCTAACTACCTTACATCATCATCCCTCAGGTTCTGCGTAAGTTCCGAGCCCACGAGACCAACCTGCTCATAGCGACCAGCATCGTGGAGGAAGGAGTGGATATTCCCAAATGTAACCTGGTGGTGCGGTTCGACCTGCCCACTGAGTACAGGTACAGCACTGCTTGTCTATCCACTTCCTTGTTGCTTCCTGCCCATTGGGCTATTTGATATTGTTGTTGATATTATTACACTTCCCCTCCCTTTTCTACACTGTTTTGTTCTTCTTTTTTAATCATGTAAAGTGTGTTGTGACCCCTGTTAAATTCACTTTAAATAAATGTTAACTTGACTCGAATACAGGTCCTACGTTCAGTCTAAAGGCCGAGCCAGAGCTCCTGTATCCAACTACATCATGCTGGCTGACAGTGAGAGGGCCAAGACCTTCGAGGATGACCTGAAGACCTACAAGGCCATAGAGAAGGTGTGGTTTTCAGAGCCTGTCCTCAAGACCTCAATGTGTGTGTCTGTCTGTCTGAGGAACACAGTGATTCTCAGAGATTCTCTAAGTATGCATCTACAGTTGAAGTCGGAAGTTTACATACACTTAGGTTGGAGTCATTAAAACTTGCTTTTCAACCACTCCACAAATTTCTTGTTAAGAAACTATAGTTTTGGCAAGTCGGTTAGGACATCTACTTTGTGCATGACACAAGTAATTTTTCCAACAATTTAATTATTTTACTTCACTGTATCACAATTCCATGTATCACAATTCCAGTGGGTCAGAAGTTTACATACACTAAGTTGACTGTGCCTTTAAACATTTTGGAAAATTCCAGACAATGATGTCATGGCTTTAGAATATTCTGATAGGCTAATTGACGTAATTTGAGTAAATTGGAGGTGTACATGTGAAGGTATATCAAGGCCCTACTTTCAAACTTGGTGCCTCTTTGCTTGACATGTGAAAATCAAAAGAAAGACCTCAGCCAAGTCTGGTTCATCCTTGGGAGCAATTTCCAAATGCCTGAAGGTACCACGTTCATCTGTACAAACAATAGTACTTAAGTATAAACACCATGGGACCATGCAGTCGTCATACCGCTCAGGAAGGAGACGCGTTCTGTCTCCTAGAGAGGAATGTACTTTGGTGCGAAAAGTGCAAATCAACCCCAGAACGACAGCAAAGGACCTTATGAAGATGCCGGAGGAAACAGGTACAAAAGTATCTATATCCACAGTAAAATGAGTCCTATATCGACATAACCTGAAAGGCTGCTTCAGCAAGGAAGAAGCCACTGCTCCAAAACAGCCATCAAAAAGCCAGACTACAGTTTGCAACTGCACATGGGGACAAAGATTGTACTTTTTGGAGAAATGTCCTCTGGTCTGATGAAACAAAAATAGAACTGTTTGGCCATAATGACCATCGTTATGTTTGGAGGAAAAAGGGGGAGGCTTGTAAGCCGAAGAACACCATCCCAACCGTGAAGCACGGGGGTGGCAGCATAATGTTGTGGGGGTGATTTGCTGCAGGAGGGACTAGTGCACTTCACAAAATAGATGGCATCATGAGGAATAAAAATTATGTGGATGCATTGAAGCAACATCTCAAGACTTCAGTCAGGAAGTTAAAGCTTAGACGCAAATGTGTCTTCCAAATGGATAATGACCCCAGGCATACTTCCAAAGTACAAAATACTGTCAAAATGGCTTACGGACAACAAAGTCAAGATATTGAAGTGGCCATCACAAAGCCCTGACCTCAATCGCATAGAACATATTTGGGCAGAACTGAAAAAGCGTGTGCGAGCAAGGAGGCCTACAAACCTGGCTCAGTTACACCAGCTCTGTCAGGAGGAATGGGCCAATATTCACCCAACTTATTGTGGGAAGCTTGTGGAAGGCTACCTGAAATGTTTGACTCAAGTTAAACAATTTAAAAGCAATGCTACCAAATCCTAATTGGGTGTATGTAAACTTCTGACCCACTGGGAATGTGATGAAAGAAATACAAGCTGAAATAAATCATTCTCTACTATTATTCTGACATTTCACATTCTTGAAATAAGGTGGTGATCCTGACTGACCTAAGACAGGGAATTTTTACTAGGATTAAATGTCGGGAATTGTGAAAAACGGAGTTTAAATGTTTTTGTCTAAGGTGTATGTAAACTTCTGACTTCAACTGTATATTGGGAATAGGGTGCCATTTGGGACCCTAAGTTATCTTCCTGTGTGCTGATTCTGGTTTCACCATAATCCACTCAATTATGTTCAATTGATTGGTGTGTCTGTTTGGGGAACACTGGTTTTCAGAGCCTGTCCACAAGGGCCATCCTTGAATGATATGTGAGGTCATTGGTGAATGCTGCTTAATTGTGGAAGTAATCCTTTCACGTAAATCAAGTTTTGATGTCAAGGGGATTTTGACGTGTACGTTTGAGAAAAGGAAAATGGGAACCCTGATGAAAAATGTTTTTCTACTATTATTGTGACAACCCTAATACTGACGACTGTAGATCTTCTCTTGATCTCTCCAGATTCTGAGGAATAAGTGTTCCAAGGCAGCAGGGATCGGTGAGTTGGAGGTGGAACAGGAGCTGGATGATGACAACATCCTGCCTCCCTACGTGCTCCGCTCTGAGGACGGAGGGCCCCGCGTCACCATCAACACGGCCATCGGACACATCAACAGGTAAGAGGAAATGGAGATTGCTTTGCTTCCTTGAAAAATCTAAAAAGGGTTCTAAAAAGGGCACTTTGTGGCAACAAGACTAAATACAATGAGAACAAAATAAGTTGTCTCAAAATACTATAATTATAAGCAGGCGTTGTTGCTAAATTGGATTTGAAGATGACATTTTTGTTGGTTCTTGTTTTCATTTTGCTGTTGGTGGTCTGGCGTGCTAATGTCCCTCTCCCCCATGGCTGCCCCAGATACTGTGCCCGTCTGCCCAGTGACCCGTTTACCCACCTGGCACCCAAGTGTAAGACCAAGGAGCTTCAGGATGGGCGCTACAAGTCAACCCTCTACCTGCCCATCAACTCCCCTCTACGGGTGCCCGTCTCTGTGAGTCTGCAGGCTTTCGTCATTGTTTGGATTTATAGGTTTGCATCCCAAATGGCACCCTATTCCCTATATATTCCATCGCTGATCAAATGTAGTGTATTATACAGGGAAAAGGGTGCCTTTTGAGACACACAGTGCTTCCAGGTGCTCAAAGGGCTGTAGTAGGCTACATAGTAAGCAGGAAATTCACCTCATCCACCAGCATTGTTTAGCACCCACTGTTTCTATTCGGGACATCAAGATTCACCTTGATGTACACTTTGTTTTGTCACTGCAGGGGCCGACAATGAACTGTGCAAGACTGGCAGAGAAAGCAGTAGCACTGCTTTGTTGTGAAAAGCTTCACAAAAAAAGGTAAATAAAATGCAGCTATTTGATTGGTAGAATATTATTCTTGTAGTGCTCACTGCTAGCCTGGGTACCAGTCTGTTTAGCTAACATTCTACTACTTGTACTCTGTGTCATTATGCCAAAGATTATGCCATGTTTAGGATGACCGGAGTGGAATGATAGCTAAACAGACTGGTACCCAGACTAGCTCACTGCAGCTAGTCCCAGATTGTATCTCTCCCTCCCTCCCCATCTCTCTTTCTGTCTTCCTCCGTCAAATCTCCCTCTCTCTTCAAGCTTGTGGGGAATGTAATTTAATTTGATGGGGTGGGGGGGTTCTCTGTGTGGTGGGAGAAGAGGGGAACCTGGTATTAACTGCTGTGACATATTTAACTTCATTTTGCCAAAGGGAAATAGTAGATAAATCTCTCTCTCGCTCCCTCTCCCAGGTGAGTTAGATGACCACTTGATGCCTGTGGGGAAGGAGACAGTGAAGTATGAGGAGGAGCTGGATCTCCATGACGAGGAGGAGACCAGTGTTCCAGGCAGACCAGGATCCACCAAGAGGAGGCAGTGCTACCCTAAAGCTGTGAGTACTCATCACTGATGCATCCCAAATGGAACCCTATTCTCAATACACTGAACACCTTCCTAATATTGAGTTGTACCCCTTTTTGCCCTCAGAACAGCCTCAATTCATCGGGCATGGACTCTACAAGGTGTCAAATGCGTTCCACAGGGATGCTGGCCCATGTTGACTCCAGTGCTTCCCACAGTTGTGTCAAGTTGGCTGGATGTCCTTTGGGTGGTGGACCATTCTGTATCACAACCGGCCGTGATTGGGAGCCCCATAGGACGGTGCACAATTGGCCGAGCGTCGTCCGGGTTTGGCCGGTGTAGGCTGTCATTGTAAATAACATTTTGTCCTTAGCTGACTTGCATAGTTAAATAAATGAGAAAATCTTGATACACATGGGAAACTGTTGAGCCTGAAAAACCCAGCAGGGCTTGGCACCCTCTACCATGCCCCTTTCAAAGGCACCCTCTGAATGGCACACATACACAATCCATGTCTCAAGGGTTAAAAATCCTTCTTTAACCTGTATCCTCCCCTTCATCTACACTGATTTAATTGGATTTAACAGGTGACATCAATAAGGGATCATATCATTCACTTGGTCAGTCTATGTCATGGAAAGAGCAAGTGTCCTTAATGTTTTGTATACTCTGTTTATACTGTAGTGCAGTACTTTTTACTGGGGTCTGTTTTCCATTGCTGATACAGTGCCTTGCAAAAGTATTCATCCCCCTTGGCATTTTCCTATTTTGTTGCATTACAACCTGTAATTTAAATAGATTTTTATTTGGATTTCATGTAATGGACATACATAAAATAGTCCAACTTGGTGAAGTGAAATGAAAAAATTACATATTTATAACAATTTAAAAAAAAAATAAAACTGAAAAGTCGTGCGCGCAGATCTATTCACCCCCTTTGCTATGAAGCCCCTAAATAAGATCTGGTGCAACCAATTACCTTCAGAAGTCACATAATTAGTTAAATATGTTAAACCTGTTCTGAAAGGCCCCAGAGTCTGCAACACCATTAGGCAAGGGGCACCACCAAGCAAGTGCCACCATCAAGACCAAGGAGCTCTCCAAACAAGTCAGGGACAAAGTTGTGGAGAAGTACAGATCAGGGTTGGGTTCTAAAAAAATATCAGAAACTTTGAACATCCCACGGAGCACCATTAAATCCATTATTAAAAAATGGAAAGAATATGGCACCACAACAAACCTGCCAAGAGAGGGCCGCTCACCAAAACTCACGGACCAGGCAAGGAGGGGATTAATCAGAGAGGCAACAAAGAGACCAAAGATAACCCTGAAGGAGCTGCAAAGCTCCACAACGGAGATTGGAGTATCTGCCCATATGACCACTTTAAGCTGTACACTCCACTGAGCTGGGCTTTACGGAAGAGTGTCCAGAAAGAAATAAGAAAACACGTTTGGTGTTCGCCAAAAGGCAAGTGGGAGACTCACCAAACATATGTAAGAAGGTACTCTGGTCAGATGAAACTAAAATTTAGCTTTTTGGCCATAAAGGAAAACGCTGTCTGGTGCAAACCCAACACCTCTCCTCGCCCCGAGAACAACATCCCATGGTGGTGGCAGCATCATGCTGTGGGGATGTTTTTCATCGGCAAGGACTGGGAAACTGGTCAGAATTGAAGGAATGATGGATGGCGCTAAATACAAGGAAATTCTTGAGGGAAACCTGTTTCAGTCTTCCAGAGATTTGAGACTGGGACGGCGGTTCGCCTTCCAGCAGGACAATGACCCTAAGCATATTGCTAAAGCAACACTCGAGTGGTTTAAGGGGAAACATTTAAATATCTTGGAATGGCCTAATTGAAGCCCATACCACAATCCAATTGAGAATCTGTGGTATGACTTAAAGATTGCTGTACACCAGCGGAACCCATCAAAATTGAAGCAGCTGGAGCAGTTTTGCCTTGAAGAAAATCCCAGTGGCTAGATGTGCCAATCTTATAGAGACATACCCCAAGAGACTTGCAGCTGTAATTGCTGCAAAAGGTGGCTCTACAAAGTATTTACTTTGAGGGGGTGAATAGTTATGCACGCTCAAGTTTTCATTTTTGTTGGTCTTATTTCTTCTTTGTTTCACAATAAAACATATTTTGTATCTTCACAGTGGTAGGCATGTTGTGTAAATCAAATGATACAACCCCCCCCCTCCAAAAAAAAAAAAAAAATTTAATTCCAGGTTGTAAGGCAACAAAATAGGAAAAATGCCAAGGGGGGCAATACTTTCGCAAGCCACTGTTTGGTGCCATCTAAATGGCCATCTAAATGGTGTGGAACTGCTTCCTCTCCTTGGCTACTGTCTGATTCTCTTCACCCAGAAGTGTTCACTCGTTCATTTCCTCCCCATGGATGTAAACATAATTCACTGGTGTAAAAATGAGGGTGGAAACTCGTTTTCACCAATCCAATGCTGTTTTCACCCCAGATACCGGAGTGTCTTCGGCACAGTTACCATGTACCGCAGCAGTCTTACTACCTGTATGTGGTCGGCATGGTCCTCACCACCCCTCTGCCTGATGAGCTCAACTTCCGCCGCAGGAAGCTCTACCCTCCAGAAGACACTACCAGGTGCTTCGGCATCCTTACCGCCAAACCTATACCTCGGGTAAGGAACACACACACCTATGTCAGTTTCCCATTTCATTGTTTTCGGGCAGGTCCTCGAAGCAATATTTAGGGATGCAAACATTAACAATTTCTATTGAAACTGATCGAGAACATATTTTTCTAGGAAGCAACAGCTAGACAGCAGGGCCCACTTGATTTTCCAAAGTTAGTATGGCCTTTATTAAGTGTACATTGTAACTCACCTAACCCCCTCATCCCTCTCCACAGATTCCCCATTTTCCTGTTTACACACGGTCTGGTGAGGTGACCATCTCCATCGAGCTCCAGAAGGCAGGGTTCACCCTGAATGCTATCCAGCTGGACCTGATCACCAGATTACACCAGTACATCTTCTCTCACATCCTACGCCTGGAGAAACCTGCTTTGGAGTTCAAACCCACACAGGCCGACTCAGCCTACTGCGTTCTACCTCTCAATGTTGGTGAGTTAGTCTACTGTTAGATACACACAGTCTGCCTCTCAGTGTTGGTGAGTGAGAGCCCAACGTTGCGCATGTACTGTAGGCCTTACTCCATTAGTAAGCCTATGGGTGGGTACCATATGGCACTCTATTCCCTTTTATAGTGCACTCATTTTGAGCAGGCCACATAGGGATGCGTACTGTGTCAAATAGAATTGGGCAGTATACACATTTTCATACTCTGTCTTCCCGGGATTAACGGTATTACCAGTAGTGCACACAAGGGGCGAAATGTATTTTAAAATGTGAAAAAAGCCCATAAACCGTAATTTACCAGAATGCTAACAAAATTCTAGCAAGTACTAAGGAATCCCCATAGCAGATGCTAGGTAAGTGCTTTCTAGCGAATGCAAATACTTCTGAGACAGACAGCTCAGCTCATACATTTACGCAAGTATCTCAAAATGCAGTTTGCAGCACACACAAAATAAATCTTAGACAGGAGGGAATTGTCTCTGCTGCTGCAAGAAGCTTGATCACACAAGCTAACGTTAACCACTTGGCTAATGTTAGCAAGTTAGCAAAACACATCTGGAGAGAATTTATTTGCCACATCTTAGATAGCTAGCTACCTTAATAATTCTAAGATCTATAGCTGGCAAACATTATTATTGAAATTCATAGAAGTGCAACTTGATCACCTCACTTAAGTTACGCCGCAGGAGTGATTCATCTCTCGATGCTCCCATTTTGCTCATTGTGATCCTAAACAAACAAAGGTGACTGTCTCAAGCAGCTGTTTTGGGAAATTATTACTGGTAAGCTTCATAATGAAAGATAATCTAACAGGCAAAATTATTAATGCGATCTGCTTTTTATATTACCTAGTGCACAAGTTGACTGCAGGTATTTACAGTTGAAGTCGGAAGTTTACATATACCTTAGACAAATACATTTAAACTTTTCACAATTCCTGACATTTAATCCTAGTAAAATTCCCTGTTTTAGGTCAGTTAGGATCACCACTTTATTTTAAGAATGTGAAATGTCAGAATAATAGTAGAGAGAGTGATTTATTTCAGCTTTTATTTTTTTCATCACATTTCCATTGGGTCAAGTTTACATACACTCAATTAGTATTTGGTAGCATTGCCTTGAAATTGTTTGACTTGGGACAAACATTTTGGGTAGCCTTCCACAATTTTGGCCCATTCCTCCTGACAGAGCTGGTGTAACTGAGTTAGGTTTGTAGCCTCCTTGCTCGCACATGCTTTTTCAGTTCTGCCCACAAATTTTCTATGGGATTGAGGTCAGGGCTGTGTGATGGCCACTCCAACACCTTGACTTTGTTGTCCTTAAGCCATTTTGCCACAACTTTGGAAGTATGCTTGGGGTCATTTTCCATTTGGAAGACCCATTCACAACCAAGCTTTAACTTCCTGACGGATGTCTTGAGATGTTGCTTCAATATATCCACATAATTTTCCTACCTCATGATGCCATCTATTTTGTGAAGTGCACCAGTTCCTCCTGCAGCAAAGCACCCCCACAACATGATGCTGGCATCCCCGTGCTTCACGGTTGGGATGGTGTTCTTCGGCTTGTAAGATGTTCTTCGGCCCCTTTTTCCTCCAAACGTAACGATGGTCATTATGGCCAAACAGTGCTATTTTGGTTTCATCAGACCATAGGACATTTCTCCAAAAAGTATGATCTTTGTCCCCATGTGCAGTTGCAAACCGTAGTCTGTTTTTTTGATGTCGGTTTTGGAGCAGTGGATTCTTCCTTGCTGAGTGGCCTTTCAGGTTATGTCGATATAGGACTCGTTTTACTGTGGATATAGATACTTTGTAACTGTTTCCTCCAGCGTCTTCACAAGGTCCTTTTCTGTTATTTTGGGATTGATTTGCACTTTTTGCACCAAAGTACGTTCACCTCTAGGAGACAGAACGCGTCTCCTTCCTGAGCGGTATGACGGCTCCATTGTCCCATGGTGTTTATACTTGCGTACTGTCGTGTCTTTACTCTCATTAAATTGAAGACTTATAGTTTTTATTCAATATTCTCTGTAATTAGTATCAACTGATTAATCATGTAACTGTAATTAACTAGGAATTTGGGGCACCAAGGAAAAATATTCAGATTACAAGGTTATAATTTCCTAATATAACCTTTCAGATATTTTCATATCTGATCCATAGTCTTCTGATTAATTCATTATTTATTTTACCTCAAGTTAGTCTCATTCCAAACGTCGTAAATTGTTGGTTATCTGCATGAACCCAGTCTTCACTATGAGTCATCCATACATCAGTTGTCTAAAACATTTATTTATTACTAACTAAGTAATTCACAGAAATGCATAAACAAACAAACAAGGTAAATGTGGTTACAAGAATTGATAGGGGAATGTGCCCTAGTGGGCTAAACCGGCATTGCGGCTTGTTAGACAAAAGGGGAAGTGGGGGTCAACTGAGATGAGACACTACAAAGTTGATAATTATAACATTTGAAATGCTAATCCTTTGCACATGAACGCTCACTCATTCGGGAACAATTGTAATAAATATATATATTCACGCTCAGTTTGTCGTCGGGATCTTTGTTGAAAAGTTTGTTTCTGCTGGAGAGTTTTGTCCTCTCTCTCTCTCTCTCTCTCTCTCTCTCTCTCTCTCTCTCTCTCTCTCTCTCTCGGTTAGAGGGGATAGTTCAGAGGGACATTCATTTGTTTGTTATGGAATGGGTTTTTCGGCGGTTGTTGATCTTCGAGTTCAATGATACCGAATTCCTTGCTGCAGACTAGTAATTAATATCAAAGACTTGTTCTTATTCTGTCGGTATCGATAATAAGAGTTTAACCACGTGGTATGGTTAAAAGATTCAGCAATGGTCTACAACCTTCGTCCTCTCCTAATGGAGAAACACATGGTCTGGTGATAATTTCTCAAAGTTGGGTTCTATTCGGAATTGCAGAAAAGGGCTGTCCCAGGATGCCTGACCCTAACTGGGCTCAGGGGCGGTCCTCCAATTCCCTTTTGGAGTTTTCCTTCATTAAACAGTCCAAAATCACGTTGTAAAATTGTGTAAACAGTATGATACTCACTCATTCATCTTATACAACAATTAGATGTAAACCTCATATCTGAGGCTGTTATATAAACAGCGTTATGGTAATGTGGCCACACCGTCTCCCATGAGCTTCCCCAAGTTGTAACAAACGGACCAGTTCGTAGCTGGATTCTTCACCCATCTTTTATACTTTCTCCGGAACATGAAATGTGTTTGTACCTCAAGTTCTGTGAGGTGGAAGAAATTCCTTTGTTCTCTATGAAAATTTACTCTGCCTCATATACTGTGTGGCCATGTGGCAGGGTCTTCTCCTCAGGAATTTACGACTTCTCTCTGACCACAGCAGCATAGTTGAAGGGGGAGGTAGGGAGAGGGGGATGGGGCTTGCTATACCCAAAGAGGGCAACATCATGACAGTACTATTGTTTGTACAGATGAACGTGGTACCTTCAGGCGTTTGGAAATTGCTCCCAAGGATGAACCGGACTTATGGATGTCTACAAATTTTTTTCTGAGGTCTTGGCTGATTTCTTTTGATTTTCCCAAGATGGCAAGCAAAGAGGCACGGAGTTTGAAGGTAGGCCTTGAAATACATCCACAGGTACACCTCAAATTGACTCAAATTATGTCAATTAGCCTATCAGAAGCTTCTAAAGCCATGACATCATTTTCGGAAATTTTCCAAGCTGTTTAAAGGCACAGTCAACTTAGTATATTTAATCTTCTGACCCACTGGAATTGTGATACAGTGAATTATAAGTGAACTAATCTGTCTGTAAACAATTGTTGGAAAAAGTACTTGTGTCATGCACAAAGTAGATGTCCTAACCGACTTGCCAAAACTATAGTTTGTTAACAAGAAACTTGTGTAGTGGTTGAAAAACGAGTTTAAATGACTCTAACATAAGTGTATGTAAACTTCTGACTTTTATAAAAAAGCGGTATTGTAAAATCATACTGAGAGTGTTTTCGAAATACCTTGGGATATGCTGTAAATACGGTATACCACCCAACCCTAGTGTCAAATCATTGAATTTCCAATGTCTGAAAGTATTCATTCACCATGTAAACTTCCATTGTTTACATTTTCCCTTCTTCCAGTTGAGGATTCCATCACTCTAGATTTGGACTTTAAATTCATGGAGGACATAGAGAAGTCTGAGGCTCGTACTGGCATTCCTACCACCCTGTACACCAAGCAGAACCCCTTCACCTTCAAACTGGAAGACTACCAAGACGCTGTCATCATTCCACGGTACACTGCTTGCTTCGCTACATACCCCTTACTGAGGAGCCAAAAAGCTCCCTATATATTGTGCACTTCTTTTGACCAGGGTCCATAGGGAAGAGACTTGATTTAAACAGCATACAATTCATTTGATATGAGCCATAAGATTATACACTGAACAAAAATATCAACGCAACATGTAAAGTGTTGGTCCCATGTTTCATGAGCTGAAATAAAAGATCCCAGAAATGTTCCATATGCACAAAAAACTTTTCTCGTTCAACCGGATATTAGGAATGTGTCCTTCATGTTGTTTTTTTTACACTCTGTGTATATCTTCACTGTTCCATTTATGCCAATCCTTGACCTCTAATCCCTGTCTCTCGCTCTCTCTCTCTCTCTCTCAGGTATCGTAACTTTGATCAGCCTCACCGTTTCTACGTGGCTGACGTTTACACAGACCTCACACCACTTAGCAAGTTCCCGTCACCGGAGTATGAGACTTTTGCTGAGTACTACAAAACCAAGTACAACCTGGACCTATCCAATGTAAACCAGCCACTATTGGATGTCGACCACACCTCCTCACGGTGAGAGAGAGGAGAGGTGGAAGTATGAGGAAGGAGGGAGAGAGAGGAAAATGTATCCTATTCAACTCTCCATCATCATAAGGATGCCCTTATGAGGTCTCTCAGACCTCCATGGATGGTGGGGGGGAGCACCATCAAAATAAAAAGATATGGGAAGAACACTTTATCTGTACCTTTACACCCATGAAGGTTACTGTATCTGAACTACTGTGTAACTCATCCAGTTCTGACCTCTGCCTGCAGACTGAACCTGTTAACTCCTCGCCACCTGAACCAGAAGGGGAAAGCACTGCCCCTCAGCAGTGCAGAGAAGAGGAAGGCCAAGTGGGAGAGTCTACAGAACAAACAGGTAATCAAGTCTACATACAAAGCCATGGATCCACCTTCCACCATATTTAGAGATGAACCAATGGCTGAAGACTAACTCTGAAGATGGTCTAAAACAGGGTTCCCCAGCTGGCGGTCCGTGGGCCGAATTTGGCCCGCTGGTGATTGTATTTGGCCCCCCATGTTTTCTGAGCAAATAAACATTATTTTTCTCGTTTTTTAATTGTTGGAAGTAAAAGACTGTAAAAACATCAGCAAATCAGCTGCAAGTGAGTAACATTTTGGAAATCTGTTCTAAGTATTCCCACGCATAATATATGATTGTATACAAGTGTATGCAAGGTTTCAAATTATTATGTTTTTGCCAAAAAATATGTCTGGAGGAGATGGCTGCCGTTTTACGGGCTCCTAACCAATTGTGCTAATTGTGTGTATTTTTTTACGTTATTTGTTACTTATTTTGTACATAATGTTTCTGCCACCGTCTTTTATGACCGAAAAGAGCTTCTGGATATCAGGACAGTGTTTATTCACCTCATACTGGACCAAGATTTTTCTTTAACGACGCAAAGGATTTACTTCAGACACCGGACAATGCCCAAATCCCATTCGCATGAAGAAGAGACAGAGATATCGGGGACTTACAGTACCAGTCAAAAGTTTGGACACATCTACTCATTCAAGGGTTTTTCTTTATTTTTGCTATTTTCTACATTGTAGAATAATAGTGAAGAATAACACATATGGAATAACACATATGGAATCATGTAGTAACCAAAAAAGTTTGTTAAACAAATCAAAATACATTTTATATTTTTATTCAAAGTAGCCACCCTTTGCCTTGATAACATCTTTGCACACTCTTGGCATTCTCTCAACCAGCTTCACCTGGAATGCTTTTCCAACAGTCTTGAATGAGTTCCCACATATGCTGAGCACTTGCTGGCTGCTTTTCCTTCACTCTGCGGTCCAACTCATCCCAAACCATCTCAATTGGGTTGAGGTCGGGTGATTGTGGAGACAAGGTCATCTGATGCAGCACTCCATCACATTCCTTCTTGGTCAAATAGCCCTTACACAGCCTGGAAAGTGTGTTGGGTCATTGTCCTGTTGAAAAACAAATGATAGTCTACTAAGTGCACACCAGATGGGATGGCGTATCGCTGCAGCGTACTGTGGTAGCCATGCTGGTTAAGTGTGCATTGAATTCTAAATAAATTTCAGACAGTGTCATCAGCAAAGCACCATCACACCTCTAATGTCCATTGCTTGGGTTTTTTGCCCCAAGCAATTCTCTTCTTCTTATTGGTGTCCTTTAGTAGTGGTTTCTTTGCAGCAGTTCGACCATGAAGGCCTGATTCGCTCAGGCTCCTCTGAACATTTGATGTTGAGATGTGTCTGTTACTTGAACTCTGAAGTATTTATTTGGGCTGCAATTTCTGAGGCTAACTCTAATGAATGTATCTTCTGCAGCAGAGGTAACTCTGGGTCTTCTTTCCTGTGTTTTTGCCATTATATGGACTTGGTCTTTTACCAAATAGGGCTATCTTCTGTATACCACTCCGACCTTGTCACAACACAACTGATTGGCTCAAACTCATTAAGAAGGAAATAAATTCCACAAGTTACTTTTTAACAAGGCACACCTGTTAATGGAAATGCATTCCAGGTGACTACCTCATGAAGGTGGTTGAGAGAATGCCAAAAGTGTGGAAAGCTATCATCAAGGCAATGGGTGGCTACTTTGAAGAAACTCAAATATAAAATATTTGTTTATTTGTTTTTTGGTTATTACATGATTCCATGTGTTATGTCATAGTTTTGATGTCTTCACTATTATTCTACAATGTAGAAAATAGTCAAAATAAAGAAAAACCCTTGAATGAGTAGGTGTGTCCAAACTTTTGACTGGTACTGTAGGCGAGTGTGTAATCCGCCTCTTCCATCAGTCCTATTAGCCAATGTGCAATCATTGGATAATAAAATGAATGAGCTCCAATCAAGACTAACCTACGAACGGGACGTTCAAAAACTGTAATATCTTTGTTTCACCGAGTTGTGGCTGAATGACGACATGGATAACTTCAAGCTGGTTTGGTTTTCTGTGCATCGGCAAGATAGAACAGCTGCCTCCGGTAAGACAAGGGGTTGTGTCTTTTTGTAAATAACAGCTGGTGCAGGAAATCTAAAATCAAGGAAGCCTCAAGGTTTTGAATCGCCTCAGGTAAAGTATCTCAAAAGCTGCATACCACACTATTTACCAAGAGAGTTTTCATCTATATTTTTTGTAGCTATTTACCACCACAAACCTTTGCTTAGACCGCACTCAACATGCTGTATAAGTCCATAAGGATACAAGAAAATGCTCATCCTGCGGCGCTCCAAGTGGCCGGGAAACTTAAATTTGTTTACCTAATTTCTACAAGCATGTCATATGTGCAAAACTCTAGACCACCTTTACTCCACACGCAGAGATGCCTAAAAAGCTCTCCCTCGCCCTCCATTTGGCAAATTTGACCATAACTCTATCCTCCTGGTTCTTGCTTACAAGAGAACTCTAAAGAAGGAAGCACCAGTGACTCGCGCAATACGGAAGTGGTCAGATGACGCAGATGCTAAGCTGCAAGACTATTTTGCTAGCACAGACTGAAATATGTTCCGGGATTCATCCAATGGCATTGAGGAGTACACCACATCAGTCACTGGCTCCATCAATAAGTGCATCGATGACAACATCCCCACAGTAACCATATGTACATATCCCAACAAGAAGCCATGGATTACAGGCAACATCTGCACTGAGCTAAAGGGTAGCTGCTGCTTTCAAGGAGCGGGATTCTAACCCAAACGCTTATAAGAAATCCCGCCATGCCCTTCGACGAACCATCAAACTGGCAAAGCGGCAATACAGGACTAAGATTGAATCGTACTACACCGACTCCGACGCTTGTCGGATTTTGTAAACTATTACGGACTACAAAGGGAAGCACAGCCGCAAGCTTCACAGTGACACAAGCCTATCAGACAAGCTAAATGACTTCTATGCTCACTTCAAGGCAAGCAACACTGAAGCATGCATGAGAGCACCAACTGTTCTAGACGACTGTGTGTTCACGCTCTCCGTAGCCGATGTGAACAAGACCTTTTAAACAAGTCTACATTCACAAGGCCGCAGGGCTAGATGATTACCAGGACGTGTACTCTGAGTATGCGCTGACCAACTTGCAAGTGTCTTCACTAATATTTTCAACCTGTCCCTGACTGAGTCTGTAGTACCAACATTTTTCAAGCAGACCACCATAGTCCCTGTGCCCAAGAACACCAAGGTAACCTGCCTAAATGAGTACCGACCCATAGCACTCACTTCGGTAGCCATGAAGTGCTTTGAAAGGCTGGTCATGGCTCACACCAACACCGTTATCCGAATACCCTGGACCTACTCCAATTTGCATACCGCCCCAACAGATCCACAGATGATGCAATCTCTATTGTACTCCACACTGCCCTTTCCCACCTGGACAAAAGGAACACCTACGTGAGAACGCTATTCATTGACTACAGCTCAGCATTCAAAACTATAGTGCCCTCAAAGCTTATCACTAAGGTACGGACGGACCTTGTGACTAAACAGCTCCCTCTGCAACTGGATCCTGGACTTCTTGACAGGCAGCCTCCAGGAGGTAAGGGTAGGTAACAACACATCTGCCACGCTGATCCTCAACACGGGGGCCCCTCAGGGGTGCGTGCTCAGTCCCCTCCTGTACTCCCTGTTCACCCACGACTGCATGGCCAAGCACGACTCCAACACCATCATTAAGTTTTCCTACAACACAGCAGTGGTAGGCCTTATCACCGACAACGATGAGACAGTTTATAGTGAGGAGGTCAGAGAGCTGGCAGTGTGGTGCCAGGATAACAACCTCTTCCTTAACGTGATCAAGACAAAGGAGATGATCGTGGACTACAGGAAAAGGAGGGCCGTGCATGTCCCCATTCTAATCGACGGGGCTGTAGTGGAGCAGGTTGAGAGCTTCAAGTTCCTTGGTGTCCATATCACCAACAAACTATCATGATCCAAACACACCAAGACAGTTGTGAGAGGTCACAACAACACGTGCCCAATTCCCTCTCAAGAGCCTGAACAGATTTGGGATGTGTCCTCAGATCTTCAAAGTTCTACAGCTGCACCATCGAGAGCATCCAGACAGAAGGTAGTATGTATGGCCCAGTACATCACTGGGGTCAAGCTTCCTGCCATCCAGGACCTCTATACCAGGCGGTGTCAGAGGAAGGCCCTAAAAATTGCCAAAGACTCCAGCCATCCTAGTCATAAACTGTTCTCTCTGCTACCGCACGGCAAGCAGTACCGGAGCGCCAAGTCCAGGTCCAAAAGGCTTCTTAACAGCTTCTACCCCCAAGCCATAATTCTCCTGAACAGCTAATCAAATGGCTACCCGGACTATTTGCATTGACCCCACCCATACCTCCACCCCCATTTTTACACTGCTGCTACTCTGTTTATTATCTATGCTTAGTCACTTTACCTCTACATACATGTACATAATACCTTAATTACCTCGACTAACCGGTGCCCCCGCACATTGACTATGTACCGGTACCCTCTTTATATAGCTTCACCACTGTTATTGTATTGTTGCTCTTTAATTATTTATTTTTTCTTTTCTCTTTTCGTTTCTTTTTTATTGTATTTAATTTTTCTTTAAACAGCATTGTTGGTTAAGTGCTTGTAAGTAAGCATTTCACTGTTGTATTCGGCGTATGTGACAAATAATATTTGATTTGATCCCTGGTCTAGAATCTAGATTAGAGTATTTTGGAGAACCATCTTCTCCTACTTCTAGAAAGATGCTTCCTCCCCTCCACAACTTGGTCCCAGAGCTGTGTGCCATCCACCTCATCCCAGTATCTACTTTATTTCTGGCCCTAGCCTACAAACATCTGGAAGGATGTCGAATTTTCTTTCTCTTTTTCCTCCCCTTACCTCTGCCCTTCCAGATCCTGGTCCCAGAGCTGTGTGCCATCCACCCCATCCCAGCCTCTCTGTGGCGGAAGGCTGTGTGTCTCCCCAGCATACTGTACCGCCTCCACTGCCTCCTCACAGCTGAGGAGCTGAGGGCCCAGACAGCCATCGACGCTGGAGTTGGAGCCCAGACCCTGCCCCCTGACTTCAGGTACATCTGATACATTTTGCTTTGATGACATTTTGAAAAACTATCCCTTTTAATAATTGATTTAATGACTGGCTGTTTAATGACAGACAGTCATTTACTCTCCAACACTAAATACTGCCCCTACATCTCACTCTGTTTTTGTAGGTATCCAATCCTGGACTTTGGATGGAAGAAGTCCATCGACAGCAAGTCTTTAATCTGTCCGCGTGATGAGGAAGAGTATGATGATGAGGAAGAGGATAGCGGTGATGAGAACTGTAAACATCACGACCAGACTGCAGCCACTGACCCTGCTGTTGCTCAGCAGCCCTGTAGTGACTGTTATGTCTCCTCCCAGCCTGAGAGGGGTGATGTCAGCAAACACCCAGAAGCTGACAGGCCAGAGGAGGAGGAGCCCCAGCAGCCAGACTCTGCCTCCTGCACCAATACCCTCACTAACGGCACTGCTGCCGTCGCCAAAGACAACAGTGACTACGGCGACCACACACACCTTCATGACGGACGTGATAACTCCCATTTCCTCGCGGCTGGCCCTGGTTTGCCACTGGAGAGTGAAGAAGTATCAATAACAATGACAACACAAACCACTACCTCAGTTCGTCCTGTGCAGCTCTCTCCAAGCACAGAGAACCAGAATCTAACCCCAACACGGCCCTGGACCCAGTCTCAGCTTCAGCACCCTCAGCCCCGAACCCAGCCTCAGCCCTGGACCCAGCCTCGACCCCCACAGCCTAGCGATGAATGTAAACCAGGGGGGACCACAGACCTCCGTGAGGGCAATGGACACCACGTGAATCAAGCTACCTCAGACTCCTGCAGCCCAGCAACAGTGACGTGGCCCAAAGGCACCGCTCCCATCACAACCACAGCACTTTTACCTGACTACTCAAAGACCCAGGAGACCAGTTCCACAGGGGGACACACACCTGGCCCCTGCCCCAAGACCCTGGGGCCCAACCCGGGGCTTATCCTTCAGGTAGGGATGGGTTCAACACAAGTTTTTCAGAGTCAGTTCTTTGGTCAATTAATTGATTACCTAATTGAAGTTTTGATTGTTTTAACTAATGAATATGTCCCGCAATTCAAAATATCAGTTAAATGTGTTTTCAGATGCTCTGAATAGACTAACTGATTAATGTAACTGATCCCCTACCTTCAGGCCCTGAACAAAAAATGTATTACTTCAAAAAATGAAAAAGGCAAGCACTCACTTATAAGTTTCTATTGAATCCTTTTTTGATTTTATTTTTTACATTTCTGCAGGCCCTGACCCTATCCAACGCCAGCGATGGCTTCAACCTGGAGCGTCTGGAGATGCTGGGAGACTCGTTCTTGAAGCACGCCATCACCACCTACCTGTTCTGTACTTACCCCGACGCACACGAGGGACGACTCTCCTACATGAGGAGCAAGAAGGTGAGCCTGGCAGTGGGTTGGAGGGAATGGTGTTTGCCCTGCATCCCAAATGGCACCCTTTACAGTGCACTACTTTTGACCATGGCCCGTGTATCGTCAAAAGTAGTGCTAGCGGAAATAGGGTTGAATGTCTGAATGGAATGTTTGTCAATGGAATACTTTGTGTTTGCCTATTTGCTGTAAGATAGTTTGTTTTTTAGTCATTGACACATATGCCCATAATTTTGTCATGTTTCATGTATTTCAAGAAAGTCTGTGATCCATGTGTGAAATGGTGTGAAGTGAATTATTTTCTGTCTTTTTATTTTATTTTACCTTTATTTAACTAGGCAAGTCAGTTAAGAACAGATTCTTATTTTCAATGACGGCCTAGGAACAGTGGGTTAACTGCCTGTTCAGGGGCAGAATGACCTTGTCAGCTCGGGGGTTTGAACTTGCAACCTTCCGGTTACTAGTCCAACGCTCTAACCACTAGGTTAGAGCGTTGGAGTGTTAACCCTGCCGCCCGTCTTAACAGGTGAGCAACTGTAACTTGTATCGTCTGGGGAAGAAGAAAGGTCTTCCAAGCAGGATGGTAGTGTCCATATTTGATCCGCCGGTCAACTGGCTGCCCCCTGGCTACGTGGTCAACCAGGACGAGAGCAGCGAAGACGAATGGGATGAGGATGAGGTACGTGATGCTCTGTTATTCATGAGACCACCAGAGGGCAGGCTTTCACCTTACTGGTATACTTCAACTGATAGTGTTTCCTCCATATGATACCGAAGGAGATTGTCAATAAATGCACATGGGGAAGCTTTATAAAGAGTACATGAATGATCTCTTGTTATAGTAGCTTTCTCTCTCTTAGTGAACATGTAGACATTCTTATACATTATCCAAATGAATGCTAAATATAAAATGAAATAAATGTAGCATGAATTAGTATGACAGCAGGGTAGTAAACGGTACAGGGTGATAAGGGGTCGTTAGGGAAACTTGGGTATAGCTGGAGACTCTTCCTGGGCTGTTCGGGAGGTGTGTGTGTCTGAGGTATATGAGGTCAACCACAGTGTTGAATTTTGTTAGGCTGGCAAGTCTGCATTTACTTACCGTGTGTGTGCTCGTCGTGTGTGTGCGAGAGAGAAAGTGGAGAGTGTATGCGTAACACTGTGGTGTGTGTGTGCATAATGTGCTCGGGGCAATGTCATTTTCAGTGTCAAGGCCTGGCTGTATTCTGACAAAATTAGATGTCAGTGCCATTAGCATTTAATTAATATGCATTAGAGAATTTCCCACACGGTCAACTTTATGGGTTATTAATGATTATTAATGTAACATTCAGGACGCAGCTTGTCAGATATCGAATTGCATTAGGCCTATGAGTCATTGAGTTGGATAGGCCTGCCTCCCCTCTCACATTCAAAGCCCTCTTAGCTGACCTAATGCTGTGGTGAGAGTGAAACTCTGAGACTATAATCTGTGTAAATCCCACTGTGGGGCTTGACCACGGCTTCAGGAGTCAACTACAGGCCTGGAGGCACCACTGGATTAAAGAGACGTTGGGTAATAAGACATTAATACAATCCACATAGTAATCCATCCACTTTTTCTGTCTCCCATTCTCGCTATTCTTCTACCCTCTTCCTTTCGTTGTTTCCCTCTCGCCATCCTCGCACTTACTCCCTTATCTTTCACTCCTCTCTCCCTCCTTCCTTCCTCACTCCTTCTTTCAGACCAAAGAGGCCCCCCTGGACAACGGTAGTGCTGGAAAGGAGTTCTGTGAGGATGAGGTGCAGCTCGAGGAGGAGTTGCTGGAGGAGGATGAAGATCTGATGTGGAAGGAGTCTAAAGAAGTCAGCATCGAGGACGACCTGGAGTACTTCCAGGTAGGGAGGAGTTCAGCACAAGGTGTCTGTCCCAAATGGCACCCTATTCCCTATATAGTGCACTACTTTTGACCAGGGCCCATATGGCTCTGGTCAAAGAAGTGCACTACTATAGGGAATAGGGTTTCATTTGGGACATAGTTACGTTTTTCAGAATTGATTGGGCAAGGTGATGGTTAGTGGTGATTAATCAAAGTTGAATTTTTTTTTTTTTTACTAATAAATCTAAGTTCTCTTGGCCAAATATAGTATGAGGTATGAATGCATACTAGACACATGCTTACTTATCTATTACAGGGGGGAAAAGCTGAATCAAAACACAATCTAGTTTATTTAAAATCATTTGTCTGTCCGGCTATGGAAAACACCACTCACATTTATTTTAATAAAAATAATAATAATAAAAAATGTTTTCAAAAATGTATACAGATGCCCCCCATCACAAATGTATTCATTGCTCTAACTCATCCCTACTACCAGGAGCACATTAAGTTCATCGACAACATGCTCATGAGCTCCGGTGCCTTCGGCAAGAAGATCTCCCTCAGGACCTTCCCCGCTGTCCTCGCCACCCCGGCCTCTGGCCCCAGCCCCTCCGCCCACTCCTCCTCCCCTGCAGCCGAGCCCAGCTTTGGGGTGTGGAAACCCCCCAAGAAACCTGGCCCGGTCCCCACCCCCGACTACCCCTCGGAGCCTGGCGGTGGTGGCTCAGCAGATGAGTTTGACTACAGGTGAGTCCCCCACCCCCATACTATGTAAAGTGGAACCTGAGAACCTAGGTGGAAAAGCGCTATATTAATACAATCTATTATGAAGTAATTAAGCCTTGTCTGAACCAGAATGGCCCATAGGGCAGGAGCCAATTTCCTGTTTCTGTAGCTTGAGGCAGCTTTGATGTACAAGTAAACCCCCTGGACACGATGCTAGTCTATCGCAGGGCTAGGTGGATGTGCTATATAAATCCATTAAATTATTATGCATTATTATTAGCTCGTGGGACGCCATGTGTTACTTGGACCCCAGCAAGGCGGGGGAGGAGGATGATTTCGTGGTGGGTTTCTGGAATCCGTCTGAGGAGAACTGTGGGGTGGAGCTGGCAAAACAGTCCATCTCCTACGACCTGCACACGGAGCAGTGCATCGCTGACAAGAGCATCGCTGACTGTGTAGAGGCACTGCTGGGCTGCTACCTCACCAGCTGTGGGGTGAGGGCTGCTCAGATGTTCCTCTGCTCCCTGGGACTCAAGGTATATACACCACATTACACCACCTCTATCTAGAATGAACTTTCATGTCCCCAAGGAGTAAATTGTCTTATACACACAGTACTGCTGGATACAAAATATAGACTACATTACACACTCTACATAATACAAGCATTCCATGTTACCCTTGTCATACACATTCTCATATTGCCACATAAATACATACATACACTACATTAACAAAAGTATGTGGACACCTGCTCGACAAACATCTCATTCCAAAATCATGGGCATTAATATGGAGTTGGTCCCCCCTTTGCTGCTATAACAACCTCCACTCTTCTGGGAAGGCTTTCCACTAGGTGTTGGAACATTGCTGCGGGGACTTGCTTCCATTCAGCCACAAGAGCATTAGTGAGGTCGGGCACTGATGTTGGGCGATTAGGCCTGGCTCGCAGTCTGCATTCCAATTCATCCTAAAGGTGTTCGGTGGGGTTAAGGTCAGGGCTATGTGCAGGCCAGTCAAGTTCTTCCACACCCGCTAACGACAAACCATTTCTGTATGGACCTCGCAATGTGCACGGGGGCATTGTCATACTGAAACAGGAAAGGGCCTTCCCCAAACTGTTGCCACAAAGTTGGAAGCACAGAATTGTCTAGAATGTTATTGTATGCTGTAGCGTTAAAATGTCCCCTTCAGCAGAACTAAGGGGCCTAGCCTGAACCATTAAAAATATCCCCAGACGATGCATTCGGGCAGGTAGCGTTCTCCTGGCATCCGCCAAACCCAGATTCTGCCAGATAGTGAAGCGTGATTCATCACTCCAGAGAATGTGTATCCACTGCTCCAGAGTCCAATGGCGGTGAGCTTTACACCACTCCAGCCGATGCTTGGCATTGCACATGGTGATCTTAGGCTTGTGTGCAGCTGCTTGGCCATGGAAACCAATTTCATGAAGCTCCCGACGAACAGTTATTGTGCTGACGTTGCTTCCAGAGGCAGTTTGGAACTTGGTAGTGAGTGTTGCCACCGAAGACAAACTATTTTTTACACACTTCAGCACGCGACGTTTCAGTTCTGTGAGCTTGTGTGGCCTACTACTTCATGGCTGAGCCGTTGTTGCTCCTAGACATTTCCACTTCACAAGCACTTACAGTTGACCGGAGCAGCTCTAGCAGGGCAGAAATTTGTCAAACTGACTTGTTGGAAAGATGGCATCCTATGACGGTGCCATGTTGAAAGTCACTGAGCTCTTCAGTAAGGCCATTCTACTGCTAATGTTTGTCTGGAGATCGCATGGCTGTGCGCTCGATTTTGTACACCTGTGCGCTTGATTTTGTACACCTGTCATCAAAGGGTGTGGCTAAAATAGCCGAATCCACTAATTTGAAAGGGTGTCCACATACTTTTGTTTATGTAGTGAACTTATGTGTGTATATATATATATTTTTAGCCATGCTTGTTAAGTGTGCCTTGAATTCTAAATAAATCACTGACAGTGTCACCAGCAAAGCACCCCCACAACATCACACCTCTATACATACATGTGTGTGTATATATATATATATATAGATAACCATATACAGTGCCTTGCGAAAGTATTCGGCCCCCTTGAACTTTGCGACCTTTTGCCACATTTCAGGCTTCAAACATAAAGATATAAAACTGTATTTTTTTGTGAAGAATCAACAACAAGTGGGACACAATCATGAAGTGGAACGACATTTATTGGATATTTCAAACTTTTTTAACAAATCAAAAACTTAAAAATTGGGCGTGCAAAATTATTCAGCCCCCTTAAGTTAATACTTTGTAGCGCCACCTTTTGCTGCGATTACAGCTGTAAGTCGCTTGGGCTATGTCTCTATCAGTTTTGCACATCGAGAGACTGAAATGTTTTCCCATTCCTCCTTGCAAAACAGCTCGAGCTCAGTGAGGTTGGATGGAGAGCATTTGTGAACAGCAGTTTTCAGTTCTTTCCACAGATTCTCGATTGGATTCAGGTCTGGACTTTGACTTGGCCATTCTAACACCTGGATATGTTTATTTTTGAACCATTCCATTGTAGATTTTGCTTTATGTTTTGGATCATTGTCTTGTTGGAAGACAAATCTCCGTCCCAGTCTCAGGTCTTTTGCAGACTCCATCAGGTTTTCTTCCAGAATGGTCCTGTATTTGGCTCCATCCATCTTCCCATCAATTTTAACCATCTTCCCTGTCCCTGCTGAAGAAAAGCAGGCTCAAACCATGATGCTGCCACCACCATGTTTGACAGTGGGGATGGTGTGTTCAGCTGTGTTGCTTTTACGCCAAACATAACGTTTTGCATTGTTGCCAAAAAGTTCAATTTTGGTTTCATCTGACCAGAGCACCTTCTTCCACATGTTTGGTGTGTCTCCTCGGTGGCTTGTGGCAAACTTTAAACAACACTTTTTATGGATATCTTTAAGAAATGGCTTTCTTCTTGCCACTCTTCCATAAAGTCCAGATTTGTGCAATATACGACTGATTGTTGTCCTATGGACAGAGTCTCCCACCTCAGCTGTAGATCTCTGCAGTTCATCCAGAGTGATCATGGGCCTCTTGGCTGCATCTCTGATCAGTCTTCTCCTTGTATGAGCTGAAAGTTTAGAGGGACGGCCAGGTCTTGGTAGATTTGCAGTGGTCTGATACTCCTTCCATTTCAATATTATCGCTTGCACAGTGCTCCTTGGGATGTTTAAAGCTTGGGAAATCTTTTTGTATCCAAATCCTGCTTTAAACTTCTTCACAACAGTATCTCGGACCTGCCTGGTGTGTTCCTTGTTCTTCATGATGCTCTCTGCGCTTTTAACGGACCTCTGAGACTATCACAGTGCAGGTGCATTTATACGGAGACTTGATTACACACAGGTGGATTGTATTTATCATCATTAGTCATTTAGGTCAACATTGGATCATTCAGAGATCCTCACTGAACTTCTGGAGAGTTTGCTGCACTGAAAGTAAAGGGGCTGAATAATTTTGCACGCCCAATTTTTCAGTTTTTGATTTGTTAAAAAAGTTTGAAATATCCAATAAATGTCGTTCCACTTCATGATTGTGTCCCACTTGTTGTTGATTCTTCACAAAAAAATACAGTTTTATATCTTTATGTTTGAAGCCTGAAATGTGGCAAAGGTTTGCAAAGTTCAAGGGGGCCGAATACTTTCGCAAGGCACTGTATATATATATATCTGAACCAGAATGGCCCATAGAGCAGGAGCCGATTTCCTGTTTCTGTAGCTTGAGGCAGCTTTGATGTACAAGTAAACACGATGCTAGTCTATCGCAGGGCTAGGTGGATAAGTGCTATATAAATCCATAAAATTATATATATATATATATATATATATATATATATATATATATATATATATATATATATATATATATATATATATATATATATATATATATACACAGTACCAGTCAAACGTTTGGACACCCCTACTCATTCCAGGGTTTTTCTTTACTTTTACAATTTTCTACATTATAGAATAATAGTGAAGACATCAAAACTATGAACTAGCACATTTGGAATCATGTAGTAACCTTGATGACATTGCCTTGATGACATCTTTGCACACAATTGGCATTCTCTCAACCAGCTTCGTGAGGTAGTCAGCTGGAATGCATTTCAATTAACAGGTGTGCCTCGGAAATTGCAGCCCAAATAAATGCGTTAGAAAAGCAATGAACATTAGACCGGTGGAAATCTGTCCTTGGTCTGATGAGTCCAAATTTGAGATTTTTGTTCCAACCACCGTGTCTTTGTGAGATGCAGAGTAGGTGACCGGATGATCTCTGCATGTGTGGTTCCCATCATGAAGCATGGAGGAAGAGGTGTGGGGGTGCTTTGCTGGTGACACTGTCAGTGATTTATTTAGAATTCAAGGCACACTTAACAAGCATGGCTACCACAGCATTCTGCAGCGATACGCCATCCCATCTGCCATGCGCTTAGTGGGACTATGACCCAAAACACACCACCAGGGTGTGTAATGGATTTTTGACCAAGAAGGAGAGTGATGGAGTGCTGCATCAGATGACCTGGCCTCCACAATCACCTGACCTCAACCCAATTGAGATGGTTTGGGATGAGTTGGGCCGCAGAGTGAAGGAAAAGCAGCCGACAAGTGCTCAGCATATGTGGGAACTCATTCAAGACTGTTGGAAAAGCGTTCCTCATAAGGCTGGTTGAGAGAACGCCAAGAGTGTGCTTGTCATCAAGGCAAAGGATGGCTATTTTGAGGAATCTGAAATATAAAATATTTTTTTATTTGTTTAACACTTTTTTGGTTGCTTTATAATTCTATATGTGTTATTTCATAGTTTTGATGTCTTCACTGTTATTCTACAATGTAGAAAATAGTCAAATAAAGAAAAACCCATGACTGAGTAGGTGTGTCCAAACTTTTGACTGGTACTATGGGAGTATATATAAATATTTACGGATTATTTCATAGTAATTTCCTATTTTTGTGTTGATTGCTACCCAATGTGGACCTGAAAGAGTTAATGGAATATTTTTTCTGTTTTTTGCTTTGGAATTTCCATTTAAAAAGCTACAAAACATTGTAACGTCATTATTTCATAATGCTTTTAATGTAAAAAAAATATATATATTGAAATCGAAAACCGTGATAATTTTTCAATTATTGTGATTTTATATTTCAATAACAATGTCAACGGATCACAACAGGTATTACCGGTGGAGAGGAAGTTATTCCACTGCAATACAAATACTTTTGGGCAGCTGATGCAAGCACACCATTTTTCTTCTGGAAAATTACCCTTTGTAGTTCAATAATAAAATCTTTCTCTATCAATATATCAAACAGGTGTTACCGGTGGAGAGTCGGACTCTGAGGGATGAGGGCGGAGTCACAGAGGTAGCGAACCTTGACGTCCAATATGGCTGGCTGAAGATCCCGCCCCGCTGCATGTTCGACCACCCGGACGCAGAGCGCACCCTCAACCACCTCATCTCCGGCTTTGAGAACTTTGAGAGGAAAATCAGCTACACCTTCCAGAACAAGGCCTACCTGCTGCAGGCGTTCACACACGCCTCCTACCATTATAATACCATTACAGGTTAGAAATATCACAATATTAGGTGAGGACCTAATAATAACACAAGGTGAGGGCCTGTAGTAGCACAGCAACCCAATTGCAATACAATCATACCTGAGGGGCTGTGATATCACAACAATACCATTAGCTGAACCATTGTAAAGAGGCAGGAAAAACCCTTTAAATAGTTGATTCCTGCTTGCCTTTAGTATGTCTGCTCAGTGATAAGCTTATTTTGTGTCGGCTTAGTATCACTCCTTCCTGCTCTCTTTCTCGTCCCCGCTCTCTCTCTGTCCCAGATTGTTACCAGCGGCTGGAGTTTCTTGGCGATGCAATTTTAGACTACCTCATAACGAAGCACCTTTATGAAGACCCTCGCCAACACTCTCCCGGCGTGCTCACAGACCTGCGCTCGGCACTCGTCAACAACACCATCTTCGCCTCCCTGGCCGTCCAGTACGACTACCACAAGTACTTCAAGGCTGTGTCGCCCGAGCTGTTCCACGTCATCGACGACTTTGTGCAATTCCAGCTGGAGAAGAAGGAGATGCAAGGCATGGACTCTGAGGTGTGTTTACGGTTAGGTGGTCCATCTCCGGGATTTTGAAGATGGATTATATCTCAAATGGCACCCTATTCCCTATATAGAGCCCATTAGGGCTCTGGTCAAAAGTGGTGCACTATATAGGGAATAGGATGCCATTTCAGATGCAGCTTTGGTGAAGAAGTTGTTTGTTGTGGTGTATTTATTGGTGCTTTCTGGATGAGAAACAAACGTTGCATGTGTTTGTTTGTCATAGTGCGATGTACATCTGTTGTATTTCTCTTGTTCTACTGTTCGGGATGTCCGCCCATTCCCAATTTTCCCAGCACACCCCAGTGTATATGTTGACCGAGAAATTTTTGCAGGGACAAAATGATAGCTTTTGGCCTTGTTGATAATTACTAACATTTAAATGTGTTTTGTGGGACATAATCATGTTTTTTCTGCCCCTAATGCTAATTATTAACAGCCCAAAACATGGGCTGTCAGTTCTTTATGAATCTGTTTTATATTTTGTTGAGTTTTGAGTATTGGAAAGAGAGTTGGATTGGAGTGAGAGCAGTTGGATTTAATTTATTTTGAAATGCCTATCTTGGCAGTGAATCTGGTCTCGTTTGAGCAGTGCTGGTTTTATGCCTAAGGGACAACATTGGATACAGTAAGAGGAAAAACAAATTCAGGAACATTGGTAAATATTTCTCCTTAATAAGCACAACTGGACGACGGGGTCTCCAGAGTGTGCAAGGGTACAGCCGACTAAGTTTTTGGGATTTAATACAGTAACAACTTGAATACAGTTCAATACCTGTATCACTTGTATTCAATACTTCTAATAAACTATTGACGCTTGCCGATTATACATTTGCAAACTTCTATAGATGTTGGCCTATACGTAAAATGAGGTGTGTAATAGATATTTTTCTCAGATGACATTTTCCAAGGAAAATGCTAAATTCACTCTGTAGCTAACGTTTACTTTTTTCTACGCGCATTTGTTACTGGATGGATAGGATATGAAATAGGGGACAGTGCTCAGTCAGAGTTATTAGAAAGAGGCCACACTACAGCACAGACAATCATTTTTTTCCTTTAATCCACTCGAGACAAAATCTTTCTTTTTTTTCACCCTAATAAAAACAACTTGTACTTCATCTCTGTTATTCCACCCTTTCTTTCAGCTGCGGCGGTCAGAGGAAGACGAGGCGAAAGAGGAGGACATTGAGGTCCCCAAGGCAATGGGAGACATCTTTGAGTCGCTAGCCGGAGCAATTTACATGGATAGCAGGATGTCACTGGAGACTGTGTGGCAAGTGTATTATCCAATGATGAGGCCACTTATAGGTAAGGAGGAGAGAAACGGAGAGAGGGAAACTTCGACCACGTTTTAGATTTCCTCTTTTCTGATTGTTTGATAGTTCATGCAGGGAGGCTTTTAGTTCCACTGATTTGCAAAATGTAGAAGTTCTCATATTTGTCTGTCCCAGCGATACATCATATTGAGGAGGGTAAAAAGATGAGGGTTCGTGTTATAACACTTTTCTTTTCCCTCGCAGAGAAATTCTCAGCTAATGTCCCTCGCTCTCCGGTGCGGGAGCTGTTGGAGATGGAGCCAGAGACGGCCAAGTTCAGGTAAGAAGGTTTTTTTACACTATTTATTTGATGGTTTTAGCTTACATACTTGATTGCAATTAATGTCATCTTTCCCATGATTTTCTATCCCCTCACCCTCTACCCCATATAGATCCTAAAATTACAAATGCATTGTTTTATACAATATGTTACCATATTTAATCCGTTTCTAGAATGAAAGTTTTTCTGGTTGTGTTGCTAGGATGCCATTGTCCCTCTAGTGTCCTTTATGTAATTATTTGCCCTCCCCTTCAGCCCTGCAGAGAGGACGTACGAGGGGAAGGTCCGTGTGACGGTGGAGGTCGTAGGCAAGGGCAAGTTTAAAGGCGTGGGCCGCAGCTACCGGATCGCCAAGTCTGCCGCCGCGCGCCGGGCTCTGCGCAGCCTCAAAGCCAACCAACCTCAGGTCCCGAACAACTGAGCGTCACACGCTAACTAGCTAGCTACTGACGCTAGCAACTGACACTAGCTACCTACAACTGTTACTAGCCGGTAGTCACTGACACTAGCTACTGACGCTAACCAGTAGTTACCGGTGCTAGCGATTGATGCTAGTTACCAATACAGTGCAACATTAGCCCTGTATCTCCAGCGCACAACGGCGCAGCCAGGGAACGTTCTGTAGAGACCTGGGGAAGTCCCAACGCAACAAGAGAGCTGATCTGGTCGTAACGGATTTTACGTTGGATGTTTTTTTGCGCAAACACAATCTTTACTTTCCTTCTCTGCTTTGTGTAAATCACAAGAGTGCTTTATTAACATATAGCAAAGTGTTAAAAAGAAGAAGAAAAAGGTCAGGTGTCGCTATGTTTATTTCAGTTTTTTTTTATGTTTGCTTTGTGTCAGTGAGATATGAGGCTTATGCTTATTATGAGTAGTTTTAGATGGTTAAAATCAAACGTGTAAATCAAAAACCGCTAAACTCCTCAGTCTGTGCACTAGTGCCAGTTTTAAAGTATTTTTTAAAAACGCTATGGCTAAGAACATGGCAAGCAGAGGCCAGACCACCGACGAAATAGACCATTGGGACCCACCTCTGTCTGAACTCTCTTGAAATGGTATTCTTAGGATGCGTCTCAAATGGCACCCTTTCCCCTATATACGACCCTATGGGCCCTGGTCAAAAGTAGTGCATTATATAGGGAATAGGGTACCATTAGGAATGCAGGATCAGTCATTATTGCACTTATTCCATTACTCTCTGTTGTGTTTAGAATTGTGTGGTCGGATGGACATAAATACTATACGTAACAATATCTATACATTTACGATGAAATATAAATATTATTTGCCTTACATACTAAGGCCCTTCCTCGTATCTTGAAAAAAAATGATAGAAAGTCAACATACCCAGTTACTGTAATTTAAAAATAGATTTTAAACAGCATTTGAGGATGCATGTTAGTGTAGCTTATGTATTAATAACCATGGCAAGTGGATGGCTTATATAAACATTATGCATCTATCAATATATCTAAAGTGAAAGAAATTATATGTTTACTATGACATAAGTTGGAACTTTGGTTTCAAGTATGGCTTTTGATACTAAGATTGATAATGTTCCTTTTGATGGTCATTTTTTTAGCATTTAGTTCTGTCTCTCTATTGGCTGTTGTTTAGCTTTTGAAAATATTATGAAAAAGAAGACATATTACCCAGGTAACATGCTGCAGATTTTGTATGAATAGGATACTTCTGTAAGGCCTTTTAAGTACAGTCTTTAGGAGACACAGACAACGTTGTTCTTCAACAGAATTGCGGTTCACACATCCCTTCACGTACCAAAGCTTATGCAGATGTGGCGCTACAGGGTTGCACATGTGAGTTCCTAGGGATATGGATACCAGCCTTTTTGTTGTATTATTTAGTTCAAACACATTGTGACTACATAGCTTCGTAGACTAAATGCTTTTATTTTCTCTCAAAAATGTCATTAGGCCCTCTTCACTTGAATACCTCAGTTGATTGCAATGCAACAACAAAAAATTGCTGCCAGGATTTTTTTCTCTCTTCATTTTAAGCTTGAATGTTTCATCCTTTTTGCACTGTACCTACAATACCTCTTTATTTGACCTTTGAAATCTGTCAGTTGGGTTGATTGACCTGTTTTAGCAGCCATCAAGCTGTAGAGGTTTTGCTTTGTTGTTGTCATTGTTTTTTCCCTCTCCCCTCTTTTGATTTAATGCTTGAAGATTTGGTGGAGTTAAACCAGAGGGTATTCTCATTCTGCACATACATAGGCCTAAAGTAATGTGTTTAGTCTCTGTCATTTGAAGAGGTTTGATGCTCAACAAAGAAATGAATTAGCAATGATCCGACGAGGGTTCCATCTGTACTGTAGCTTGTTGAGGTAAGCCGATTGCACTCTCTCTCTCACCTTGTGTGGCCAGCCCAGTCTTACTGTAGGTTGAAGACTCTTAAGATTCTAGATTTTCAGATCCTAAGATTCTAGATTCTAAGATCATTTCTCACTCTACTCTCAACTCACTTGAAAATGGCATTCCTCACAGCTGTTTCATTCCTTAAACTGTTACACCCGTGTTGTCCTAAAACAGTGGGTGTGCAACAAACGTAATTAAGCTCCTTCAAATGATTAACTTAGTAGTGCCCAAAGTGAATGAATGAATTAGGAGGTTTGTGGTGCATTTTATGGTGTTATATTTCATATATATATCATGTATGCTTTCGACGCTTTCTGTCAGTATGGCAACTTGGGCAAATGTATGGCTAAGTCATAAAATCCTACCGTAGGTATACTACCTCAGAAGACACTGCACTCTGATCATTCACAATGCCTTGTTTAAATATATATATATCAATACAAATTAACTGTTTTTTTCTGGACACAACTGCAATTTGACAAATATCTATTGCAGGGACATATATACTGTAGCCTTTTTACTGTGATATCCGTACGTTGAAAAATGAAATCTATCTATATACATATAGTACATATAGACATGTATAAACTCACGTAATTCTTTGCAAAGAGGCAATACAGAGTTACTTGTATCTATTTGATGATGTATATTTTTGACAGCCGAATAACGCAAACTAAAACAGTGCCTTTCGACTTAATCAAGTGAATTCTGCAACTCTTGCCTCTCGAAGGCAACCTTGCCTACAGTAGCTGCAACGGGCCCAGTACTGTTTGTTCATAGTGGGTATGTGGGTATGCATGCAATACTATTGCTTAACCTGGTGCCATACAATGGAATTTGGTTTCTGAACTTTGGAATACCCATGTAAATATGCTACTTTTATACATTATTGATAACAGCATTCAAAAGTTGCGCGTGTATGTGACTAGAAGGAAGGCTTAACTAAACTACAGTGGTGTATATTATATTGTAACGTTATTATATATATTCATATTCTGACAGTTTGTTTTATAACATATCATTTGACATCAGATGCCATCGTATAGAGTGCAATCTGGATTTACCCTCTCAAGCAGCAGTTGTGTGACCCCGTTAAGCATTCGTTAAGTAGTGAAATTTGGTCTATAGTGTACATTGGTTCCAAGGAGGGGGACTTCATCATAATAAGCATCAAGCATCGGACTGGAGATTGGAGATTCAGGCACTACCAGGCACACTCTCTCTATAACACTCAGTCAGTCTAAAGAACTGCAGCTAATGTAACATTCATCTGTATATGTTTTGGTTCTGTGTTCCGGAATTTCAATGCGTGCGTGCACACACACAAATGTTTTATTTGGGGGCCATGACTTTAAAATAATATGACATCACTCACATGGTGCCACACCCATTGTCTTTTTTTCACTGATGAATATACACAATTAAGAAATTATCATTCAAGACAGATGTTGCATCATGATCAATTTCCAACCTGAGTGTTGTATTAGTAAAGATGTTTGATGGGAGTGTAGTTATAAGGTAGTCCTCAATCGTTTGCGGACTGGCAACTGATAATCGTTTTTTGTTTGCTTTTTGTACATGTAGCACAATTTAGCATTGCACTTGGGCGCCATACTTTACCTCGTGTCAGAGAAAGAGTCAACGTGTTTTTATGATGGTGCCATTATGTGAAGAGGAGGAACTACTTGTGGTTTAGACTTTGCTGCTGTTTTGATTGCTGGTATTTTGGGGTTGTACTCTCTGATTGGCTCAAAGTCAAGTTGTCGGCCACTGACGAGCATAGTGGTTCTACAAGTAAAAACGACAGGTTCGTCTGTACCAGGTTGGGACACAGCAGGGGCGTCTTTTGTTCTAGCAAGAGAGGGAACGGCCTCCTACGGCACTAGTGCCTATCGGCAATCAGATTTCTCTGTGTGTCTGTACCATAAGAAGCGATGGAGGGGAAAGATACGATGTGCCTACAGCAGGATACCATCTGATGAATACACTAGTAAAGAATTAAAAGATCTCTGCGATAGGACGGGGGCTAAAATGTAATTGTTGTGTATGCATCGATGTCCTGCCTTCAATGTTATTCTTTGATTATTGAATTGTAATGCAACCCACAAACCGCCATGTCCTCCAATAGGCATGACTTGAATTATGTTTAGTCAACTATTTCCCCCCTTCGAGTTAGATTACATTTAACTAGTTCCACACGAGTAGTGCAAGTCCGGTAGAAAGATGTGCCCCCCCCCCCCTTTATTTTGTGTATTGTACTACTATGATTTCAATCAACAACAAGCTTTTCCCAGCCCCTATACATTTGTAAACAAGCTCTTCTACATTGGACATTGGAGTAAAATAATTGAATAATCAGATGCGCTCTTTACAGCAGCAATTTGCTCTAGCGGATGGGGAGTCTTGACAGACGGTGACTTTTGGGAATGAACTAGTGAGAATGTAATTGTCACCAAACAGCGGAACACCAGCAGAATATAACAGAATGGAATGGAACAGATTTGATGATGTATTGATTTCAGTATGGGCCATCACAACTTGCAGCGGAATTTTAAGGGACATTGAAAATAATACCAACTTCTCACTCATATCTACAATAAAGATGGTCGTTCATTCTGGTATATCACTCTGGGTATGTTATTATGAGTTTCCCCCGCTTTTATTGTGCCGCATTCAATGTTTGGTGTGCAATTTCATATACTTGAGTTTAGTATTCTTCTGTGATTTCATGTGCCAGATTTCCAAAGAGGAGAATTGAAATCAAATAGTCATCTAGTTTAACCCATAAACACTTGGGAGGAGACACGTCCAGGCCGAGATGACCGAGAGTGACCTCAACATTCCCCGAACTGAGTGATATGCAGGACATTTGTCAACGGCCTATGCTCCTTATAGGAGCCACGGGCTTGGGTCAGTTTCACGATTAAGATTACAAACTACACTCTATGAAATCTATGTTGACCTTCCAGTCCAGCGGTCAGTCCAGTATTTAATAGTAAGGCTTACTGTGTGTCTAAGTGGGGTTTACCGTGTTGCTGTGTGTGTAAGTGGGTTTCGCTGTGCGTGTGTGTTAGTGGGCACTGGTGGTGACCTCAGTACTCCGGCCCAGCTTTGTGAACCGCTCTACCCACCCTTTATGGCCACTGAGAGGCTTCAGTCGAGCCCTTCTCTCAAACCACCCACCCTACCCCCCCCTCTCCCATTTTATCACATCAAGGCCTATGGAATAGATGGTATTAAGTATATGTTTGTCTGAGTGTACTTTTACACTCTCTCCGGGCTCTTTACGGGGTTGTGTGTTCAGTTTTTGTGCTTACACATGGCCCTGATTGCCAAGCTGAAGGAAGAAATAGTGGTTTATCCTGCTTGTTGGGGAGAGAAATGACCTCATGTACTCTCAGCTGTACAAGCATCTCACCAGGCATTTTGATAAAAATGTTTTATTGCACTACCACAGCATAGTCCAAGATACACATCTTACGTTTACTCTCAGAATTGTCTCTATTATTTTTAACTGCGTGGTTAAAGCTTTGGAGTTACTCTCTCTCCACAGTTAATAATTTTGCTTAACATCAGATCAAATCAAGAGTTTAAGGGTTGCGCTAAGAATATGGTTATTGACGAGACAGATCTCCCATTTCTGAGGCATAATAATGTACTAAGCCACCATTTCCTGTGTCTATCCCATTGAGGGTCCTTTATTTGAGGCAATATGCAATAATGTCGGACAGAATCCAGACCTCATTCACCTAACCTTGATGATCTGTGTTTACAGCAGATTAAAGAGAAAAAAACGGGATTTCAAATAACTAAGCGTTCAACCTGCAAAAAATGCATTTACCAATCTCTGATTGCCCCTTTAATAGGCTCTTTATCCTGTCCGCCCTCTAACCCGCCGGCCCTCCTCTATCTTTCCATCTCTTTCCGACTGTCTGTATGATACACGGCCTGCTTGATGTGCTGATGTCACCCTCAACCGGCCTGAGGCTTATCACAGGTATATTATCTCATTTACCCTGCCTGGGCTCTGAGGCCTACCTGAGGTGCCTGATGCTATTTATGACTGACTACAACCTTGGAGGGGGAAGGGAAGCGAGGGGCCACAGGGGTTGTATCCCAAATGACACCCTATTCCCTATTAAGTGTACTACCATAAGGCTACGGTCAGAAGTAGTGCACTGTATAGGGAATAGGGTGCCATTTGCGACACAAACACTGATCTACATTAGTCTGAACGGTAGAGGGAAATAAATGATAATATTCCTATTTTGTTGGAGTGTGCAGGGAGGCTCATCAGATATGTTTTGGGGTCCTGGAGCACAGCTTTTTGTTCTCTTTATATGGCTAACGTCCATACTTGTCCTTTTTGGAGTGTATACAGTGCCTTCAGAAAGTATTCACACCCCTTGACTTTCTCCACATTTTGTTGTGCTACAGCCTGAATTTTAAAATTGGCCTGCTCACAATACTCCATAATGTCAAGTGTTTTTTGAATTCTTTACAAATTAGAAGCTGAAATGTCTTGAGTCAATAAGTGTTCAACCCCTTTGTTATGGAAAGCCTAAAGTTCAGGAGCACTAATGTGCTTAACAATGCACATAATAAGTTGCATGGACTCACTCTGTGTGCAATAATAGTGTTTAACATGGTTTTTAATGAGTACCTCATCTCTGTACACCACACATACAATTTTCTGTGAAGTTCCTCAGTCGAGCAGTGAATTTCAAACACAGATTCAACCACAAAGACCAGTGAGGTTTTCCAATGCCTCGCAAAGAAGGGCACGTACAGTTGAAGTTGTAAGTTTACATACACCTTAGCCAAATACATTTAAACTCAGTTTTTCACAATTCCTGACATTTAATCCTAGTAAAAACTCCCTGTCTTAGATCAGGTAGGATCACCACTTTATTTTAAGAATGTGAAATGCCAGAATGATAGTAGAGATAATTATTTATTTCAGCTTTCATTTCTTTCATCACATTCCCAGTGGGTCAGAGGTTTACATACACTCAATTAGTATTTGGTAGCATTGCCTATAAATTGTTTAACTTGGGTCAAACATTTCGGGTAGCCTTCCACAAGCTCCCCACAATAAGTTGGGTGAATTTTGGCCCGTTCCTCCTGACAGAGCTGGTGTAACTGAGTCAGGCTTGTAGGCATCCTTGCTCGCACACGCTTTTTCAGTTCTGCCCACAAATTTTCTATGGGGATTGAGGTCAGGGCTTTGTGATGGCCACTCGAATACCTTAACTTTGTTGTCCCTAAGCCATTTTGCCACAACTTTGGAAGTATGGTCATTGTCCATTTGCGACCAAGCTTTAACTGATGTCTTGAGATGTTGCTTCAACATATCCACATACTTTTCATTCCTCATGAAGCCATCTATTTTGTGAAGTGCACCAGTCCCTCCTGCAGCAAAGCACCCCCACAACATGATTCTGCCACCCCCGTCCTTCACGTTTGGGATGGTGTTCTTTGGCTTGCAAGCCTCCCCATTTTTCCTCCAAACATAACGATGGTCATTATGGTCAAACAGTTCTATTTTTGTTTCATCAGACCAGAGGACATTTCTCCAAAAAGTTCGATCTTTGTCCCCATGTGCAGTTGCAAACCGTAGTCTGGCTTTTTTTTATGGCGGTTTTGGAGCAGCGGCTTCTTCCTTGCTGAGCGGCCTTTCAGGTTACATCGATATAGGACTCGTTTTACTGTGGATATAGATACTTTTGTACCTGTTTCCTCCAACATCTTCACAGGGTCATTTTCTGTTGTTCTGGGATTGATTTGCACGTTTCACACCTAAGTACTTTCATCTCTAGGAGACAGAATGCGTCTCCTTCCTGAGTGGTATGATGGCTGCGTGGTCCCATGGTGTTTATCCCTGCGTACTATTGATTGTACAGATGAACCAGACTTGTGGAGGTCTACAATTTTTTTTGTGCTGATTTCTTTTGATTTTCCCATGATGTCAAGCAACGAGGCAGTGAGTTTGAAGGTAGGCCTTGAAATACATCAACAGGTACACCTCTAATTGACTCAAATGATGTCAATTACCCTATCAGAAGCTTCTAAAGCCATGATATAGTTTTCTGGAATTTTCCAAGCTGTTTAAAGGCACAGTCAACTTAGTGGATGTAAACTTCTGACCCATTGGAATTGTGATACAATGAGTTATAGGTGAAGTAATCTGTCTGTAAACAATTGATGGGAAAATTACTTGTGTCATGCACAAAGTAGATGTCCTAACCGACTTGCCAAAACTATAGTTTGTTAATAAACAAGAAATGTGTGCAGTGGTTGAAAAACGAGTTAGGACATCTACTTTGACATCTACTTTGACTCCAACCTAAGTGTATGTAAACTTCTGACTTCAACCTTATTGGTAGATAGGTACAAATAAAAAAAAGCAGACATTGAATATCCATTTGAGCATAGTGAAATGATTACTTACACTTTGGATGGTGTATCAATACACCCAGTCACTGCAAAGATACAGGCGTCCTTCCTAACTCCGTTGCCAGAGAGGAAGGAAAACACGCAGGGATTTCACCATGAAGCCAATGGTGACTTCAAAACAGTTACAGAGTTTAATGTCTGTGAGAGGAGAAAACTAAGGATGTATCAACAACATTGTAGTTACTCCACAATACTGACCTAAATGACAGAGTGAAAAGAAGGAAGCCTGTACAGAGAAATATTGCAAATATTACATAACATGCATCCTGTTTGCAATAGGGCACTAAAGTCAATCTGTAAGAAACGTGGCAAAGAAATTAACTTTGTCGTGAATACAAAGCGTTATGTTTGGGGAAAATCCAACACAACACTGAGTAACACGCTTTATATTTTCAAGCATGGTGGTGGCTGCGTCATGTTATGGGTATGCTTGTCATTTGCAAGGACTAGGGAGTTTTTTGGGATAAAAAGAAACGGAATAGAGCTAGGCAAAACATAGGCAAAATCCTAGAGGAAAACCTGGTTCAGTCTGCTTTCCAATCCACATTGGGAGACAAATTCACCTTTCAGCAGGACAATAACCTAACACACAAGCCTAATATACACAGGAGTTGATCAACAACTAACTTGTCAGAGCTTGAAGAATAAAAAATATATAAAAAAATGCAAATATTGTACAATCCAGGTGTGCAAATCCTTACCCAGAAAGATGCACAGCTATAATCGCTGCCAAAGTTGATTCTAACATATGGACTCAGGGGTGTGAATACTTATGTAAATGAGATATTTCTATATTTAATTTGATACATTTGCAAAGATTTCTTCAAAAATGTGGGTGAGAATTTATTTTATTTGATCCATTTTGAATTTAGACTTTATCACAACAAAATGTGGGGTCAAGGGGTATGAATACTTTCTGAAGGCACTGTATATAGTTTTTTTTTTGTCATAAGTTGCGTCCCAAAAGGCACCTCATTCCCAATATAGTGCACTACTTTTGACCTTTTGACCTACTGGCCAAAAGTAGTAAGTACGCTAAATGGGGAATAGTGTGTCATTCAGGATGCACAATATACTTCATTTTTATATGGAATGCAAATTCTAGAAGGCCCTGTGCTGTTATCTACTCTGTGGTCATATTCGATGGCAGTGTGATTTGTTGAAGGGGCTGAGTGTGGGAATCAGAGGGTTATAGTGACTTATTACCTGTGTTGACAATGTGCAGGCTCGCGCCGCGTCATCTGACCCATTTATACTGCACTCTGTAAAAACAAAGAGATGACGAATAAATATGCAGAGGGGGGAGGAGGAGTGCATTGTTTCTCCACTCACTTCTTTGCCAAAAGCTTGCTCTGACCTCTGCAACGTGGGTCCCTTGATAGTGCTAAACTGTCTGTCACTCAGCAAACGCGCTTGCACAACTTGCCCTCCTGACCCCGGCATCTTGTTTTTCTCTTCTCCTTAAAGGCTGGGGTTGTGCTGCGACAACCCAAATTGAACGTAGAAGGCATTCTGAATGCCAGAACCCCTCCAACACAAACACACACACATGAATACACACGAACACTGTACACAGATACATTGAATAGATACAAACACAGACATGTCAGCCTTGCTCATTATTCTGTCTTTATTCCCCTATCTTTTGTGGATAGGGTAAACAGTAAATTGTAGTCTGACAATTACAATACACAGCCCAGCAAAAGGTTATTAATGCCTAGGCTTACTGATGGCCCTTCAGCTGTACAGCGAGTCTGGCCTTCCTCACTGCTAACCACATCCAGACCTGTATGTTTCTCTCTCGCCGAGTGTGTGTGTGTCTGCGCGTTTGTGTGTTTGCGTGCAGATGTGTGTGCGTGTGTGTGTGTGTGTGTGTGTGTGTGTGTGTGTGTGTGTGTGTGTGTGTGTGTGTGTGTGTGTGTAAATATGTGTGTGTGTGCTGTGTACACACAGTCCAGGGGGCAGGCAGAGATCAGCCGATCAACAGTGCTGTCAACCCACCATCTGTCCGTGATTGGATCATTGATAAACTATACCATCTCAGCCTGTCAATCAGCGACAATAGCAGTATTATCATTAGACAAACTCATGTTGAGTTACACATGAGATTGGAGGACAGATCAGCAACTTCAAACTTTGCTGTTATAACCTCCAACTGGAACTATGAGACACGCTATATTAGAGTAATTGTTGTGTTTGTGCACATAATGTGTATTTCAAAAGTAAATAACTGGAGGAGACATTTTTTTGAACAGCATCATTATGTGTTGTCTTCTCTTGCTAGAATGAAAAATATATATATGAGATGTCATTAGCGGGGCTTCAGGGGCAGCTATGTATCTGGGGGAAGAGGCTTTTCCTACAGAATTTGAAGCCAGCAAATAAAATCGACCTACTTACTACGGCTGTGTCCCAAATGGCACCCTATTCTATATAGTGCACTACTTTTGACTAGGGACCTAATGGAGTGCTTGTGTGATTTAAGCAGCCTCGTTGTGGCTGTGGATGACTGTGTCACTCACTGTAAGGGAGGGAGGGAAGGAGGTTTGTGAATATACTGCCTGCATCTGAATGGGAGGTCCCATAGGGGATTATCTCCATTGGCCACAGTGATAATGGGGCGTTAGAACTAACAGTCACTTAGCCCTGCATGCTGCCTCGCCACTGTAAGGTCCCATTAGGAAGTGACTTGTTAGCAGCATAATACTGACTGGTGCTGCTGTGGGCTTTTGGCTTTGTATTTCACAGGCCAGGGTGGAGGATGGATGGGTTGCTTTATGGAAATCACACTCCTCTCATTATGCATGGCAAGATGAGGATTTTTAAAGTATGTGTGTGGATGGGTAGACGGGGTGTTTGTGTGTGTGTGTGTGCACTTTTGTGTGTGTGTTTGTGAGGATCTTTACACTTGGTGTTAAAAAATACTAGGTGTTGCAGTGTGTGTCTAGTTTTAAATGAGTAGGTGGAGACCGGGGTGAATAACAGATTAGATTAGACTGGGACTAGGTTAGCACTTTATTTGCCCATGTCATTCAGTCGACATTCATACCAGTTATAGACTGCCGATATTGTCTATATGAATGCAGCTGCCACTGTATTGCCGCCATTGGACACCATTGACTTTATTACAGGCGATGGGTTCAGTACACATCACTGCATTCTGCATCAGAAAGTAGGCTGGCCCTTTTTTAAGGCAATTCAAGGACCTTTTTGAGGACTTTTTTTTACTGAAGAATGTGTTTGTTTTCTATGATTGTGTTTTGCTTTTCATGGATTGATTTGTATATTGATGTGTGTATATGTAGGTGTTTACCGGGCTCATCTGTAAAATAGACCTTGGTCTCAGCAGGACAAAAAAAAGTAAGCATGTTGTCAATCAAATCAAATTGTATTGCTAAATACGGCTGCTAGAATCCTGACTAGAACCAAAAAATTTGATCATATTACTCCAGTGCTAGCCTCTCTACACTGGCTTCCTGTCAAAGCAAGGGCTGATTTCAAGGTTTTACTGCCCCCCCCCCCCCCCCCCCTTGGGTTGTGCCGTGGCGGAGGTCTTTGTGGGCTATACTCAGCCTTGTCTCAGGATGGTAAGTTGGTGGTTGAAGATATCCCTCTAGTGTTGTGGGGGCTGTGCTTTGGCAAAGTGGGTGGGGTTATATCCTTCCTGTTTGGCCCTGTCCGGGGGTGTCCTCGGATGGGGCCACAGTGTCTCCTGACCCCTCCTGTCTCAGCCTTCAGTATTTATGCTGCAGTAGTTTATGTGTCGGGGGGCTAGGGTCAGTTTGTTATATCTGGAGTACTTCTCCTGTCCTATCCGGTGTCCTGTGTGAATCTAAGTGTGCGTTCTCTAATTCTCTCCTTCTCTCTTTCTCTCTCTCGGAGGACCTGAGCCCTAGGACCATGCCCCTTGACTACCTGACATGATGACTCCTTGCTGTCCCCAGTCCACCTGGCTGTGCTGCTGCTCCAGTTTCAACTGTTCTGCCTTATTATTATTCGACCATGCTGGTCATTTATGAACATTTGAACATCTTGGCCATGTTCTGTTATAATCTCCACCCGGCACAGCCAGAAGAGGACTGGCCACCCCACATAGCCTGGTTCCTCTCTAGGTTTCTTCCTAGGTTTTGGCCTTTCTAGGGAGTTTTTCCTAGCCACCGTGCTTCTACACCTGCATTGCTTGCTGTTTGGGGTTTTAGGCTGGGTTTATGTACAGCACTTTGAGATATCAGCTGATGTACGAAGGGCTATATAAATACATTTGATTTGATTTGATTTGATATTGGTCACATACACATACAGTTGAAGTCGGAAGTTTACATACATTTACATTGGAGTCATTAAAACTCGGTTTTCAACTACACCACAAATAACCGACTTGCAAATTTTATAGTATTTGCAAGTCAGTTAGGTCATCAACTTTGTACATGACACAAGTCATTTTTCCGACAATTGTTTACAGACAGATTATTTCACTTATAATTCACTGTATCACAATTCCAGTGGGTCAGAAGTTTACATACACTAAGTTGACTGTGCCTTTAAACAGCTTGGAAAATTCCAGAAAATTATGTCATGGCTTTAGAAGCTTCTGATAGGCTAATTGACATCATTTGAGTCAATTGGAGGTATACCTGTGGATGTATTTCAAGGCCTACCTTCAAACTCGGTGCCTCTTTGCTTGACATCATGGGAAAATCAAAAGAAATCAGCCAAGACCTCAGAAAAATTATTGTAGACCTCCACAAGTCTGGTTCATCCTTAGGAGCAATTTCCAAACGCCTGAAGGTACCACGGTCATCTGTACAAACAACAGTATGCAAGTATAAACACCATTGGAACACGAAGCCATTATACCGGTCAGGAAGGAGACGCGTTCTGTCTCCTAGAGATGAACGTAGTTTGGTGCGAAAAGTACAATCAAGTACAATCAATCCCAGAACAACAGCAAAGGACCTTGTGAAGATGCTGGAGGAAACAGGTACAAAAGTATCCATAGCCACAGTAAAATGAGTCCTACATCTACATAACCTGAAACCATAACCATAACCTGCCGCTTATCAAGGAAGAAGCCACTGCTCCAAAACTGACATTTAAAAAAGCCAGACTACAGTTTGCAATTGCACATGGGGACAAAGATCATACTTTTTGGAGAAATGTCCTCTGGTCTGATGAAACAAAAATAGAACTGTTTGGCCATAATGACCATTGTTATGTTTGGAGGAAAAAGGGGGATGCTTGCAAGCCGAAGAACACCATCCCAACCGTGAAGCACGGGGGTGGCAGCATCATGTTTTGGGGGTGCTTTGCTGCAGGAGGTACTTGTGCACTTCACAAAATAGATGGCATCATGAGAAAGGGAAATTATGTGAATATATTGAAGCAACTTCTCAAGACATCAGTTAAAGCTTGGTCGCAAATGGTTCTTCCAAATGGACAATGACCCCAAGCATATTTCCAAAGTTGTGGCAAATGGCTTAAGGACAACAAAGTTAAGGTATTGGAGTGGCCATCACAAAGCCCTGACCTCAATCCTATAGACATTTTGTGGGCAGAACTGAAAAAGCGTGTGCAAGCAAGGAGGCCTACAAACCGGACTCAGTTACCCAGCTCTGTCAGGAGGAATGGGCCAAAATTCACCAAACTTAATGTGGGATGCTTGTGGAAGGCTACCCGAAAAGTTTTTTGGGGGATTTTTACTTGTCAGGAATTGAAAAATGACTTTATAAATACATTTGATTGATAGTGATGGCTATTTAACAGTCAGACCCAGGTTCAGACCCAAGGACCCCATGCTTAATGATGAGCTTGGAGGGTACCATGGTGTTGAAGGCTGAGCTATACAGTGGGGCAAAAATGTATTTAGTCAGCCACCAATTGTGCAAGTTCTCCCACATAGAAAGATGATAGAGGCCTGTAATTTTCATCATAGGTACACTTCAACTATGACAGACAAAATGAGAAAAAAAATCCAGAAAATCATATTGTAGGATTTTTAATTAATTTATTTGCAAATTATGGTGGAAAAATAAGTATTTGGTCAATAACAAAAGTTTATCTCAATACTTTGTTATATACCCTTTGTTGGCAACGACAGAGGTCAAACGTTTTCTGTAAGTCTTCACAAGGTTTTCACACACTGTTGCTGGTATTTTGGCCCATTCCTCCATGCAGATCTCCTCTAGAGCAGTGATGTTTATGAACAGCATTCTTACATAGGTATTCCTCTTGTCCAGATGGGATAGGGCAATCGCTATGGCGATTGTGGATCTTTTGGGGCGGTATGCAAATTGAAGTGGGTCTAGGGGGGCAAGTATGGTGGAGGTGATATGATCCTTAACTAGCATCTCAAAGCACTTCATGATGAAAGAAGTGAGTGCTTCGAGGCTATATTCATTTAGCACGGTTACTTCCTGTTTGAGTTTCTGCCTAAAGGGAGGGAGGAGCAGAATAGAGTCGTGATCTGATTTGCTGGACGGAGGGTGGGGGAGGGCCTTGTAGCCCCTCGGAAGGGAGAGTAACAATGGTCGTGAGTTTCTTTCCTAAGTTGCTTAGGAGCTAGAAACGGAAACTCCATCTTGAATTAAAGTTGCACTATGCATAAATCACTCCGCCATTTCCTGGTTGCTAAAACCCGTATAATTTGCCTAATTTCAGTTTATCTGACAAAATAAACTAGTATAGTGTAGAGAATCATTCTACCATCAAAACCGCTGTGAAATATATTTTCCATAAGAACAAATATTGTTGTTTCAGGTGCTTGAAACTGATGTACACAACTGAAAGTAAAAGATGCCAAAACAAAACTTCAGAACAGAATGCATGGAAATAGCGCACATATAAGAGATATATCGCTTCATAGACTTGCTTTCAAGTAGAATGATAGATTTATAACTCACATTTCTATGTCAATTTGGTCAAGTCACCCAAAAAGTTAGAGTGCCACTTTAACCAGAAGATACATTGCATTGTAGTCAACAGTTTTTAGTCTTCCATCGTACATAAGCATCCATCTGTACAATAACCTCCAAAATGATTGGCACCCTGTCACGTCCTGACCTTAATTCCTTTTTTATGTCTCTTAGCTTGGTCAGGGCGTGAGTTGGGGTGGGCATTCAATGTTTTTCTTCTATGTTTTGTACTTCTGCTTTTGGCCTGGTATGGTTCCCAATCAGAGGCAGCTGTCGTTGTCTCTGATTGAGAACCATACTTAGGTAGCCTGTGTTCCCATTATGATTTGTGGGTAGTTGTTTTCTGTCTTTGTGTTTCTGCACCAGACAGAACTGTTTCGTTTGTTCCGGTTTGTTGTTTTTTTGTTCTAGTGGTCAGTTTCTTTATTAAATCTACCATGAACACGTACCACGCTGCACCTTGGTCCTCTTCTTCTTCTTCCACCTACGACAACCGTTACACACCCTTGATAAAGATGAACCAAAAAATGTATAAAGTAAATAAAACAAACACTGAGCTTTATGCTCCCAAAAATGTTAACATATTATTTTATACTAATACAATTTATCAGAGAGAAACATTTTCTTTACCAAGTCATTTAAAAAGATCTAAAAAAAGATTGGTGTCAAAATTATTGGCTCTCCTGTTTTTAATACTTCATGCACTTCCTTGCTTCAAATACTTCCTTGTGAGGACAACAGCACTTAACCTTTTTCTATAGTGTTTAGGCAACACATTGCAAGGGATCTTGGACCATTTGTCTATACAGAATCCCTTCAGATCCTTGATATTCTACTGTCTGTGTTCATGGACTGCCCTCAATTCAAACCACAGGTTTTCAATGGGGTTCAAATCCGCAGACTGAGATGGCCATTGCAAAATGTTGATTTCGTGGTCAATTAACAATTTCTTTGTTGATCTTGATGTGTGCTTGAGGTCATCGTCTTGGTGGAAGATCCACTTGCGATCAAGTTTTTACCTTTTGATCCATCTTCCTCTTTGTGCGTGGGGACAAGATACACGTGCATCCTTTACCAGGCATGTTTACCACTGTTCCAGTAGTTTTAAACGTCTTTACTGTTGCCCTAATAGTGGTGTTTTTTTGTACCCATTGCCTGATTTATGAAAGTCAACAACCATTTGTCTCTTCATTTGTGAGTTCTTTGCCTAGTGATGGATAACAAAGGGATTTTACATGCGAGTTACCTCGATTTTATACCACAGTGAAACAGGAACCCATGGAAGGCCACACAGTACAGTTCCAGTACAATGAGATTAACTATAAAAAGTTTCATGTTAATTCAGTGCCTTTTGAGAAGTGTAATTCGATAACATTTTGACTTCACCTCATTTTAACATTCTGTCATAAAGAGAACATGTTCAACTTAATAAATAACACGTTCTGCCATCTCAAGAAGTTAAATAAAAAAAATACTAAAGTAACAGGGTTGACCATAACAGGGTTGACGATTTCCTTTTAAATCAGACAGAAATGAAAGCTTGTTGTGTGCAACAGGGAGAGAGGCAACTGAATGCAAGCTTCACAAAACATTTAATTAATAAAACATGTATAGCCTGTCAATCTATGGATAACAGGGTTGATGTGTTACGCTCGACCCACTCAGTTTTCCACCCAAAAATTGCCAAAAAGAGTAAAACCACCTCACCTGCATTTACACTTTGATTTGACTTTTAGATGTGCAATGTTTATCTTGCAAAATAGTTTTTTAAGGAATATTTTGAAAAAATACTTAAATTCACATAACTGGGTTGACCATAGAATGAGAGACTGACCAGTCACATTAAATAAATAATAATCTTCAAAATAACTAGGGCTTTATAATTTTAGGATGAAGTGTGTTGAATCCTTCCTAGAAGTGACAGAGGTTTGACGGAGGGACATGTCAAAAAGCTGCATTTTTGGCATTTTAGCAAACCTTTATTCATATAAAAAAAATCGGATTTATTGAATTCTCCATGTGGTTTATTTTAAAAGACACATTTTCTACATAAAATATCAAAGGGATGTAAAATACACTCATTTCAGTGAATGACCCAAATGCAGATTATTATTTTTTTAAATGTTATTTATAAGAATATTTCGGGGTGCCAATAATTTTAACACCTGTCTTTTAGAGTTTTTTTTCCTCTTGTTAAACAACATCTCTTTCTAATATAATAATATAATATCATTTCCCATTTCTTTCCCAGTAAAACGCGGCATTTGTATTTTTTTTTTGCTAATCTTTATCAATGGTGCCAATAGTTTTGGTGGTGACCGTAACATGCATTGTATTTAATCAAAATCCCTCTTTCGTTGCTCTTTATTATTTTCTTCATTCTTTTTTTTAGATCTTGACGGGCTGCATTGGTGCCGTGGTCCAGATCCCATTGATTGGATCAACAGAGGTTGCTAGACATCCACCAAACGGTGCATTAGATGTCCAATATTATATTATTATACTATATTATATTCCTATTATATTCCTGACTTCACCTTTCCTTATTCCTTTAATCTACGTATGTACTTCTCTACAGTAATAATAATCAACATGTTAGTGATGAAAAGAAAACTCTAAGATATGAGAATCAACAATATAACAGAAGCCTTGCTTATAGTGTTACTGTAGCTAATAAATGAGAGAATGAGGTTTCTGACTGTGTTTAGGAGATAATCAACATAATGTAGACAGTCTGTGAGTGAGGCCTCGGCTGCTAGTGATTTGTTTAGTATCACAGTTGGTTTGTTTTCGAAGGACCCAACACCCCCCCCACCTCTCTCCCCCTCCCTCCCCCGCTTCCCCCTGTTCCCTCCCTTCCTTCCACATCATCTGTCTCATTCCATCTCTGATGAAGCACAAATGCAATCTGGGAAATATTGAAATGAGGTTTTGGACACAAAGGGCATTTTGAACAGCATGAGAGAAGGATGAAGTAAGAGATGGAGATGAAGATGGAGAGAGAGGTACAAAATAATTAAAAAACAATTTTAGCCCCTGGTTGCCATATTTCCATTTGAAATAAGTGTTTTTAGTCGGCCTGAGTCGAGCGGAACGTCAACTGCCCCCACCGTTCGACCCCCGATGACTGGTCTGTAATGAAGGTGTTTAGGTACGCAGACTCCCTCATTTGACTATAATGAAAAATATGTCATCGGACTGGGAAACTCAATCATGTACGGTTTAAATATGATATGAGCTGGCTGGTGAATAACACAGTGGTGTAAAACTATGAAATTGGTTTGGCTGATGGAGATGTAGATTTGCATGCATATTCACATTCACGTGTGTGTGTGTGTGTGTGTGTGCACGTGTTTTGAACCTTGCAATCCCTCCAGACCTAATATCTTACTATGTATGCTCAACTATGAGGATTCACCTAACAATTGGGTACTATGAATGGTTTGTAACGTGTCTGTGTGTGTGCAGGGGGATATGAACAGTTTAAAACCAGAGTGCATATGTTTTAATGGTTGTAGTCTGATCCTTTGTGACACTGAACAGCCCCACAGTTGAAAATCCAATGTCGGAAAATCTAACTGACTGCACAGAAGGGTTAGATTATCTATAGAGATGCAATGGTATGAACAGAGCTGAACAATTTAACCTTTATTTAAACCAGCAAGTCCCATTGAGATTAACATTGTCTTTCCAGAAGGAGACCCACGAAAGGAAAGGAGTTTTCCCCTTGAAGATCTTTCCCAGGTTATCCTTCCATGTCCTCTATGTGAACTTACATCCCTTCTCTCTCATAGTGTCCAGTGCTAAGAGAATACATATATACACACACACAAACACAGAGAGATAACTACCAACCTCTCCCTGTGTCTCTGACTGTCACTGGAATGGGTCAGCATCTAATGCCTAACATCAACTCTCTGTGGTTAAAAGTGGTTTCTTTCACAAGACATCTCGGCTGGATCCCGAATGGCATCCTATTCCCTACTTTTGACTACTCCATGGGGCTCTGGTCAAAAGTAGTGCATTGGGTGCCGTTTGGAAAACAGCCCAAGTCTCTGTGGTTAAGAGTGGTTCACAACGCATCTCCTTTCATGTGAAGGTAATTGGCGCTGTATGTTGAACCCCTGGAGCCTAACCAGAAACAATAGATTTGTTCAGAAGTGATGCTGAGCAGCCACGCCTGTCTCTTTCGGTGAGAGCCGCGTCGCTGGGGAGCCCTGTCCAGTGTTACCCCTCAGTGACTGCCAGGTTGAAATGTGTGTGCGCGTGTGTGTGTGCGTGAGAGAGATCGAGAGAGAGAGATGGACAGGTCCACCCAGTACACATGCACTCTCTTTTTCTCCCTCTCTCTCTCACATACATTTTGCTGCAGACATATTTGTTTCTGTGGCAGTCATACATTTTTACACACAAACGTATGTATTTCTTGAAAACACAGGGCCAACTGACCTTATGTTTCCATTATATTAGAATTATTAGGCATTAGCAATATTATCTTGATTATGCGTGGTATTTTACAGCCACAGTATCATCACCAGGCATGCATTAGAACAGAAGTGAAATCAAATGCTACACCACATTGATTTAAGTGTCTGTTTGAATTGAGGGCTGATAACTTCAAGTTTTGTCTGCGTATCATGTGAGGGGCAGTATGCTCAACCTCTAGCTCCTGGTAACTCTAGAATATTCGGAATATCTAGAACCTTGAGAGAAGTATGGAAGGAAAGCAGTTGCCTTTGAGTTTCCAGTCTTCATCCTCCATGCAGTTCTGAAGCCAATCCATGCAAGGATGGAACGAAACAATATGGCCCTGCCTTGACTGTCTACTCTGTCTGTTATTTGACTTTGACTGAATCTGGCAATTCATCATTTGGGAGAGTGATCAGTCAGTCTGGATGGTTCTGCCCAGGCTTTCTGGGTTGCGTTCCCAATGACACCCTACTCCCTACACGGGGCACTACTTTTGACCAGGGCCCTTATTGCTCTGGTCAAAAGTAGTGAACTGTGTAGGCAATAGGTTGCCATTTGGGATGCAGACAGGGCTTCAGTGACATCGATACCACAGAGATAAGCCACAACATCTCCTCCTTGGCCTAGCAGAGGGAGAAAACCACAGATGTCTATGTATAGTTGTTGTGATTGGTAATGCAACACAGCTGTGACCATGAAATCAGGACTTAGCGTAATTAGTTACTTTGAAGCAGAGATTTAATACCAAAATCTTCTACAAAATACCAGGGATCTGGTGCTACTTGATGATAATCTGATATCCAAGCCTCCTCTCTATGTATTTTTCTTTTTAAGAACCATGCATTTTAGTGGGAAGAGAGAGAGAGCCAACCTGGGATAGATTTTTTGCTGGCCAGACACAGATACACACTGAAGTGCCTCTCACTGGGGAGTCTAACATGACACATACATTATTTGAAAGAAAAATAATCCTGTGTATAAAATTACAGTATTATTAGAGTCAAATTTTCCTTACTGTAGAGAGTTCCATGTTGGCCTGTACACACTGAAGTACTGGATTGATTTGCTGTGGGTGGGTGCAGTTGTTGCGTGAGGGCTTTGACTGTTGCTATGCAGGTAATATCATCACTCAGGGTAGGAATTTGTTCCATTATTGCTGCTCATTTGATGAACCAAGGTAGAGTGTACAATTACAACCATATTGAATGGGTATAGCAAACAGTTATTCCAATAATCCTAACTATACAGATTTTTGGAGGGTTGAAAAGTGCTTGGAATGCTGGGATGTGAATTTGAAAGAGGATACTGAACACTTCTTCAAAATCAACTGTGAGAATGGTGGTGGTGCAACATGACCAGAAGAACTGAAAAACACAATACCAATTTGATGCACTTTACCCAAAACCTTTAGTTGTTTTGACAAATATAATGTGTTTCAACCCTCAGTGCTCACACCAAGTTTGAGTTTTCAAACAGCTGGCCTTGACTGGTCTCCATTTCGTTGTTGTTGTTTTCCACTCCCCACTTTAAAAAATGCAGGATATCAAGATGAATTGTTTCAGACAAAATAATCCCTCTAAACTCCCAATTGGTTGTTTATACAATACTCCTAAACTGCATCAAATCTTATTTGGCCGACCCCAGCTCTCCAACAACAATGTAAGGTGAGATGATCAGGCACAAACAGGCAAAATCAGACCCATTTTCAGCAAATTCACTCACCCCTCTCCACTCAGGGCTCAAGGGCTCCCCTCTCCACTCACGACTTCAATTGTTTAATACCTGTTTGGAGCGGCCAGGGGGTGAGGAGGGCAGGGGTGGGGTGCACGGCTCAGGCCTTAATGAAGTGCTTTCAGATGGGAATTACTTTGCAGCCCTGAAACTCCATGGCTCCCCTACAACACACCTCCTGCCCGCCTGCACTCCATGGCTTTGTCCCAAATGGCACCCTATTCTCTTTATAATGCACTAGTTCTAGCCAGGGCCCATACCTTTCCTTCCTTGACTTGGACCGTCTCATCCATTTAGCTGTATGTTATGGTACAGTGTTGTCCTGTGGTGTTTTAACTTAATGAAGCTGTGATATATTTATGACTGGCCCAATCCCTGGCTAATCCCACCCCTGATAATAGCTGCCGCGCGTTAAGCTCAGTAACTGTTTTGTTAAACATGTTTCACCAGAGTTGGAGAGAAATCCATGAGGCCCTTACTCTGTGTATATTTCTGAGTAACCTAATTTGCACTTGCTGTATGTAATGTACCCTTCTAAATGGGAGGGAGGATAGAGGAGGTGTGGGAGGTAGCTCTCTCAGGGTCAGCGTTGGGGTGCAGTGTTGGTGGGGGGGTCTCTGCATTTGAGAAGTGGGTCCTATGTTTTCCTCATTAAATTGGCACCTTGAGGGTTAGGGGGCAGAGGGGCAGGGGTAAGGGGGGGCAGGGGTAAAGGGAGGGTTACCTGAGGTAGTAACGAGGTGTTGCTGGAGCCGTGTTTTAGAGTTGAATTACATCAGAGCTCTTGAGAGCCATCATAAACACGAATGAAACCAAATTGGTCTCCAAACCGATGAACTAGAGGAAAACAATAACTCTTAAAGCCTTATGCAACGACGTAAATACTTGAATTTCTTACCCCCGTTTTAATGTCCCATTGGCAGAGATAAGGGACATTTCATTATTTTATTCATACCGTGCAATGCCAATCAAACAATAAAGTTGTTTTGCAGTTTTTCTTCGTATTCTCAACTGGTAATTCAGCTTCAGTAACCTCTGCTCTCCTTTAGTGTGTATAAAACACCTCTGTTTCTGAGCTGGCGACTTAAGAGGAGTGACGCTTTAAAAGGCCTACTTTAAGAGGGAGTGGTGGGGGGGGGGGGGGGGGGGGGTGGGAGGTAGAGCAGGAGACTTCTTGGCAAAGGTGAACTTTTCACACCTGGGCTGTCACTAGCGATGGAGGGAACATGAGAGAGAGAGTGTGAGAGAAGGGGGCCCATACTGTGTCTTTGTTGGGAGTCCTGAGGCCTGAGACTCTGCAGAGTCTGCTCTTTGGATTGTTGATGCCAGCTCAGGCACACTGTTTATTTTCACCATTTCACGCAAGAATTTTAATTTATTTCTTCATCCTTTCATTTTTTTTCTGGGAGACTTTGACTGTTGTTTAAGGATACCTGCTTCTTCCCCCTGTGTATAGCCCTGGGCCAATTACGTTGTCAGGGAGCTGGAGTTTAAACATCTGTAGCTAGATGCTGAGCTGAGCTGAAGCAGAGTGATTTAGCTCCATCTTGAAAGATCTTCACTTTGAGAGAGTTGTGTGTGTATGGCTCTGTGTCAAAGAGCGGCGTAGTCTCTCATCGTGACAGGCCTCTCATCATGACAGGACATGAAGAGATAGGGGAAAAGTTGTGTTGCAGTCTGGCCAGATTGATGGTTCAGATTTTTGTTGTTATTATTGAATCTTATCATTTTTTTTGTATATTTGTTTTTTTACCTTGTTAATAAATTAAGGCCATTTCTGTTGTTTATTTGTGTGTGTTGTTTTCGTTAAATTGACTAAAGTTTTTAATTATACTAAATGAAATGTTCTTCTCCTCTTGTATTGTTAGCTAAGTCTTTAGTGCACTAAGAGCATCAAAAGAAAAGTACCCATCTCAAATTCAATGGCAAATAACAACATTCATATGTTTTTTTTAAAACATCTTCTTTCTTTTACACTTGGTTCTCAAAATCAAAACAGCAAAAAGCTTCTAAAGATCAAACTAATTCTATTTGCTTTTATCTTAAAAAACCTCCTTCTCTGGAAACGTTCCACCCAGGATTGTAGGGCCTATTTTCCCAGCTAAGGCTGTGGGGGCTGTATGAGGATTAGGATTGTGATCTGAGAAATACCTCTCTATTACCATTTTACACAGTGACAATTTTAGGGGCTATGCCTTTTGGAGTATGCCTTTGTTTTAACTGTGGGCCTTCCTATAAGACCTGAGTCAGCCGAACGCACATGGGTAGTGTCAGCCATAACACGCTGTGACAGGGGCATTTAGTGGTTGTAATTCAAATCTAATTCGGAACATCTTAACCCTGAAGTCTGTCAGGGCTCTGAAAACGAATGCCGTTGCTGGAACACTCATGGTCCCAATCAGGTCCTCCGCAATGGCAGCACGGAAACACGTCAACAAGCGTGGTTACAAAAACAGCTCTACCTCATCCAGAAAACTCATTTACAGTACACCGGCAGTCCGGGAGAGAGAGACCGAGTGAACCGAGAGAGTAAACTGAGTGAACGGCGTCCAGCCACAGCACCGTGCCGTGCCGTTCCATAAGGGAGAACTTGCATTGCGCTTGTAATTGGTCTGACGCTGTTTAAAGTCACAAAGTAACGTAAAGTAAATAAGTGGAAATCTGCTTCACATTTTGCCCTTGCCACCATGATTACCTTTAATATAGGATTCCCTCGTAGCCTTGTCCTTGGCTGAGCCACCTTTTTGAACAGCTTTCCAATAGAAATAACATCACCTACAACTGTGGGTAGGCTATGCATGCTGAGGGAATAGAAAACACGCAGACAAAGAGCCAAAGGAAATCATTGACTTTTTCCCCAAATGGTACCCTATTCCCTATGTAGTGTAATCCTTTTGACCAGGGCCCTGGTCTAAAGTAGTGCACTGTTTAGGGCACTACTTATATTGGTCATGGATGACAGCAGAGTTAAAACCTTAAACAGCTACGATTCTTATAATCCCTTGAACTGCACACCATTTACTTCATGTCTTTTCCCCAGAGATTTACTTTCCTTCTGAATATGATCCGCCTATGAACATCTGTGTGTTTAGAAGTGGGTATTGGGGCAGTGTTCAATTTCATGAATATATCAATGCATGATGCAACACTGATAATTCTGTCTTTTATATTCCGGAGAGAAATCTCACCCCACTTTGCCTCAAAAGTAGCACCTCACTTTATTCAGACATATCAATATCATGACAAATGTGAGGTCCTTTTGAAGAGGTCAACAAAACTAACTGTCAGAGGTCACATTTTGGAAGACAAACAAGTCACCGTTATATATATATATCTTTGTCTACCATGGCATATTTGTGCCCAAAGATATTTGGATATTCTGAATATTTATCCACTCTGCCCCTAAACAATACTGTATTGTCTAGCTAATATTTAAGTTTTTTTTAAATTAATAATTAAAAAAAGAGGAAGAGCATTATGTCTCATTTGTTGACCTACTCAGACTTCTTGGCTAATCACAACATAAGCTATACGAACCACCATACATCAGATATTTTTCTTCCTGCGAAACTACACTTTCCTTTTCAATTACGTCTGTCTGACAGCTAGCATAATAGCAGTTGTGCTTGGTGCCAATAATATCCTTCATGTCTGACTGGACAAGTCATGTACCAGAGGACTATGTGTAATTGTCTTTACAGTGAAAACAGTAAGCAGGGATTCAAAGCCAGGGGAAGCCAGCTGTCCAACTGCATCCATTTAAAGTTGAGCGTATTTTCATTACTCCCATAATATAACACTTCGGTTAAGTGACACATGATTGATGATGGGGAGCGGAGTGGCTTTTCTAACCCTTTAAGTGCTCCAAAAACAAATTAAAGCTTTCATCATAGTAACATGTCTATTACAAGATGTGCTAATAGCCCCTCGTTGTATGAAATTATTTGTGTGTCTAAATAATTTGGAAAAATTTAACTATTAATCATTCTGGAGAGAGGCTGACAAAAGATCGTGCGTTAGGGCTGTCGGAACGTGCAGAGGCCCATTCACAATACACTTAGAGGTGTTTATAGCTTATTCTGTGAAATGGTCATAATTGCTTAATTGCAGTTCTGCTAGCTGGTGGTTCTAGTGTTTCTAGGGGAAAAGTTATCCTGGACTTTGGTTTCATCCGAATTATCGAAAGTAAAACCAAATGTTCCCTTTAGGGGTTTTAGTGAGTAATTATAAAATTAGAAACTTTAAAAAAAAATCTGCCACATCAGTGGCAAGCATTTAATTATTTGTTATTAAAACATTTTAATCAATGGACATTACAGAAACAACTTGAGATTTAATTTTCCCATTCATACTTATAAAAAAAGTAAACAATTCTTCTAACCCGACTGTAATTCAATATGTGTTTTATGAAGCTCAAATCTTTGTTACATGCTTTATACAGGCAACTCAGTATTATTATAAGTGAGGTTTTCACTGGTGCACATAGCATGTCCAGTCAAAAAGCAGACCCGACTTGTGTTAAAACAGGGGGGGAAGAAGTTCACAGATGGAGCTAAGTGAAGGTGTCAGTGCACCGTGCTGTAGAAACTATCTGAGTCATTCATGGGTAGAGATAGCTCCCTCCCTGCCCGGCCCACCTCCCGACCGCCCAACTTACTCTTTGTTATTAAGCAGGTTCAACCAAAATACAAAGGGATACTGTGTTTTTTCTATGAGTAATGCATTAACCTGCTGGGAAAAGTTCATGTTAAAAGTATGGGCTCAGACAGCACAAGATTTATGGCAATGGCTGCAGAAATTATGCTTCTTTCCCCCCAAAAGCCACTTTAATTATGTAATTACAGCCAGCTGCTTTTCATTTGCAGTTGTCCTTAATTAGGGACAGGGGTCTGCAGTTCAAGTGCTTGGACTTTGCTCTGTGATAAGTATGAGATTTGGGGGGGGGGGGGGGGGGGGGGGGGCTTCAGCCTAGGCAGGCAGGGCACAGTTAGGATGATTAGCCAAATCCACAGCAAAACTCATTTGTTATTCAAGCTTTACCCAGGAGCCTCACACTAGCCTCCCACTGGGTCTAGAGAAAGAAAGAACTCGGAGCTAGCACCATTTCCTCCCTAGTGATCCCCTTATCTCCCCTTCCTCATCAGCAGCAATTGTCCTCAAATAAGAAGCAGCGATATGTGTTTGCTATCCCTATAAGGGCCAAATGCAGAGTAAACACATAGGGAGCAGGGGCCACAGCACCTGATAATCTTAATTAATCTTCCCATCTCAGGTTATGAAGAATTCCTTCACCAGAACAGCAGGGGGACCGAGAGGAGGAGGGATGGATGGAGAGAAAGGGGGATGGAGGGAGGGCCCCTGAATGTGGATCTGTGTTTCCCTAATTGTTAGATTGATATTCAAGTCAAGGGTGCGGTGCTCTCTAAAACCCAGCTGCAGACATATTAGGAAATGTCATTTAGGGGTAACAGCGTCTGCATGTCTGGGCCGAGGCCGTCCTGTACTGTCACAACAGAGGATGTTTGCAAAGCAAAGCCTCCAAATCAATCAGAATAACTAATATCTTCCACCATTCCTGATAAAGCCCTGGCTTGTGTCTATGTACTGCTACGAAGCCCTACGGGAGTTGTAACATTGAACACACTGTAGATATGTCACTAGACTGAGAAGGTCAGGGGTCAGGACATGCATTACTTGTATATGAGGCTGTCTCAGTCAGTACTCTGTATATTCAGGGCCTAGTAATTTGGTTTGTCTGTAATGTTTCTCAGGGATTGTGAGCAGCAGAAATGTGTGCATGCATCATGTCAGTCGACAGCGATTATGAATCCAGAGCTGTTTCGGTCTGGTAGAGACAGTCAAAACATCTGGAGAAAGAAAGTTGCTATTTAGATGAGAAATTAAAGGGGCCACAAAACATTTCTTCATAATGAATAGCTGTCTTTTTTTTCTGTTGTTAAATAAATAGGAATTATGTAAAACTATCACAGTTTGCTCTTAGATTCATCTGGTTGTGGTACATTTTTTGCACTTGCTTTATGGATTGTACACAGACACTGAATGTGTTCCAAATGGCACCCTATTCCCTATAGGGCTCTGGTCAAAAGTAGTGTACTACATAGGGAATAGGGTGCCATTTGGGGCGTGGGGCGTACATATTGCATCTGCTTCGGAAGGGGATTTAATAAGCGGCCAATCTGTGATCCGATGAAATATGATAACGGTTGAATAATCCGAACAACATGAGAAATGTATTCAACGATTAGCTGTGTTGTCTTCACTAAGCCACTCATGGGTTTCGTCCCAAATGGCACTCAATTCCCTATTTAGTGCACTACTTTTGACAAAGGCCCATGGGTTATTGGGATGCACACTCATGAATTTGTTTGGCAAGCTTCCAAGATAATTTTTCAAGAAAGAAATCAGGAAAAAATGTGTTTGTTTATAATAGTGTTTGTATTTCATTTGTACTACGCAAACCATAATCTGTTATCTTTACATGAATAGCTTCTCAGTGTTGTGGGTAGAGACTAACAGTCATTACAATGACATACTCACGGTTGTGTTCACATGTTTTGGGGCCCTCTAAATAAAATGTATATGGTTTTGATATAGAGGGTTATTCTTGACTTGAGTAATAGCATGTTTGGACACAAAAAAACAAACACGTTTGCAGAAAAACACAGAAAGACGAAATAGAGACGAAGAGGAAAACATCTTTGGATATGTCCCAAAGTGCACCCTATTCCCTATTTACTGCTTTCCTTTTGACCCCAGAGCCCAATGGTCAAAGGTAGTGCACTAAATAGAGAATAGGGTGCACTTTGGGTCGTAGACTTTAACACGCAGCCATCAGACGTCCGTAAACGGTGCCAACTGCAAACAAAATGACTTGCAGTGGAGCTAAGTGCTGCCATTTCTCTCTTCCCCTCAGCCAGCCAGGCGAGCTGTAATACACCTGACACTGAGTGAAGACATGTCCACTGTGCATCCCGCTGCTTCCTTGATGTGTCGCAGATGTGAATAAGAGAATGCTTTCTTTCTTACCCCTCGAGACCGGCATCCTAGCCACTTTAACAACTAGGGGCTGCTGCATTTAAAAGTGGAAACTTCTAGAATTCTTGGAGACATGAGCGACTCTGAGTCTTCCCACCATGCTCTCTGTTGGCATGTGTGTGTTTCTGCACTCGTGTGCATGCATGTGTGTGTATTTGCTTGTGTATATGTTAGCATGTGTGTGTGTGTAGGTGTGTGTTGGTATGTACACTACCGTTCAAAAGTTTCTTAGAAATGTCCTTGTTTTTGAAAGAAAAGCACATTTTTTGTTCATTAAAATAACATCAAATTGATCAGAAATACAGTGTAGACATTGTTAATGTTGTAAATTACTATTGTAGCTGGAAACGGCAGAATTTTTATGGAATATCTACATAGGCGTACAGAGGCCCATTATCAGCAACCATCACTCCTGTGTTCCAATGGCACGTTGTGTTAACTAATCCAAGTTTATCATTTTAAACCCTTTTGCAGTTATGTTAGCACAGCTGAAAACTGTTGTTCAGATTAAAGAAGCAATAAAACTGGCCTTCTTTAGACTAGTTGAATATCTGGAGCATCAACATTTGTGGGTTTGATTACAGGCTCAAAATGGCCAGAAACAAAACTTTTTTCTGAAACTCATTTTTTATTTTTATTTTACCCCTTTTTCTCCCCAATTTCGTGGTATCCAATTGTTTAGTAGCTACTATCTTGTCTCATTGCTACAACTCGGGAGAGACGAAGGCTGAAAGTCATGCGTCCTCCGATACACAACAACCCAACCAAGCCGCACAGCTTCTTAACACAGTGCCATCCAACCCGGAAGCCCACCGCACCAATGTGTCAGAGGAAACACCGTGCACCTGGCAACCTTGGTTAGCGCGCACTGCACCCAGCCTGCCACAGGAGTTGCTGGTGCGCGATGAGACAAGGATTTCCCTACCGGCCAAACCCTCCCTAAACCGGACGACGCTAGGCCAATTGTGCGTCGCCCCACGGACCTCCCGGTCGCGGCCGGTTACGACAGAGCCTGTGCGCAAACCCAGAGTCTCTGGTGGCACAGCTGGCGCTGCAGTACAGCACCCTTAACCACTGCGCCATCCGGGAGGCCTTTTTTCTGAAACTTTTTTTTCTGAAACTCGTCAGTCTACTTTTGTTCTGAGAGATGAAAGCTATTCCATGTGAGAAATTGCCAAGAAACTGAAGATCTCGTACAGCGTTGTGTAATGCTCCCTTCACAGAACAGCGCAAACTGTCTCTAACCAGAATAGAAAGAGGAGTGGGAGGCCCCGGTGCACGACTGAGCAAGAGGACAAGTACATTAGAGTGTTTAGTTTGTGAAACAGATGCCTCACAAGTCCTCAACTGGCAGCTTCATTAAATAGTACCTGCAAACACTAGTCTCAACGTCAAAAGTGAAGAGGCGACTCCGGGATGCTGGCCTTCTAGGCAGAGTTCCTCTGTCCAGTGTGTGTGTGTGTTCTTTTGCCCATCTTAATAATTTATTTTTATTGGCCAGTTTTCTTTGCAACTCTGCCTAGAAGGCAAGCATCCCGGAGTCGCCTCTTCTCTGTTGACGTGGGTAAACGCTGATCGGCATTCACGGTGAAAAACACTCTCTGTATTTTCAATCGGCATGGCCGATTAATTAGGGACGATTTCAAGTTTTCATAACAATCGGTAATTGGCCTTTTTGGACGCCGAATATATTGCAATCCACGAGGAAACTGCGTGGCAGGCTGACCACCTGTTACGCGAGTGCAGCGTCAAAAGGACCTAGTGGCTGCAAGGAGCAAAGGTAAGTTGCTAGCTAGCATTAAACGTATCTTTTAAAAAACAATCAATCTTCACATAATCACCAGTTAACGACACATGGTTGATGATATTACTAGGTCTACTAGCTTGTCCTGTTTTGCATATAATCAATATGTCCTCGGAGTGTGCAATGCTGTCATCAAGGCAAAGCATGGCTACTTTGAAGAATCTAAAATCTAAAATATATTTTGATTTGTTTAACACTTTTTTGGTTACTACATGGTTCCATTTGTGTTATTTCATAGTTTTGATGTCTTCACTATTATTCTACAGTGTAGAAAATAGTAAAAATAAAGAAAAACCCTTGAATGAGAATGTGTCCAAACTTTTGACTGGTACTGTATATTTTTTTCTAATATATTTTGTTATTTCCCCCTAAACCGGCTTCTACTTCGGCTTCTACTTCCAGCTTATACATACTATGTACATTTAATGGACACAGTATATTTTACAATAGTTAGCTTTTGATTGCTTTTAGTCACATCCTTCAGCTCTACTCAACCCCTCCCATCTGACTCTGAACACCATCCAGTTTTGATTTATTTTTGCCATATAATTTTCAACTGAGCCATGATGTTTCACAAAAGTTCTGAACCTTTTCTATTCTCAAAGATTCTACTGATTGCAAATTAAAGATAAACATTTTTGTTAAGAGTATTATTATATTGTTGACTATTACTTTTAAATCACCCAGCAGCGCTATTTGCAGAGTTAGCTCCAGGTAAATGTTGCAATTCTTCAGCCATTCCTGAACCTGCGACCAAAAAAAACTACATTTGGAGAGTACCAAAACAAATGATCTAATGATTCTGCCTCTTTGCAGCAAAATCTGCAGAACTGGGATGGTTGTATCCCCCATATAGTGCATTTGGAAAGTATTCAGACCTCTTCACTTTTTCCACATTTTGTTACGTTTAAGCCTTATTCTAAAATGTATTAAATAATACAAATATTCATCAATCGACACACAATACCCCATAATGACAAAGCAAAAACTGTTTTATACAAAAAATGTCAAATGTATACAAATTGTAAAACAGAAATACCTTATTTACATAAGCATTCAGACCCTTTGCTATGAGACTCGAAATCGAGCTCATGTGCATCCTGTTTCCATTGATCATCCTTGATGTTTTTACAACTTGATTGTAACTTGATTTACAACTTGATCCACCTGTGGTAAATTAAATTGATTGGATATGATTTGAAAAGGCACACACCTGTCAATATAAGGTACTACAGTTGACCGTGCATGTCAGAGCAAAATCCAAGCCATGAGCTCGAAGGAATTGTCCATAGAGCTTTGGGACAGGATTGTGTCGAGCCACAGATCTTGGAAAGGGTACCAAAACATTTATGCATTATTGAAGGTCCCCAAGAACACAGTGGCCACCAATACTCTTCCTAGAGCTGAGTAATCGGGGGAGAAGGGCTTTGGTCAGAGAGGTGATCAAGAACCATCACTCTGACAGAGCTCTGGAGTTCATCTGTCGAGATGGGAGAAGCTTCCAGAAGGACAACCATCTCTGCAGCACTCCACCAATCAGGCCTTTATGGTAGAGTGGTCAGACAGAAGCCAATCCTCAGTAAAAGGCATATGACAGCCCGCTTGGAGTTTGCCAAAAGGTACCTAAAGGACTCTCAGACAATAAGAAACAAGATTCTCTGGTCTGATGAAACCAAGGTTGAACTATTTGGCTTGAATGCCAAGCGTCATGTCTGGAGGAAACCAGGCACCGCTCATCACCTGGCCATACCATCTCTATGGTGAAGAATGGTGGTGGCAGCATCATGCTGTGGGGATGTTTTTCAGCGGCAGGGACTGGGAGACTAGTCAAGATGAACGGAGCAAAGTACAGAGACATCCTTGATGAAAACCTGCTCCAAAGCCTTCAGGACCTCAGACTGGGGCGAAGGGTCACCTTCCAACAGGACAATGACCCAAAGCACACAGCCAAGACAATGCAGGAGTGGCTTTGAGACAAGTCTCGGAATGTCCTTGAGTGGCCCAGCCAGAGCCCGGACTTGAACCCGATCTAACATTTCTGGAGAGACCTAAAAATAGCTGTGCAGTGACACACTCCATCCAACCTGACAGAACTTGAGAGGATCTGCAGAGAAGAATGGGAGAAACTCCCCAAATACAGGTGTGCCAAGCTTGTAGCGTCATACCCAAGATGACTCGAGGCTGTAATCGCTGCCAAAGATGTTTCCACAAAGTACTGAGTAAAGGGTCTGAATACTTATGTAAATGTGATATTTCAGTTTTCATTTGTAATAAATTTGATAACATTTTCAAAAACCAGTTTTTTTTAAACTATTGACATGAAATCGGCACATCAAATCTCTTCCCAACTATTTGCAATCAATATTGCACAGCTGTCCATTTTTTTGTTCATATTATAAACTGGTGTACTTTATTTTTATTTAGCCAATTTTGGTATTTAATGCAGGGCCTACAGATAAGTTCCTTACTTTCTTCCCCTTCCACTTGCCTCTTGCATGTTTGCGGTAATGCTGCAATTAGTTATTTGTCATTTTGAGAAGAGCAGACGTTTCCATATAATTTTGTTAGTTGCATGTGAGACATAACTTGGGGCGGCAGGGTAGCCTAGTGGTTAGAGTGTTGGACTAGTTCAAACCCCCGAGCTGACAAGGTATAAATCTGTCGTTCTGCCCCTGAGCAGGCAGTTCCTAGGCCGTCATTGAAAATAAGAATTTGTTCTTAACTCACTTGCCTAGTTAAATAAAGGTAAAAATTAAAATAACTCCACTAGTCTTATTTATGATATAATTTATAAAGATTATACCTTTATTTAAATATATATATATATATTGGTTTTTAAAAAGTTACTTTATTTGAGTTGAATCATAGTATTTGTTCTGTATTTTCTGGTGGATTAAAGTGAAATTGCAACCAACTTTCTATGGCTTGTTTTAACAATAGCAATATTTTTGGAGATCATTTTCAAATAACTGAAAGTGAGAGGTTGTAATCTGAATAAAGGGGAAAATGCCATTATTAAACATTGGGTGAGACATTTTTACTGATCTGCTAGAGAACCAGTTCGGATTTAAATATAACTTTTGTATGACTAAAGTGTTTAGTGAGAGGTCTAATGCGTTAATATTTAATAATTTCTGTCCTCCGAATTCATAATAATTATAGAAATAGGCTGGCTTGCCATTCCAAAAAAATGTAATCTTTTTTTTTATATAATTTGTTTAACAAGTCGCTCGGTGTTGGCAAGGCCATAAGCAAATAGGTAAATTGTGATATGACTATAGAGTTAATCAGGGTACACTTTTCATAATTTGGTTGTAATCCAGAGAGGTTAGAAAAAGTATCTAGATCATCTATGAGTCTGTGGAGGGATCCAAATTGTGGATTTAAAAGAAAACATGAATCATCAGCGCACAATGACACCTTTGTTTTTAAGCCCTGGATTAATGTATCGTCCATGTAAAAAACCTGTCTGGTTTCTATGAATAATATCCGACAATATCTTTTTAATTCTATGCGCTATGCACTTTGCTAGAAGTTTTGCACAAGTCTAAGGGGCCTCCATTTTTTTTAATGGACTGGATCTTTATATTTACCACTTGGGTTCTGTTTCAGTAGTATTGAAATTAGACCTTCTTGTTGAGTATCTGATCATCTATCATTTTTATAGGAGTGGTTAAAACATGCTAATAATGGTCCTCTGAGCACATCAAAAACTGGTATACCATCTGATTCTAATGTTACCTAAGACCTTCATAAACACAACCAAAGCATACTTTTTCCGATAGCATATATGAAATGTATTTATTTGATTATTAGAATGTTGCAGTGAAAATGCCTGCTTATTGGTGTACCCAGGGGTGTAGCGAGGCTCGGCATATTAAGTGTTAACATCTTTGACACCAAAGCCTTCTCTCAAGTAAAGAAATAAGACAATAAATGGAACTCAAGGAATCATGAAATAGTCCCATAATGGAAAAAAAATGGGATTAAAGCTTTGTATGAAAATAACTATAATTTCCAACCAATATCGGATATCTCTTTCTGGTCTTTCTCTATCCAATTAACGGTAAAGCTTTACAACAAGCTAGAGCTATCACTAATGGACAGTACATCATACCCATGTTTGAGTCCCAAATCACAACCAATTATTTTTTATAGTGCACTAGTTTTAACCAAGGCTTATATAGCTCCGGTCAAAAGTAGTGCACTACATAGGGAATCGGGTGGCATTTGGTACATATTCCATCTATTGTTGTTTGGTGAACCTGATCTTTTCATATTCCATTCATCCAGTTCAATGTAACATTGATAGGTTTAGGCTACTACATGATACTCACATTTTTCCTATACCCATCATGATGTTGCTACAACCTAGCATATGAATGAAAGATTACAATGTAGGTGCACACAGGTCGAGAGAAAATGTTGAGGTGATGTAGCTGATCTACGGTGTAATCATTAGACCAACAGATGCAAACGAGAGTTTCTATTGGACAAATTCAGATATGTTTATCCCTGTTTTGTTCCATTTCCGTTCCGTTTAAGAAATGTTTTTCAACAGAATCGGTGGAATGAATACACCCCTGGTCATACATAAAACCAGTTCATATTCATCATAGCAGCTACGTTGTATTCCTTCTCGCATCTATGTGCTCTTCTCCTTTTATCTTTTCCCTTCATTTGTGGTCTTCAATGCACAACACATCAGCTATGTGTGACATAGCTAATAGAACTAACGCGTTAGTAAACCTTCTACAATCATGCAGTGACTTTACATTGGTATAGTCAGTAAGCAATTTAGTAATAAATTAGTAAAACCAAAAGCTTACCTTGACTTGGAAGAGTTCCAGTGTTGTGTTGGATAGTCATAGCTAGCTAGCTAACATAGCAAGCATCCTTCTGTTTGAGTAGAGTGCTGAAGTAGGCTAAACTAGCTAGCTGCATTTGCCAGCTAAGTAAGTGAAACTGAACAAAATGACACTATCTCTCTCTTGCTTATCCTTCATTTTTGAAGAACTTAATTTATTGAAAACTGTTCAACTATTTTCTTTACCTTTAAGTCAACTACTCACCATGTTTTATGGACTGTAGTGCTAGCTAGCTGTAGCTTATGCTTTCAGTACTAGATTCATTCTCTGATCCTTTGATTGGGTGTACATGTCAGTTCATGCAAGAGCCCTGAATGGTTGGAGGACGTCCTCCAGAAGTTGTCATAATTATTGCCTTGTTTGGGTGGTGCTCGGCGGTCGACGACACCGGTCTTCTAGCCATCATTGATCCATTTTTCATTTTCCATTGGTTTTGTCTTGTCTTCCTACACACCTGGTTTCAATCCCATTCATTACCTGTTGTGTATTCAACCCTCTGTTTCCCATCATGTCTTTGTCGGAGATTGTTTCTTGTTTCAGTTTCGTGTTGTTTGTACTTGGTGCGCAACGGGTCCTCGTACCCAATTTGTTTCATTTGTATTTATGGAGTTATGTTGTGTTTTATTAAAAACTCCATTTACCAAGTTTATTCTCCTGCGCCTGACTTCCCTGCCACCTATACACACGTTTGTGACACTAGCTGTCCTCTGGCTACACCGTAGTGCTACCCTACAGAGTGCTGTTGAGGCTACTGTAGACCTTCATTGCAAAACAGTGTGTTTTAATAAATTATTTGGTGACGTGAATATATTTGGTATAGTTTAAACTAAAAAGGACAACTTTTTAAATGTTTTACAATTTTCATTTTTATGAAATTCACTGAGGAATATAGTCCTCCCCTTCCTCCTCTGAGGAGCCTCCACTGGTGTATGAATACAGACATGTGTGTGCTGTGTGTGAGAGTGTGCAGTCTGAATCAGACCTAATAATGTACTGTTGCCTTATACGGTAGCCTACACTGGAACGAGCCAACTTTAGTGTTATATTTTAGTGTTAACATATAAGACATTCAATGCAGTCACTCAGGCAGACCCAAGGCTGTAGTATTTTTAGTAAAAGACGTTTCCCTACCAGCTCCATTAGCTAAGTCATCGTTGGATCCCTCTCAGTAAAAATAGTTTGCAAAGTCATTCACACACATCCCTCCATCCAGGGCCGGCTCTAGCCTCTTGGGGGCCCTAGGCGAAATTTGGGGGGGGGGCTCCCCCACTCTTGATGGCGAAGAGAGAAATTTATGTTTTAAATTTAATTCCTTGCAATTCTGCACATTTTACCATTGGGTCTAGAGAAAATGTTGCAGTTTTGAAGCAAGTTTTCTGAAGTTCTACTCATTTTGCCATGGGGCAGAGATAATTTCCTACAATTCTACACATTTTGCCATGACTTGTGCCATGTTAATGACATCAGAGTGAGAGTGACTAACACAATTAATGTGGGCCTCCTGGAGGTCAGGGCCCCTGGGCACATGCCCTGCGTGCTCGGTCGGTATTCGGCCATGATTACAGTTTAGATAACTGGCTAGACTAACTTACCAATCAAAAAATTGTTAGCTGCCCAGGGGCCCTACGCGACTGCTTATGTCGCTTATGCCTGGAGCCGGCCCTGCCTCCATCCCTCCACTCCCCTCCACATGCTGAATGAGGCTTGTCTTGCTCTGCTCTCACTCACATGAAAAGTACCATTGTTGGAAATTAATGTTAAAAAAAGCAAGAAAAAAAGAGAACAAGAAAGAGAGAATGTATAGGGAGGAACCAGATCTTGATTTCTACAAAATCCAGGCCCCAGAGCTGAAAGTTGGAGTTGGGAGAAATACCCTTGATACTTCATTTTATGAGGTTTTGAAGTCCCTCACCGTAATAGTAATATATAATACCTGCCTCAGTCGTCTGCAGTGGAGCCGCGGCCATGACCCAGGCAATTACAGACAGGCATCAGCAGAGCCTCCCTTTAAGTCGGGTCCTGTCTGAATTCTCCTGACAGAGCATATTACTCTGCTGTCAGGCCAGAGCGACCACGGGTTTGGGGCCAAAGCCTATAACTTGCTAATGCTTGGCTCTTTCGGAAACTACAGAACCTTATAAATCTAATCTGTAGAAACACCTCACCTTTAAAATTGTGGTGTGTCACTTCACACACACATACAGTACTGAGTGCCGACGTCCATTTAGTGTGGAGTCTGGGGTTATGTCCCAAATGGCACCCTATGGGCCCGGGTCAAAAGTAGTGCACTATTTAGGGAATAGGATGACATTGTGGGCACAGGCAGGATTATGGCTGGAGGGATAAGCCAGGGGTGTCAGCGTTGGAAATCTGACAGATGTTTTTCAGTTTGTTTGTACTGTAGGCATGTTTCTCGTTTACTTTTCAGTTTGTTAATTCAGCTAACACACTCATAAAGCCAGGATTTTTTTAACCAAGAAAGGTGTTTGCCAAGTTAGATGGTTTTAGTATTTGGCTTGGACTGTATATGAGTAGCTGGTTAGATCCTTTACATGTAATGCATACCAAATGGCACCCTATTCCCTATAAAGTGCACTTATTTTGACCAGAGAACTATAGGCCCTGGCATTGACTTATTTTCTTATGGAAATTCTTATTTTCAGATCAGGGGTCAGGGGCCATTCTGAAAACCCACATTGGGCTGTCTCTGTGTGGTCAGTAGGCCCTACATTTCAATCTCCGCTCACCCACCAAATAGCCCAGAGAAGACTGATCACACAGCCTATTCATTCTGACAGTAAATGTATGATCCCTTTTTTTCAACCATAATTGTTGATTTATCTATTCTTTCTCCTTGTTCATCTTCTGGTCTGTTTCACTCCCAATCTCCTGTTCTTCGGTCACCCCGTCCACTCAGGAACTCATAAAGGTTTTACCGGGTTCAACAGTTGTTTATTGGCCTTTGCTGCCAGACTCTATATACTTTTATGGCATAGTCAGTGTCTTCCTTCTCTCCCTAGAGCAGGTTCCTTACTTCAGAAGATGAATGTGTAGTAGGGTAAAGTCTCTGAGTGCGTCCCAAATGTCACACTAGGAGTAGTGCACTATATAGGAAATAGGGTGCCATTTTGGGACACTCACTAAAGTCCGTTTGCTTTAGGTTATGTAACAGCTAAGGACATCACACTGTCTTTACTCGACCCCTGATCTTTCCTGGTGCACTGTAATCACCCAGTGGACTATAATAAAGTGACCTTATACAGGGGGCCTCGTGTGTGTGTGTGTCTTCTGTTGTGTGCCTCTGTCTAAGAGTTCATGTTTTAATAACATAGTTATTTTTTACAAAAGTATTGTAAAATACAGTTTTTACTGCTGCAAGTACAGTGTAAAAATGAGCAATTACACTTATTGTTACATTGTTTTTACAAGGTCATTATAATCATATAGTAATTCGAACAATGTTACCAGAGATCGAGCTGAGATAACTACATTATGTCTTATTTTTCTACGTATTGTCTTATTTATGTACGTATTGCAAAATAATCTACCCGGATAAATAATTCTAATATACAAATATAATGCGTAAATTCATTTCATCTTATTCATTCCTTTATTATCCACACATGTACTTGTTTTCTTCATTCATTTAATCACATTCAGTACTTTGATTATCTATGTATTATATATCCTTGCACCCTGTGAATGACATCACACACTCCTATGTTCCCCTAAGCCCAGTGACAGGGCCCAGGGCAGACAGACAGCCTGGAGTAATGACCTGTGAGTGCTGGGTCCTGCTTTATTACTCTGTGGTCCACAGTAAACCAGTTTGACTTTGGGTGTCTGTCAGAGGATGACTGTGTTTACACATAACTCAAACAAGTGGTTCTGTTCCCTGAGTGAGTGTTCCGGGCCCGCCCAGTGACACTACCAAGATCATCACCTACACACTACTGTGCTGAGTGGGTTTGGGTCTGCATCTCAAATCACACCCTATTCCCAATATAGTGCACTACTTTTCACCAGTGCACTACAGTTAAAGTCCGAAGTTTACATACACCTTAGCCAAATACATTTAAACTCCGTTTTTCACAATTCCTGACATTTAATCCTAGTAAAAATTCCCTGTCTTAGGGCAGTTAGATCACCACTTTATTTTAAGAATGTGAAATGTCAGAATAATGGGTCAGAAGTTAACATACACTCAATTACTATTTGGTATCATTGCCTTTACATTGTTTAACTTGGCTCAAATGATTCTGGTACCCTTCTACAAGCTTCCCACAATAAGTCGGGTGAATATTGACCCATTCCTCCTGACAGAGCTGGTGTAACTTTGTCAGGTTTGTAGGCTTCCTTGCTCGCACACGCTTTTTCAGTTCTGCCCACAAATTTTCTATAGGATGAGGTCAGGGCTTTGTGATGATGGCCACTCCAATACCTTGACTTTGTTGTCCTTAAGCCATTTTGCCACAACTTTGGAAGTGTGCTTGGGGTCATTGTCCATTTGGAAGACCCATTTGCGGCCAAGCTTTAACTTCCTGTGAAGTGCACCAGTCCCTCCTGCAGCAAAGCACCCCCACAACATGATACTGCCACCCCTGTGCTTCACGGCTGGGGTGGTGTTCTTTGGCTTGCAAGCCTCCTTTAGCCTCCTAATGATGGTCATTATGGGCAAGCAGTTCTGTTTTTGTTTCATCAGACCAGAGGACATTTCTCCAAAAAGTACAATCTTTGTCCCCATGTGCAGTTGCAAACCGTAGTCTGGCTATTTGATGGCTGTTTTGGAGCAGTGGCTTCTTCCTTGCTGAGCGGCCTTTCAGGTTATGTCGATATACAGTGGGGCAAAAAAGTATTAAGTCAGCCACCAATTGTGCAAGTTCTCCCACTTAAAAAGAGGAGAGAGACCTGTAATTTTCATCATAGGTACACTTCAACTATTACAGACAAAATGAGAAAAAAAATCCAGAAAATCACATTGTAGGATTTTTAATGAATTTATTTGCAGATTATGGTGGAAAATAAGTATTTGGTCAATAACAAAAGTTTATCTCAATACTTTGCTATATATCCTTTGTTGGCAATGACAGAGGTCAAACGTTTTCTGTAAGTCTTCACAAGGTTTTCACACACTGTTGCTGGTATTTTGGCCCATTCCTCCATGCAGATCTCCTCTAGAGCCGTGATGTTTTGGGGCTGTTGCTGGGCAACATGGACTTTCAACTCCCTCCAAAGATTTTCTATGGGGTTGAGATCTGGAGACTGGCTAGGTCACTCCAGGACCTTGAAATGCTTCTTATGAAGCCACTCCTTCGTTGCCCGGGCGGTGTGTTTGGGATCATTGTCATGCTGAAAGACCCAGCCACGCTTCATCTTCAATGCCCTTGCTGATGGAAGGAGGTTTTCACTCAAAATCTCACGATACCCGGCCCGGTTCATTCTTTCCTTTACACGGATCAGTCGTCCTGGTCCCTTTGCAGAAAAACAGCCCCAAAGCATGATGTTTCCACCCCCATACTTCACAGTAGGTATGGTGTTCTTTGGATGCAACTCAGCATTCTTTGTCCTCTAAACACGACGACTTGAGTCTTTACCAAAAAGTTATATTTTGGTTTCATCTGACCATATGACATTCTCCCAATCTTCTTCTGGATCATGCAAATGCTCTCTAGCAAACTTCAGTAAACAATTGTTGGAAACAATTATCTGTAAACAATTGTTGGAAAATCACCTGTGTCATGCACAAAGTAGATGTCCTCACCAACTTGCCAAAGCTATAGTTTGTTAACAAGAAATTTGTGGAGTGGTTGAAAAACGAGTTTAAATGACTCCAACTTAAGTGTATGTAAACTTCCAACTTCAACTGTACCTTTTCAATATACCAAGACTAAGGGCTACTGCTAAATAGCAGGTTTGAAGTGCTGATGATTACTCGGGTCTATTGGAAAGGAATGTCGACTATGCCAATACCACAAGTCTCGTCCTCCACCCTCTTAATGCACTGCCGACCCCTCCCTACCCTAAAAAATTATTCAAGTTCTCCATTCTAAGCCTCCTCCCATCCCCATCATACTGATTTGTAAGTAAATAATGGCTGTCAGTATAGTAGCAACCCTGATTAAAGTTCAGGGGTTTAATAGATCATTTTAAATAACCCCAAATTACTCCCCTCTCCCCAGCCGATCAACCTGGACCTCTGCCCTTGGTGCATGGCAGTTTTCAACTGATGCAGGCCGAGCCAAGTCCAGGCTCATGGTTCCTGCCTATTCCCAGAGGATGGTGCGCTGCGGGCCTACACCAACATTCTCAGCTGTACTTAATCTGCTCTGAGACAAGCTGGCTATGAGAAAATGCAAAGGGAAAAAGGGAAAAGGCGCACTCACACACACAGCGGAGGGAGACATGGAAAATCTTGGACAGTTGGTGTGCTTTGTTCACTTGGTCAGTGGAGCTGGAGCGTGTCCAAAGAACGGGGGCCCCAGGTTCCCCTGGTGATAGGAGTCTGTTCCAATGAATCGTGTTTAACCATTCTAATCACACTTTAGCACATTAATCCTACTTTCAATCCAAAACACATCTGAGATGACCGGCATGTGGGTCCGGGATCTTGTTGTTTAGTTTTTTTTATTTTATTGCCACCGTACATCAGATGAAACCCAGAGACTGTGCTCGGGCCCCCAGTTTAGCCTGCACTCTCACTGAACTTGGACTTCATAAAACATAGTCCACCCGTTACACTTTTCCCCCCTACTACTCTCGCTCCGCTGTGGTAGATAGAATTTATCGCAAGAAGCCGATGCGTTGACTCAATAAAAAGTCCCAGTAGAATCTTTAAAATTGCCTCCAATTAAGAGGCAGTAGACAAAAAACAGGTTTACGATAAAGACGGGTCCACTTTTTATTTTCCTTCTCCTTATGATGTTTCACTATTGCACATCATATGGATATCTCTTCCACTGTCACAGTATCTTATCAGTTTGACATCCTAAGTCACCAAGACAGCTTCAGTCTGAGAGCTCAATTCATCTGTTCCTGGAGTATTCCCTGAGGCAGGCTATGATATCAGTGTTGTCATAAAGGTCTTGGAATCCATTTGAACTGTATCTACCATTTAACTACACATTGTCCTTGGGGGAAGAGTTATCAAGGAAAGAGGAAGGTTGTCCTTCTCTGGAATTACGTCTCCGGAGTCCAGAAAACGAATGTCTCCCGTTTCTTGGAGAGTTGTGTGTTGGCTGGAGTGAAGTGTCAAGCTCCCCCCAAGGCTTCTCTTGGAAAACTCTTGAAAAATTACAGATCTAACCTCTAGGAGCTCTTAAAGTTTTACAGTCAGGAGTAGTATAAATGGTGCTGGTGTATTGTTAATTAAGCCCTGCAAAGCAAACAAAGCGTCCAAAACGCCAGTTTAACTACCACTTTACAAAAATTCAACAGTCACATTTAAACGGAGCTATTATACAGTTTGTCTACTTCTCAATTCCAGAAGAATAAAAAAAAGGACATTTAAGAAGCAAATTTAGTTTCAAAAGATGTAAAACTGTAAGGAGAGTGATATTTTGAATTAGGAAAACAAACAAAAGAACGACTCATACGAAAACAAACCCTCTGGAAGCTGAGTAAGCCCAATGACGTCCCTGCTCAGCGTGAGTAGAGGGTATGGCCTTCTAATGATGTAATGGGAGGGATTTGGAGTAGCAAACCTGGCTGCCACTGACTTTTTAACCTTGAGCTAGCCCTGGAACTCTTTACGCACCCATCACCATGGTCAGGCAGCATTTCTTTAATTAATCATGCGTTCATTAGCGTGGAAAACTTTAGCAGTTAGCTAAGGCTATTAGGCGTATGAAAACAGGGGTGCTGGTGTCACAGGGAGAGACAGGGGCTGGTGAATGGGTTGGCACTTAGCATAATGGTGAATAAACACACATTAATCCCTCCCTGCGTAAGTGGGAAGACGGCCGAAGGGCTGAGGGTGGAGCTCTTTGCATAATCTCTGTTAGCTAGATCTAGCCCACTCTTCAGTCAGTCCCACTGTGGACCAACATGAACCCACACCACTTGAACTCTGAATCGCAGGTCCCGGGCTGGCGACTTACTATTTCTCTGGTGTTATGTAGCTGTCAAAGGCTCTGTCACTGTACAGTAGATATCAGAGAGAGAGAGAGGCCAAGTCTTTTCCTCCTTTTTTTCTGTCCTTTCTTTCTCACATGAGTCCTACTGAATATTCTCTCTGGCACAGCTGTGAACTCCTTGCATATATTGCAAATAGAGCCTTATTTCCTATAGCCCTGATCAAATGTAGTGCACTATAAAGGGGGCCATATAGGGTGCCCTTTGGGACGTAGCCCTCTAGTTTCCCCCGGCCCGACTATAGTGATGAGAAGGGGCCGGGACAGGAGCTGAACTGAGTTTCTCTCTTCTCTTCTCTCTGGGAGGGCGCCAGGGTGTGTGGTTGGGGAAGGCTATAGAGCCTCGTCTCCACTTGAGCTTTGACTTATTATAGGATACCAAACAGGGGACCTTGTCTGCCTGGAATTAAACATTTTCCAGCTGCTAGATGGTGCGGTCAGCCGGTCACAAACACAGAAGCTCTTTGGTAATGCTACCAGGATTACCTCTCTGATGTATACTAAATTGCACATCGTATTGAAATGTGTCCAAATATAAACAGATCTGATTACCTTTGTTTTGTCTTTCAAGGGTAGTTGGGAATCACTTTTGGGACTATACTGGGAAAGCTATACTTTATGGGTTGTTTTAACTGAGACCAATACACACATATATTAAATACCCTAAATGGATCAAGGGATTTTAATGCACTTGCTTAGTTTGGTTTTTGCTATTGTAGATCAAACAGAATAATTTAGGTCTTGTGTATATTTTACTGAAATATAACTGCCCACTGGGCACACCATGTCATTTCAACATGGAAAATTGGGTAATATTTGGTTGAGACGTTGATTAATAAGATTACAACCTGTATTCACCCACTCAAAAAGATAGTCAAAAGTGAGTTGAATTTTGAATGTGTTATCACTAGGCTTTCAACCATCTAATAGCACAACCAAATTCCTATGGAAAAACTATGTCGGATTTTTGGTTTAGTTGTCAACCAATTGTCTTTCACCGCACTTTCAACCATTTAAAAGCACACTAAAGTTCAAATGGTTCAAACGATGTCAGATATTTTTATTTATTTATACAATAGATTAATGACCTACTGCAGTTGAGCAAATGACCTGATTGCAGTTGAGATTACATTGAAAGTGCATGGTGCATGTGATCAATGTCTTTCGAGATTCTGTGCAGATTATTACAGCAATTGTGAAGCTTTCCACAGACCTGCAATGACCTATGCATGCTATCTTGAACATGCACAATTTATATGGTTACATAAGAATAAATGTATAGTTACAATTACCTCATGGATGTGTGGTCATGGATGTGTTACTCATTAGTTTGTACGACAGAGTAAATAGCCTAAAGTGAAGTATATTACAAAAGTAATATTGAATTGTGTTTGGTTGACAACGCAACCAAATATCAACATTTAAAGGACATGCATTTACTGCTTGGATAGATGCATCTGAGCCACTGGCTTATTCACATTCGTTCACTTTTATTTTGGGTTGAGTTGGAGACATGAATCCAACATATCATTTCTTAATTTATTGACAAGTTAATATGCTATTTATTGTATTTCAAAAGTGATATTGAATTGTGTTTGATTGTCAATGCAACCAAATATCAACATTTGAAGGAGTTTTAATTTGGCTTTAATTCCAGTTTGTCTACAAATTAATAATTGATATGATGGATTCACGTCTCCATCTCAAACAAACAACTAAGTTAAAGAATAGGACTAAATCAAATCGAACTTTAAACGCACTTTAAATACATTTGGATTTGATTTAGTCCTATTCTTTAACTTAGGTTTTTGGTTGAGATGGAGACGTGAATCCAAAATATCAATTATCAATTTGTAGGCAAACTGTAATTAAAGCCAGACTAAGTCAGTGGCAGAGATGGAACTATCCAAGCAGAAGATAAATGTCCTTCAAATTTTGATATTTGGTTGCATTGACAACAAAACACAATTAAATATCGCTAAATATAATTACATTTGAAATCAACCGGAGCTTGAAACCCTAGGCTTATTGTATTGTCTATTTTTAGTTTAATTCTAGGTTGAATTTGATGACTTTGCTGTTGATGATTTTGCATATTTCTTATGATTTTTTCCCCCCCAAGATGGTGTAGCAGTCAGACATCTTTGTCCTCGTCTTGTCATGTCCCATGTATATATATTTTTATATATTTTTTCTTCGCATATATTTTAAAAATATTTGTAATAATTTTCTTAACCTCAACTTCAACTTCAATTTGCTATCCGCCTCACCCACTGTGGTGGCTGCACAATATGGATCTGCTATTTTCTTTACTTTTGAACCGGAACCCCCAACAGAAGCTAGCCAGCTAACTAGTAGTCAGTCAGCTCATCCCCATGCTAGCGGTCATCAGCTAACCTTTAGCCCCTCCAACTCTTGCCAGTATGCACAGCGCGATTCAAACCAGAGCAAATCCATCTTATTTTTCTCTTATCTTATCTCCGGATTCCTACCTTCTCACCTGGATCATAGCTGCTATCCAAGTGGCCACTCATTGGTAACGTCTCTGTCCCGAAGCCTGGAGCTAGCCTTTGCTACGCCCATCTCCCGGCTAGCCGAAGAGGTCCTTGACTCCTTGACAATACCTATTTTGCCAATTGGCCTGGACCCCTTTTACTGCCGACACGGAGCCCGACTGGACTACCGATGTAATTTGCCCAAGGGGGGTTTTCAACTGGCTCCTCCGTCGCGACGTCACCTGAATGCCCATCTGCTAGCTTGCTAGCTGAAGACCCGCTAGCTGTCTAGACCATATTGGACTGTTAGCTGAAAAGGACCATCGGACAAATTCTTTGGCCACTATACCTATTTTGACAATTGGAGATAGACAGCTAACATTTTTTTTTTTTTTTACCTTTGTTTTACTAGGCAAGTCAGTTAAGAACAAATTCTTATTTACAATGACGGCCTAGGAACAGTGGGTTAACTGCCTGTTCAGGGGCAGAACGACAGATTTGTACCTTGTCAGCTCGGGGGTTTGAACTTGCAACCTTCCGGTTACTAGTCCAACGCTCTAACCACTAGGCTACCCTGCCGCCCCGCCTCATCTTCTGCACATCTATCACTCCAGTGTTTAATGGCTATATTGTAATTATTTCACCACCATTGCCTATTTATTGCCTTACCTCCCTTATCCTACCTCATTTGCACACACTGTACAGTATATAGACTTTTTCTATTGTATTATTGACTGTATGTTTTTTATTCCATGTGTAACTCTGTGTTGTTGTTTGTGTCGCACTGCTTCACTTTATCTTGGCCAGGTCACAGTTGTAAATTAGAACTTGTTCTCAACTAGCCTACATGGTTACATAAAGGTTAAATAAATACAAATAAAATATGCTACATAAGCTGAAATGGCATCATTGATGATGAGTGATAAAGTATGGTCACATTTAATTTGCTCTATTAAACCTTCCCTTTGGAATGACTTTGATAACAACAGTGAATCTATTTCGTTTTTAAGTGGAGATCTCTCAACAATCATTCTCACAATAGCACATTGGTAATAGCCAGTGAAAAAGATCATAGCTAAGCAGAACTGGGGTGGGTTAAAACCCTGGAGGGGAGACCAAAGGTAGCTGTAGATCAATTCTCCAGTAGCAGGTTCTGCCCAGCCTATAGTGTTTTTCTGATAGTGGATTTAACGTTGAAGATCTGAAGTTGTTTTAAAGGTACAAATTCAACATATTTTATACAAGGTTAGTCTACAGTGTGCTGAAATTTGGTTACCATAGGAGATAACACTGTGGTTGAAATTTCACCCTCAAAACAACAGCTGATGTATTTTGTCAAATTCAATGTACACTGCTCAAAAAAATAAAGTGAACACTTAAATAACACATCATAGATCTGAATTAATGAAATATTCTTATGAAATACTTTTTTCTTTACATAGTTGAATGTGCTGACAACAAAATCACACAAATATTATCAATGGAAATCAAATTTATCAACCCATGGAGGTCTGGATTTGGAGTGACACTCAAAATTACATTGGAAAACCACACTACAGGCTGATCCAACTTTGATGTAATGTCCTTAAAACAAGTCAAAATGAGGCTCATTAGTGTGTGTGAACTCCACGTGCCTGTATGACCTCCCTACAATGCCTGGTCATGCTCCTGATGAGGTGGCGGATGGTCTCCTGAGGGATCTCCTCCCAGACCTGGACTAAAACATCCGCCAACTCCTGGACAGTCTGTGGTGCAACGTGGCGTTGGTGGATGGAGCGAGACATGATGTCCCAGATGTGTTCAATTGGATTCAGGTCTGGGGAACGGGCGGGCCAGTCCATAGCATCAATGCCTTCCTCTTACAGGAACTGCTGACACACTCCATCCACATGAGGTCTAGCATTGTCTTGCATTAGGAGGAACCCAGGGCCAACCGCACCAGCATATGGTCTCACAAGGGGTCTGAGGATCTCATCTCGGTACCTAATGGCAGTCAGGCTACCTCTGGCGAGCACATGGAGGGCTGTGCGGCCCCCCAAATAAATGCCACCCCACACCATGACTGACCCACCGCCAAACCGGTCATGCTGGAGGATGTTGCAGGCAGCAGAACGTTCTCCACGGCATCTCCACACGTCTGTCACATGTGCTCAGTGTGAACCTGCTTTCATCTGTGAAGAGCAAAGGGCGCCAGTGGCGAATTTGCCAATCTTGGTGTTCTCTGGCAAATGCCAAACGTCCTGCACGGTGTTGGGCTGTAAGCACAACCCCCACCTGTGGATGTCGGGCCCTCATACCACCCTCATGGAATCTGTTTCTGACCATTTGAGCAGACACATGCACATTTGTGGCCTGCTGGAGGTAATTTTGCAGGGCTCTGGCAGTGCTCCTCCTGCTCCTCCTTGCACAAGGGCGGAGGTAGTGGTCCTGCTGCTGGGTTGTTGCCCTCCTACGGCCTCCTCCACGTCTCCTGATGTACTGGCCTGTCTCCTGGTAGGGCCTCCATGCTCTGGACACTACGCTGACAGACACAGCAAACCTTCTTGCCACAGCTCGCATTGATGTGCCATCCTGGATGAGCTGCACAAACCTGAGCCACTTGTATGGGTTGTAGACTCCGTCTCATGCTACCACTAGAGTGAAAGCACCGGCAGCATTCAAAAGTGACCAAATCATCAGCCAGGAAGCATAGGAACTGAGAAGTGGTTGCCACCTGCAGAACCACTCCTTTATTGGGGGTGTCTTGCTAATTGCCTATAATTTCCACCTGTTGTCTATTCCATTTGCACAACAGCATGTGACATTTATTGTCAATCAGTGTTGCTTCCTAAGTGGACAGTTTGATTTCACAGAAGTGTGATTGACTTGGAGTTACATTGTGTTGTTTAAGTGTTCCCTTTATTTTTTTGAGCAGTGTATTTTCCACATAGATTCCGAGTTACAATATGTTGACAAATTACTTTGAGACAATGTTGATTCAACCAGTTTGTGCCCAGTGGGTGCTTGCTTTAGTGTCTGCACTTTCTCAATTCTCACCGAATGGAATTTGTGTAAACTGAAAGTGTTCTTTCCCCCTCTGTGCCGTCAGGGACAGTATGACAAAATCCATATTAACTTTAGACATGGACTTTTTGTCTCCTCTTTCTTCTTCTTCTTCTTCTTCTTCTTCTTCTTCTTCTTCTTCTTCTTCTTCAAGAGAGAGAGAGAGAGAGAGAGAGAGAGAGAGATGTGTCCTATGGAATCATGCCATGGCTTGGTTGTCGATGTGTTTGTAAGTAGGCCGCAAGTGTGCACAATCACTGGAAATCATACGCTTTTAGAGGGATTTTATATAAAGTATTAAGCCAGCCTGGGATATTTGGCAGCTCAAATCACAGAGAATTACACTGAGGGACATGATGTGCACCACAAACACAGCTTTTGTCGGCCCCGCCGCATCGCATATTTTCCGACTGTTTGTAAGAAGTGTATGAATAGGGTCCTGGCAGATTGCTGTAATTGGATAAATACAGGCAGGGAGTGGGGCTCTGGCCTAGAGAGGGCACCACATGGTAGGTGGGATGGAAACTCAAGTCTATTCTTCAAAAGCTGTACGTCTGTCTGTCTGCTGTCCCAGAGCCTCCACTGAACCTCTCCAGCTTGTAGCGTCACTGGAAACTTTAATCAAGACTCAAGAGCCCTAGGGGGAGGATACCAGAAACCCTGTCTGCACCACAAATGGTACCTATATACCCTATAGGTCAAAAGCAGTGCACTATATAGGATGGGCCAGGACAGGACTGGCCATAATCCATTATAGGCCCTTTCTTTTCTCAACAACATCCCTCCTTCTGAATTTACATGTGAAAGAAAGACCCCTTTGGTCAAAAACAGAGCTTGTGTCCCAAATGGCACCCTATAGGGCTCTGGTCAATAGTGCGGCACTATGTAGGGAATAGGGTGCCATTTGGGATGTGCTTAAAGTAGCTGAAGAGTTTAAATGATGTATCCTGTGTTTAGCGTGCAGGGGGAGGGACGGTATCGTCCGTCCTTCCCCCTGCACGTCCCTTCCCCTGTGACGAATTGCAGCCATCAGACACTCTGCCACGCAATCAGGTCTGAATTTCAAGTTAATTTACTCTGACATCTGACAGGGTTTCTTGGAGTACACAGAGGTGGTAACAGATATGAAGGGATTATGATGATAGATTCAACATTATCAGGCTGTAATGTGGCCCCGGTTGGATTGCACTGATGAGACCAACAAGGGAGTGAGTCTGTCTGTGTCCCAAATGGCACCCTTTTCCCTATGTAGTGTACTAATTTTGACCAAAGCTCTATGTGCACTTTATAGGATGCCATTTGGGACATATAACCTGTAGTAACTTGAGGTCACTCTGTGCAGATGTGGTTTACGAATGTTCAATCAGGAAGGCTGGTCTGAATGCTTGTTTAACTTCATCTAGTAAGCATAACATAATTCACTTCGTTTCCTATTCTACGGGCATAGTGGGAATGGATACAAATATATCATCATCAGCATGGCGTCTTGTTTCTTCTCCTCTTTCCTATTAGCCATGTGCAGAATTACATTCACCTATTTAGCTCATAGCCTATAAGCACGGTACAATAATGCACATTCCTCGCGCTTGCTGTTTAACCTATGGGCTCACTCTTGCAATTATCACCTTCCTCTTTCTCAACCAATGGGCATAAATATTGGGATGTATTTATATGTCAACTTACCCATGTTCTCATTCTTGTTGTTTTTCAGCAAGTTTTCCAACGATGGTCATTGCCTTACGTGTTTTTTAGTCATGTCAGAATCTGAAATCTCCCCTGAGGGAGAGGAGATGTCCTATGTTCCAGTGATCGATCTACACGCACTCCCAGGCGATCCAGGTGATTCCTCCATGACTATAGGATTTCCCCATGAAGAAGTGAGAGAATTGCCATTAGGCAAGTGGGCCCATTTTCCAATGCTCAACTTAAGGAAATCCTGTCCGAAAAGGACATTACAGTGGTTCCAGGCATGTCCAGCCATGAGCTTCTACAACTGGTTACTATTAATGTGCTTGGCTCATCTTTGCAACTCCCAAAAGACGTCCCTTTCTCAGGAGAAGAGGTCGGTTCTCCCAGAGGGAGGAAAAGGCTCCAGAAATCGCTCTTGCTGCCGTGACCAATGACCCGGTGCTGCCGACTATCCACTCCTTTCTTGGCACAATGGTCTCTATTGATGCAACACTCCAAGTTCCTAAGGAGGCAGCTCCACTTCCGGTGTTGTTTCTAGCCTCACTGCACTGACCCAGTGGTAGTGGGGGCTCCTACAGCTAGTGCGAGGATGCCCTCCTGGGAGTCCCCATGTATAGGCTACCCCAGCCTCGGCTATGCCGGCATCTTCCAATGAAAGTAGGCCCCACGTGTCCTCTGTAGCCATTGTAACTCCCTGCCTGAGGATCACGACCCTTCAAGGGAAAGACGTCAACCACGTTAGTCTCCTGCTCTTCTCCTCTGAGTGTGCCGGAGGGTCAGTGGCTTGTGAAGATGTAACAGCTGTCTTTAAAACGTCTGATCCCAGGCTACAGTGTATCCTTTCCATCGCAGAGTCTGTGGTAACATGTAGCATTTGCATGTTGCCCCCCAGGAGATGAGAGCTTGATAAATTACATCTCTAGGATTTGCGGCCGTTATTTGCCGTCATCCCACGTTTCTATATAATAACATTCACTTCAGCTATCAGATCTGGTTGGATTTATCGTAAATGCTCATTTTACCCATAGTCTCTTGAGGTTATTCATTGGGAACTCTCAACCGTATGGACTTTCTTTACTTTCAGGATTCATATTCATTATCATTAATATTTACTTTGGATGTTTGTTAAACCATATTTTGTCTTGTTTCTTCAACTTTCTTTTGCAGCGAGTGCACAGAGTTACGTCCAATTATAAACTGGGTGGCTTGAGCCCTGAATTCTGATTTGCTGAAAGCCATGGTATATCAGACCATATGCCACAGGTATGACAAAACATTTAGTTTTACTGCTCTAGTTATATTGATGGTTTATAATAACTGGTTTATAATAGTTATAAGGCTCCCCAGGGTTTTGTGATATATGGCCAATATACCACCTAAGGGCTATATCCAGGCACTCCGCAATGCGACATTGTCCCGCTGGAAACGAGTGTGCGCCGCGTTCCAGGTCTCCTCAGCGGCCGAAACCACTCTTCCACCGCAGAGGCCTCGATCTGGCTCAGATGTCAAGGTGCCAGGGCTGGCTGATACCCTAGCATGCACTGGAAAGGAGTGAGGTTAGTGGAGGAGTGGCGGAGGGAATTCTGCATTGTGTCGTGCTAAAGAACAGCCCTTAGCCGGGCGCATATAGGCTACTGGTAGTGAATCGCATGTATAATTCATGATTAGCCTATATTTATCTGGCAATATTCATCGTTACTCATTGTCACTTTATTCTTCTGCATGCAATGCATAGGTACAGTCATTATAATATAGCCTTCATTGTAGCAGCTATTGTGCCTGCCCAAATAATTCAAATCAAATGTTATTGTCATACATTACCAAAAGAATGTGGACACCTGCTCGTCGAACATCTCATTCAAACATCATGGGCATTAATATGGAGTTGGTCCCCCCTTTGCTGCTCTAACAGCCTCCACTCTTCTGGGAAGGCTTTCCACTAGTTGTTGTAACATTTCTGTGGGGATTTCCATTCAGCCACAAGAGCATTAGTGAGGTCGGGCACTGATGTTGGGCGATTAAGCCTGGCTCGCAGTCAGCATTCCAATTAATTCCAAAGGTGTTCAATGGGGTTGAGGTCAGGGCTCTGTGCAGGACAGTCAAGTTTTTCCACACTTTTCTCGACAAACCATTTCTGTATGGACCTCGCTTTGTGCATGGGGGCGTTGTCATGCTGAAACAGGAAAGGGCCTTCCCAACTATTGCCACAAAGTTAGAAGCACAGAATCGTTTAGAATGTCATTGCGTCAAGATTTCCCTACACTGGAACTTAGGGGCCTATCCCGAACCATGAAAAACAACCCAGAACATTATTCCTCCTACAACAAACTTTACAGTTGACACCATGCATTCGGGAAGTTAGCATTCTCCTGGCATCCGCCGAACCCAGATTCGTCCGTTGGATTGCCAGATGGTGAAGTCTGATTCATCACTCCAGAGAACACGTTTCCACTTCTCCGGAGTCCAATGGCGGCAAGCTTTACACCACTCCAGCCGATGCTTGGCATTGCGTATGGTGATCTTAGGCTTGTGTATGGCTGCTTGGCCATGGAAACCCATTTCATGACGCTCCCAACAAACAGTTCTTGTGCTGAAGTTGCTTCCAGAGGCAGTTTGGAACTCGGCAGTGAGTGTTGCAACTGAGGACAGACAATTTTTACGCGCTGCGCGCTTCAGCTCTCGCCGGTCCCTTTCTGTGAGCTTGTGTGGCTTACCATTTTGTGGCTGAGTCATTATTGCTCCTAGACGTTTCCACATCACAATAACAGCACTTACAGTTGAAATTTGAACTGACTTGTTGGATAGGTACATCCTATGATGGTGCCACGTTGAAAGTTACTGAGCTCTTCATTCTACTGCCAATGTTTGTCTATGGAGATTGCATGGTGGTGTGCTCGATTTTATACACCTGTCAGCAACAAGTGTGGCTGAAATAGCCGAATCCACTAATTTGAAAGGGTGTCCACATGCTTTGTATTCATAGTGTATGTACAGGTGTATGCTTCACAGTTCAATTCAATTCTTACTGGTGGCAATGTTATTCACTCATCATGGGGCTATGTCTAATTGTATCATGTCAGGCTGATCAAGTACAGATCTAGCACAAGTTTGTAGTCTAGGCTTTATGTTTGGTTTCAGGTGTGTAGACCACAGGCCTACTCTTTCCCCTTAAAGTGTTGTGCTGTGTCCTCTCCCCTCGCTATCACTCTCCTCTTTATTAATTATATTAAAGTGTTGGTGTTGTACATGGCCAATATACCACGGCTAAGGACTGTTCTTATGCACGACTGTCACGGATCCCCAGGTACTGCTGCTCATTCAGTTTCACCAGCTCCGGGAACTGGATTCATTACCAACAACCCGTACGGTCTTGTCTCATTACGCACACCTGGTTCCCATTCCCCCTTATTAGTATGTGTATATATATACCCTCTGTTAACCATTGTCCTTGTTGGTTATTGTTACCATAGCCGTTGGTCGTGTGATTACCTGTGCTGTTGTATTGGCTTCCATGCTACGTGTTATTGTGCACTTGTTTTACGGGTCTCTTCCCGTGTAGTATTTAGAGGTTTACACCTCTCTCTTTTGTTTGGGTGGAGAAAATAAAACCCCCTATTGCGTATTCCTGCACCTGTCTCCAATAAGTATACAACATGACAGAAAAGCCAACCCACTAAATGGAGACAACAGGAAAGGCCGAGCTGTCGAACCTCTTAGAAACAGTCCAGCATTAAGAGGACTGTCTCTCCAGACTCGGCAGCACCATGGACAGCGTGCTGGCAACCATCCTGCGTTTGAAGGGGAATGTGCAGTCCCTCCAGCATCGGTTCCAGCACCAGCCCCCACACCATACCTGCCCTCTGTGCCATCTGAGCCGGTTCTCGGAATAGCCCTGATGGTGCGCCAGCGAGATGCAAGCGATTCCTTCTGTAATGAGACCTGTAGCTTGCTCGCTACAGTAGAGACAGGGTTGCCACCGTCATCTCGGCACTGACCGGATGGGCCCTGGAGAGGGGTGTCGCGGTCTGGGACCTGAGGTTTATTCCTATGAGCGCTTCATCCTCGTCTTCTGCTCGGTGTTTGATCACCCTGTGTAGGGCCGAGAGAGGAGTGAGCGCCTACTCTGACTTCACCAGGGAGATAGGACTGCCTTGGAGTTTGCTCTGGAGTTCTGGACCATTGCGGCCTCCACCGGATGGAACAGCTCTGGCCACCGTGTTCCACTGCGGGAGGAGGTAAAGATGGAGTTAGCCTGCCGTGATGACAACCTGTTACTCGAGTAGCTCATCAGCATGGCGATTCGTTTGGACAACCTCCTGCAGTCCCGAAAAAAACCTGTGCGGAATCCGGAGCCAATGGCTACACCTGCTCTGCAGCCAGAGCCGATGAAGGTGGGCTCTGTACGTTTGCCCGAGGCAGAGCGTCGGAAAAGGAGGAATCTGGGCCTCTGCTCCTATTGTGGAGAAAGGGGTAATTTCTCCCCGACATGCCCTCTATCCACTAATAGGCGAGGAGGTGACAAGCCAGGGAATTGTTCTGCTCCAACCCAGGTAGGATGCAAGATCTCCCCTCCTTTTCTGTCAACTCAACCAGTGTGTTTTCCCATTAAATTCCCTGAATACCCTAGCCCCTCACTCCCTTTAGCTCTGATTGATTCCGGAGCTGCTGGGAATCTTTTAGATGGTGCACTGGCCACTGCATTACGCATTTCTTTGGTTCCCCTACAGTCACCCATTGCAGGTTCTAGCTCTTGATAATCGTCCAATGGGGACAGGGCTTGTACATCACATCACTGTTCCCGTTTCTCTGCTAACCCATGACACTCATTTAGAACATATCACCATTTTGATTATAGACACCCCCACGCACCCCGTTGTTTTAGGTCTCCCCTGGTTGAGTTGGCATAACCCTGTTATTTCCTGGTCCGAGGGGAGACTTCTGGGTTGGTCGCAGGAGTGTCACGGGAGGTGTCTCGCGGTGTCTGTCAGCACCACTATGGTGGAAAGTCCGAACCACGCCCCTCAATGAATTTACCGGAGGAATATAAGGATCTGCACTGGGTTTTCTCTAAGACCCAGGCTACATGCCTGCCTCCTCATCGCCCCTGGGACTGTGCCATTGACCTGCTGTCTGACGCGGCCCTCCCGAGAGGACACGTCTATCCCCTCTCCTATGCGGAGAACGAGGCCATGGAGACATATGTACAGGAGAGCCTCCATCAGGGTTTTATCCGCCCCTCTGTCACTAGCCTGGGGTTCGCCAACTATTTTGAAGGTTCATTCGGAGTCCCCAGCGACTACCTTCCGTTCGTTGGATAGCGGAGAGGGCGTTCGAGACACTGAAGGCACGCTTCACCACTGCTTCCTTGCTGGCACGTAGAGGTGGATTCCTCCGAAGTAGGACTCGGGACAGTACTGTCCCAGCGCACCGGAACCCCTCCAAAGCTGCGGCCCTGAGCCTTTTACTCCAAGCAGCTGAGCCCCGCCCAAAGGAACTTCGACGTAGGGGACTGGGAACTCTTGGCGGTCAAGAAGGCTCTGAAGGCGTGGAAGCACTGGCTGGAGGGGTCCAAACACCCTTTCCTGGTGTGGACAGACCACCGCAACCTGGAGTATAGGTAGGCTATATTCTTTGCCAGGTTCCAATTCACACTTTCTTTTAGGCCAGGCTCAAAGAACATGAAGGCGGATGCCCTGTCTCGCCTCTATGATGCAAAGGAGAGGGAGGGAGAGGAGACACCATCATCCCTCCATCCTGTATCTTCGCTCCAGTGGTGTGGGATGTGGACACCGACATACGGCAGGCCCTGCATACGGAATCGTGCCAACGGGTGTGCTGGACCACCTCCTTACCTGGGCGCACACGGTGCCAGTGTCGGGTCATCCTGGGATAGGCCGTACCATCGCCTGCCTGACTGAGAAGTACTGGTGGCTACTGGTTTACTTTTCTTCCTGCTCCATCTGTGCCCAGTCTAAGACACCCAGACACCTCCCTTATGGAAAGCTCCACAATGACCCTGGTCAATCAGGAAGTGGCAGGTTCCTGATGTGTTACTGTCAGGACCGGTCGGGGAGTGGTATAGCCGTGGTATATTGGCCATATACCACAAACCCCTGAGGTGCCTTATTGAAACTGGTTACCAACGTAATTAGAACAGTAAAAATACATGTTTTGTCATACCCGTGGTATACGGTCTCATATACCACGGCTGTCAGCCAATCCGCATTCAGGGCTTCAACCACCCAGTTTATAATAGAATGTATGGAAGCCATATAACACTGGTGCATCATTCATGGTTGTGCCCTGCCTGGCTGTGAAAACTCCCGTCCACTGGTCCAGACAGCCCGATTGCTGCTGTGCTGTTCACAGTTATATGGTTGCATAAGAGTGGACTAGAACTAAGGTGAACCCAAGATCAGCTTGTCCAACGACCTCGCCGACACTCTATCGCCAGCAATAATGGATTGGTATTGTATTAGTATTTTATAATAATCAGACACGTTTCCAAAAGTCTGTAAGCACAGCCATTTATATTTCATTATAAAGTTGGTTTATATGCATTAGAGTAGCCTATTTCACAAGTGGTGTTTTGCAATATCACTCATTTTATCAATTGATTTTTCAGTGATTAAAACAATGGAATATTTAATCCGTGCTTTATGAGCTCAATAGACCTACTACTGTTTTTAACTCTCATCAAGCTTAAATATCCTACCCAACTAACAACGGCTGGTCCCAAAATCACCACCTTCTATTTGAAAATTAAGCCTACCCAGACATGGGTTGACCAAATTGGTTCCCTTAATGCTCGTGTACAAGGTTCATTTGGCACCTGCGCATCCTTGGTTAGCACTCAGTTTTTCAATTTTACTCAAGTGCTCTTTCATGGTTGCTTATACATTTTATATGGTCATGTGCTTCGACAATCTCAACATTTTATTATATGTTAGACAGTTGGCTCTGAACCACGTTTTTAATATGGATGCTTCCCATTCCTGTTCTTCTGGAGGATTTTCAGGCCCAGTAGTCTGCAGTTCATCGCCCTGACATTACAGATAAAGGGTAACTCTATAGTTTGCCTCAACTCATGGACCTAGCAATAGCATGTCGCACTAGGCGAATCACACTAATTCAGGCAACTTTTTGTCTCGTTGCTTTGTCTCGTGCCATCTTTGTCCATTCATATTTAAATCAGCCCGATTCTTCTTAATTGCAACACAACGATTTTAATCGGAATACTAAACTAACGGCTACTTCCTATTCTACAGCATATGTTCGCAGCCCTCAGACTAGGTGGTATCCCTCCGCACTGATGTTTTCGCAAGGCTGTCTTACTGCTTCTCCATGGTTTCCTTCTAAAGGCGAGTTCACAACTCCTATTACTTTTATTCCTTCACTTGATTTAGGTTTTTCTGATCTGATCTTTTCACCCTAATCACTATAGCCCCACTCTTAAACATTCTAAATTGGGTTCCTGGGGTACTGTCATAATAGCTCGCATTTACACTCAATCCTGTTTCACATTGTATGCTTTATGCTAATAGATATTCACCTTCGACCCGCTCCTCGTTCTCTTTTTATCCCTCTTCAACCCGCATCCAAATTCCTTTTTCTCCTTTCTCAAGTAATATAAAGGTGTCATCTTTCACCTCAATGCTACTGGTCACTCGTTCAGAACTGTATCTGCAACCACAGCAGCTACACTGGGTATAATTCCTCTCACTCTCCAGCTACTAGGTCGCTGGTCATGCTCTATGTTAGGCCCAGTCAATTGGCCATCCTCTCTGCTCCAATGGTCCTCTCACTTTCTTTTTTTTTTTTTACAGTCTAAAATAATTTACTTTCTGTTTATCTTATTTATGAGATACAGACAAGTTGTTCTGCATCATACTGTATCTCATTGCTTTTTTGTTGTTTTAGTTTTAATATAATCCGTCCATATTTCATAACTTAACCGTATATATTTTAAATACATATATAACAGTAGAAGGTACGCGTTTCAAACATAAATACTTACATTTGTTGGTCATTTGACATAATAATTTAGATGATTAGATACAGACCAATACAGATCATTTCTTACCCCTTTTTGATGGATGGGTAACTTCTATGAAGCTGGAAGTGTCTGGGAGCAGAGTAGGTGACTAGAGTGCAGGCCAGGTTTGGTGGGTCGGTATAATGAGCCTCCATTTGAGTGGACCAGTCCTGTGTCATCAGGGATGGAAGTGTCTTGGGGTGGCTCTTCACTGGCAGACTCGAAGCTGTCATCACTCTCCTCGTCACTCTTGCTCTCTGGCGTGCTGTCAGACCGGCTGTAGGACTGGCTGTTGCTCTTGGGTTCGTGTTTCTCCTCTTCACAGCTCTCTCTTCCTCCCATCTCTGCTGCTCATCTTGTTCGGGGACGTGCTGTGGAATCTGGGGCCTCTTCGGGCTCATCTGCTGGCTGTGTTGGTTGTTGCACTTTAGGTTCTGCTCCCCTTCCACTGTTCTTTGCTCTGTTGCTTTCACTCGTGCACTCTCTGGACTTGTGGCCGAACTCACTGCATTTACAGCACTTGACAGTCTTGCAATCCTTCACCTGGTGGTCCATGGAATTACAGACATAACATCGGGTGGTCTGTCCTGGGTAGAATATTCTGCTGCTGTGTGGCCCCAGCATAATGTTGTTGATCTCTACGGCTTCACCATCGGCTCCTTTCTTGGTCCAGAGCTTGTACCTCCTTAGGCCATACCATATCCCATTGTCTACTGGTTTCATGGCAGGCAGAAGAAGAGTGCAGTAGTGTTGCAGACACAGCTCTCTGTCATGGTCAGAAACTCTTCCTGTATTGAATTTAGGTGAGCGGACACCTGGGCCGATTGATTTGTGAGTTGCCCTTCGGGGCCCCGCTCCCATACCCTATAATTATGTATTTCTTTGTGACTAATTTGTATACAGGTAGACCAGAAAAGCCACATCCTTGATTGGTAGATGAGTGGTAACCCTGATTAGAAGCACCTGCTGCTCATCTGTAGCTCTTTACAAATGCTGTTTTGAATTAAATTAAATTATACCCACGCACTGAAGAGTGCTGTAAAACTGAAACGTCTGTGTATGCTATCCCCGACGCAGTGAAAATAATGAAAAACATTGAATAATGAAGTAAGCTTTATACAACATATTTTAGTGTGAACCCATTGCACCTCTTTGTTTGTCAGAAACTCTTCCTGTCCAGAAGTTAACCGTTATAGTCTTCTCATCCACAGTAAATGGGGAATCCACTTCCCATTTCGATGCCAGTTGTCACGCCCTGACCTTAGTTATCTTTGTTTTCTTTATTATTTTGGTTAGGTCAGGGTGTGACAAGGGTGATATATGTGTTTTTGTCCTGTCTAGGGTTTTTGTATGTTTATGGGTTTTTTCCAGTTTAGGTGATTTATGTCTCTGGTTGCCTAGATTGGTTCTCAATCAGAGGCAGCTGTTTATCGTTGCCTCTGATTGGGGACCATATTTAGGTAGCCATATTCCTGGGGTATTTTGTGTGTTATTATTGTATGTGTAGTTGCCTGTTTCAGCACTCGTTGTATATAGCTTCACGGTTTGTTTTGTTGTTTTGTATAGTTTTGTTCAGTGTTCGTTCTTCTCATTAAAGGAGTTATGTATGCTTATCACGCTGCGCCTTGGTCTCCTCCATACAACGAACGTGACAGAATAACCCACCAAACAAGGACCAAGCAGCGTGAAAAGGAGGAGCAGCGTATGATGGAGCAGACAGCATGGACATGGGACGAAATACTGGACGGCAAAGGATCCTGGACGTGGGAGGAGATACTGGCAGGAGAGGATCGCTTGCCATGGAGGCAAGTGGAGATAGCACAGGAGGAAAGGCGACAATATGTGGGTACACGACTAGCACGGAAGCCCGAGAGGCAGCCCCAATAAAAATAAGCGCTCAGCGCTCCTGGTCTCCAGTATACCTCCTTATCCTGCGCCGGCTCTGCGTACTGTGTCTCCGGTGAGTCTGCACAGCCCAGCGAGTCCTGTGCCAATGCCCTGCATTTGCAGGGCGAAAATAAACATCCAGCCAGGACGGGTTGTGTCAGCTCTACACTCCAGACCTCCAGTGCACCTCCACAGTCCAGTAGGTAATGTGCCTGCTTCCCGCACTCGCCCTGAGGTGTGTGTCCCCAGCCCGGTACCACCAGTGCCAACACCACGCACCAGGCTTCCTGTGCGTCTCCAGAGCCCAGTACGTCTTGTTCCTCCTCCCTGCACTCGCCCTGAGGTGCGTGTCCCCAGCCCGGTACCACCAGTGCCAACACCACGCACCAGGCTTCCTGTGCGTCTCCAGAGCCCAGTACGTCTTGTTCCTCCTCCCTGCACTCGCCCTGAGGTGCGTGTCCTCAGCCCGGTACCACCAGTGCCAACACCACGCACCAGGCCTCCAGTGCGCCTCCAGGGTCCAGTACTCCCTGTTCCTGCTCCTCGCACTCACCATGAGGTGCGTGTCCCCAGCCCAGTACCACCAGTGCCGGCACCACGCACCAGGCCTATAGTGCGCCTCGGCAGTCCAGTACGCCCTGTTCCTCCTCCCCGCACTCGCCCTGGGGTGCGTGTCCCCAGCCTGGTACCACCAGTGCCGGCACCACGCACCAGGCCTCCAGTGCGCCTCGGCAGTCCAGTACGCCCTGTTCCTCCTCCCCCCACTCGCCATGAGGTGCTTGTCCCCGGTACCACCAGTGCTGGCACCACAAACCAGGCCTACAGTGTGCCTCGCCAGTCCAGAGCGTCCGGCGACAGTTCACAGACCGGAACCTCCAACGACGGGCCACAGTCCGGAACCTCCCACGACGGGCCATAGACCGGAAACCTCCCACGACGGGCCACAGTCCGGAACCTCCCACGACAGTCCCCAGCCCGGGGTCAGTGCCCTGCATTTGAGAGTTATGAGTTATGTACTCTTATCCCGCTGCGTCTTGGTCTCCTCCAGACAACGAACGTGACACCAGCAGCCCCGCATAGGTCTACCTGCCGTCACATCATCTGGCTCCGAGGATCTTCCCTCGGAGACGAGGCCTTTCTACAAACTATTTAATAAAATGTCATATTGCGTTCCATCTTTGTTGTTCATTCAGTTAGGCCTGTACTCAATCGAACTGCAGGCCTTCAGTTTTTTCAAAGGTCTTGATTTTTACCACCAATTGATATTTTGGTAATATTAAATGCATCTTAATCAGGCTATTTTGTTTTGAGACAGTCACCCTTAATTTCTCCTTTCCAGGTTTTGCAAAAAGAACAATGAAGCAATACGGAATCCCTAACTGTTATCCAGTATCATCACTTTAGTTTAAAAAGATGCATCCATTGTTTACAGTATTTAGTACTTGAATAGTATCTTATATAGTATAGACTCTCTTTCAGCACTCAATGTGTGCTCCATTTAGACTATTGCCCTGTTCCCGTACCTTCCCTACAAAATGTAACACTGTGAGATGATTTTAAGTATCCGATTTCATGATTATCAAATGGCAAACGAGTCATTTCTTCATTCTCAAAAGTCTTGACAAAACAAGGGCCTAATGCTCCGGGGAACGCTTGTATCATTTATTCTAAACCAAAGAAAAGGTTCTGTGGCAAAGAGTAATAATAACAGCCGCTGCAAAAGCAAAAAAAATACAGTAACCAGGAACACATGGAATAAATGAGTACGAAACAAATTAAGCTTGATGGCAGGAGGTACCCCGTTTCATTTTCTATCTCCAATTCATCTTCTCTTTCTTTATCGATATAATCTAATATGAGCAAGGTCAAGCCAAGCATAATATTCACAATATAGAGAATTGCGTGTTTTGACAGACAACTGTATTCATGAGGTATACAGAGAATGAATGAATTGATTTGGAAGGTTTTTTTTATTTTATTCATTGCTGACAAGCTGTTATTAAATTCTTATGTTTGTAACGTGAGGCTGCCATCACATGAGATGAAAGCTCAAATGCATTTGAGTGTATGGTGGACAGCCGTTATGCAGCTATTACATGAAACCTCTGTATAATGGATAGAGTGTGTGTGATGTGCTGTGCGCCTTTAACTTTCATTTGTCTGAGGGGGAAAAGGTTCTCTAGACATCCAAGAGGGAAGTTTTCTGTTGCTTCTTTTGACGTATGGATGTGTTAAAATGGCCTGCCGTTGTAAAGACGTTTTCTTTGTCAGTTTTCTTCTTTTTTGGGGGTTTCTGTCCAATTACATTTTACATCATTTAGCAGACACTCTTATCCAGAGCGACTTACAGTAGGGAGTACATACATTATTGTACTTTTTTGTGTGCTGGTCCCCCGTGGGAAACGAACCCCAGTCTCCTGGCGTTACAAGTGCCATGCTCTACCAACTGAGCCAACTGAGCCATTACAGGGTCTGGTACTCCCATGTAGTCTCACTGGGATGTAATCTGTAAAGATAGCCACGTTCTATATTTTATTTATTGTAATATATATATATATATATATATATAAACACACACAATATATATATATATATATATATATCATACATTTTTCTCAAACAAATCAAATATTCCTAACCAATTACCCAGCCAGCTTCTACTTGTTGTCTGTAAAACAATATATATGTATTCATAACATCGTACTAACATAGGCTACATTTTCCTCAAACAAATCAACTACTTCTATATCATTCCAGAACTTAGTGTCTTACGTTAAGAACAAACATTTATATCAATCAAGTTTTACATACAAAATATCAAACAAATTCCATCCAATTGATATGAATGAAACAGATAAATAAGAACAGAACAGACTGAACAAAAAGACAAACTAGAATGTTGTGTGGGCGAGCGGTTTGCTGATGTCAACGTTGTGAACAGAGTGCCCCATGGTGGCGGTTGGGTTATGGTATGGGCAGGCATAAGCCACAGACAATGAACACAATTGCATTTTATCGATGGCAATTTCAATGCACATAGATACTGTGACAAGATCCTGAAGCCCATTGTGAGGCCCATTTTTTAGAAGTGTGACCAACAGATGCATATCTGTATTCTATATCATGCCAAATCCATAGATTAGGGCCTAATGAATTTATTTAAATTGACTGATTTCCTTATATGAACTGTCACTCAATAAATTCTTTGACATTTTTTCCATGTGGACCAGGAGATCTGGTGGACTGGACAGGTTTAATCAGCGAGGCTAGTCTGTCTGTCAGGTACTGGAAGACAAATGGGGGTGTTGTTCATAAGCATGCACATTTATGCCTGTGTCATAGAAACACATGCATTAGTGCCACCTTGGTTCACTGCAAGGTGAACCTTAACTTCCTGCATTCCCAGATCACATTCACCCCTTTGATTTAGTATTGTAATGGAGTCCACCATGTGGTGTCAAAACCATTTAGAGTTTGATGATGGTTTAGTTACCTTTTTGTTAGCTTGTTGGTTCATTTCATTACTAGGCCCTTCTGTGTGTTTGGTATGAGATTTCACATGTGCAGGGTGGACAGCTGGAAGACATATTTATACCTAATATAAATATGGTATTGTCGGAACTAGAAGCACAAGCATTTCGCTACGCTCGCATTAACATCTGCTAACCATGTGTATGTGACAAATAAAATTTGATTTGATTTGTTTTTAATATCCTGTAAAGAAAAGTGTATTAGTCTACCAATCAAGCAAAAAAGAGAAAACGCTTAGCTACATTTTAAAGGGGGAATATTGAATCTTCCAGTCCATAATAACCACACATATTCCCTTTCCCCTTCAAAATAATTCCAATAGTTCTTCGGGGTACAGTTGAAATCCCCAAACCGAGTGCGGTGTGGAGAAGATATCCAGATCTGCAACTCTGAGGTAAAGGAGGGGAGAACAGAGACCACCCGTTAAGATCAGATAAGAGGAGAGTGTGTGGCAAGCCTGGCCCGAATCAGCATGGCACTGGAAATTACACTGATGTTTGCAGTGGGCGAGAGGAGAGGGGGGAGAATATGACGCTCCCCTTCGCACTCTTCTCTCTCCCCACCATAACCACACTGTTCCCAGTAATAGATTTCAGCAGGTTTTTTGCTCTCCTTGGCACTTGTTTATTATTGTTCCAAATGACAGAGTGCAGAGACGGGGGAGTGGGGTGGGGGGGGGCATTGAAAACAATCATCGTCAAACTCGAGTACGCCGACTGTCGCTTCGTCTGTAGAGGGGGTGGTGGTGCCTGGGGAGTGGTGGTGCAGCTCCAGGGATTTACTATGTCTTAAACGCCACATTTCCCAAAGCCGCCCGCCACCCGTCCGTTCAGCGTCTTCAGCCCTGTTGCCATGGCGCAGTATGCTGAGTGCAGTTTTAAAGCAGGGACGATAAGAGTAGGCGTGGTTATTTGTGACAAGCGGCGAGAAAGCGAGGTCTACGTATGTCCAATGATTATGGTCGAAAGCCTAACCACCAATCGTTGGCCTCATTCTCTTTCACTGACCACTTACATGTACTTTACACTGTGGTCACACCTTTAGGATCAGTTCTCCTCATCCATAATCTGCATGTTTACCATTATGAGTTGAACACCACTAACTGTCCCTGGACCTGTTGTTAGCTAAATGTCTTAATCTACACCTCTACAGACCTTCACAGCAGGTCAATAAAGCCTTTCATCCTCTCAACACTCTTCTCCAGCTGCAAACCAATGGCCAAGACAGGTTTAGTGCATAAAATAAGTTTGTTCCCCAGCTCCTTCTATTGTCAGATGAATTACCCAGGCTCTTTATCCTTTTCTAATTGATAGTAGATTAGATTAGTGATTTGGAAACTCCATAGGGATTAGGTCCGTAGAGGGCCCTGAGGGTTTTACAGAGCTAAACTGGGTAGACAGGATTATCATTGGTCTCTATTGCTGCTTGGGTTTTCCTAACTAACTGTTGGCCCAAACTCAAGCGAAACTACTTGAACGCATGGACTAATAATATTAGGTCTACTGTTGTTTGTGCTATGTCTCTGTGGCGTATTATCTTATCATCTTTCAATACAGTTGAAACCTGTATTAGGTGTTAAACGTCAGCATCAACAGTCTAAGTCTAATTTGAATAAAGTGATCTACTTGTCAAACAGTCTAACAATAGTGTAGGAAGAACATAATAAGCACTAACCCCCATGTTTGGAACCTAGTTTATAGGAATATGTCTCTTTTACTCAGAGCTAGCGTGTTAGTAACAAACTAATATAACTTGGACTCATTTATTTGTGGAATCGAAATGCAACCTAAAATGCTGACTTTTAATTTTCAGAGAGGAAATTAAACCAAATTTGAGTTCAAAACTTTTTTCCCTCTAGAAATTGCTGCTTGAATCAGGGGGCTGCCAATGGTTATTTTCTCTCTGGCAAGATACAGGCCAATTAGTCCCACAAATACCTCCCTGGTCCCTGATCCCCTAGCGGAAACACTGTAGAGTCCTGATCCGACTGGATATCTTTTCCACTTCATAGAAATGGTCCCTACTGCTGCGGCAGGTGCAGAGAAATCTTCAGCAGCTGACCCACAGGGAGTAACAATACGGACCCAATTGGCACCCCATTCTCTAAATATTCCTATGGGCTCTAATCAAAAGTTGTGCCCTTTATAGAAAATAGGGTGCCATTTGGGATGCAATCATACTGTCTGTAGGAATATGTCAAGCCTGTACTGTATATCTGATTCTGACCATTTGAGTGGAAAAGGGTGAGGCTTTTAGATCTAATCTTTACCTGTAGGAACGTTGGTACAGTATACATAATGTTTACTGTGACTAATCTTAGTGTAAGTAGATATTGGATATTTGCATAACACGTGTCTCTTGATTTCTGATTTAAAAAGGTTGTCCCATCCTTACATGAAAAGACACTTCACGTGATCATAAAATAGGACTTTCTAATCTTCTTCCTTACTGAAAAAACACAAGTTCCCCATTACACTCCACATTAACCACAGTGCACCACAGCATTATAAACATACGGCTATAACTAAAAATGCAGTTGTTCTTATTGAATTACCCAACTGGAGATAAAATCTAGAGCATTTTCGTGCCAATAACAACATACTGAGAGTGGTCTAATTTGATAGGTTCTACTATGGGTTGACTAAAGGTTTAAAGCCTTACCATGCATTGTTTATTACGACAGTTATGCTTGCCATAATTGAATGTTCCGTTTATTTTAGGCATGAACTGACTTTATCAAGTAAATATGGGGAGCGAGTTCCATCCATTAGAAGGAAACAGTTGATTGATAAGATAATGGCAAACGTCCATACACGAGTAAATGAGTACACATCCCCAGCACTGTAGTTTCTGATGCTTTTTCATGTCGAGAACAACATTTGTCTTACTGATTATAAGACATCACATTGATTATTTAAATGATTTCAAAACAAACCTTGTAAGTCAATTTTACACACATTTCTTTCGGTGAAAGGCTTCGCCCTCTCTGAGTGTGGTTTTGAGAAAGAGGGGGAAATACGCAACCTGACTCCCTATAACTCGGGGGAGACCGAGGGGCTTAATATCGTATGACCTTTCACTGCGCCAGAGGCCAAATCATTGACAGTTTAGAGCTATGGGGAATGTTAATATGTATTTCCAGGATTATTAAATTATGTATATGATCAACTTCCCTAAGAATGTACAGTAGGTTATTAGCGGGAGAAGGGTTTCTAAGCGAATCCATCCCTTAGCTCCACACTCCAGTTACGCCTAATGATGGTCATTATTACATAGCTTAACTGTAATACTGGATTGATTCTCAGGCTCCCGAATAACCCGTCTCGCTGGCACGCTGCATCGCTGGACCCCGCGGCTCAACAAAAGGCATGTTGAGCCGAGTTTGTTTAGCATACACAGGCCAGGCGCGTTGTGGCCCCAGAGCCTCGGAGAAGGGAAAGGAGAGGAGAGAGAAGGGGAGAGGAGAGGAGAGGAGAAAGGAGAGAAGAAGAGAGGAGAAAGGGAAGGGGAGAGAGAGGAGAAAGGAGAAAAGAGGAGAGAGAAGAGGGGAGGAGAAATGAGAGAAGAAGAGAGGAGAAAGGAGGGGAGAGGAGAGGAGAGAGACGAGAAAGGAGAGAAGACTAGAGAGGAGAGGAGAGGAGAAAGGAGAGAAGAGGAGAGAGAAGATGAGAGAAGAGGAGAGTAGAGGAGCAGAGAAAGAGGAGAGAAGATGAGGAGAATAGAGTAGAGAGGAGAGGGAGGAGAGGAGAGGAGAGGAGAGGAGAGGAGAGGAGAGGAGAGGAGAGGAGAGGAGACGAGACGAGACGAGAGAAGAGAAAGGAGAGGAGAGGAGAGAGGATAGGCGGAAGAAGAGGAGAGAAGAGGATTAAGGAAAGGAGAGGAGGAAGGAGAGGAGAGAAAAGGAGAAAGGAGGGAAGAACGGTACAAAGTGGAATGGAGTGGAGTGGCTGGCAGTTGCAGGCAGCAAGAGCCTCTGTGCTGTGGGTGTTTCAGAAGGGTTAATACTTCAAGGCCATATAAAGACCGGATTAAGGCCCAGGCTTACACAACCAGGAAGAAAATTGAATGTTTGTAAGAAAATATGCGGCTAATTCCATTCTGTCATCAGTGGATATTAAAGATTATTAGCTGGCACGTCAAATTATTTGTAAATCACAAAGGCTGCCCTGTTGAAATTATCTTCTAATTTCCAGAGGCTAGAAGTGACTGAGGAGTTGAGTGGGGTATCGTCTTATAGAAAGAGCTCAAGGTTTTTACGAATTTGTATCCCTTTATTGAAGAAAATAAAGAAATTAAACATGATTTGTTTCTTTCCTTCCTTGTAACTTGATTTCTTTATGACTTTTTAAAATGGAATTCTTGAAGATTTTACAGTGATTTTATGTGACACACACATACACACACTTTCTCTATTCTCCCAATGCCACCACTGGAGATGATAAACAAATAGTTAATTGTAAGGATCTTTGGCACCTGTACTGGATTAATGGAGACCACCACCAGTAGCAGACAGAGTTAAGCTGAAAGATTGAGTTACGAGAGCAGAGCAGAGGAGAAGGCTGACCAACCAACTCAGCCCAGGTGCTCAGCTCAGGGTAATACCCCCCAGATCACAACAATATGGTTCTGTTTTAGAACTCTCTCTGGCTTTACGCTTTCTTTTCCTCCCTCTCCTCGTCCTGAGCCAGAGGACTTGGTGTAGTGCCACTACGGTACATCGGGCTGACCTGAGGGTGGCTGTTTCGGCCTGGTTGTCTGTACTTTCCGTCTATACTGTAGTCCAGGTCTGATCTCACTAACTAGCCCTGACACAAGGAGACAAAGACAAAGGCTGTGCCCCAAATGCCCCCCTATTACCTCCTATCAACTGATTGGTGGAGGATTCATGTGCTGTATTTCCTCAGCTCTTCAAATCTTTCTCTGCTCTGTCACTCCCTCTCTCTCTCTCTCTCTCTCTCTCTCTGTCACTCTGACTCTCTCTCTCTCTGTCTCTCTCTGTGTGTGCGAGTGCATGTGTGTGATACTTTGCCCCTCTGGGCTAATCAGTGTTTTGAGGGGTGTCTTGCTAGTTGACACTGCTGTGAGCCCTCTAGCCCCCTCCTATGGCAGACAGACATGCCTCTTGTACATCTGTCTCTGTCACGGTCCATGGTGTTAATAGACCAGACAAACTGAACCACAAGCAAATCACATCACCAAAGATGAAACTTGCCATAACTTCATATTCCATTTAGAACAACGCATACCCAACTGTATTACATATATTTATTCAAATGATTCAAATACGTATGAATAAAAAATGAAAACATAATTGCAGTCATGGGTGTTCTCATTGAAATGATTGTGCAGGACATTTCCGAGTGGAAACGTAAAGGAATATCTGTGTTTAATTAAATTTTTGTAAAAAAAATGATGATCTCAATACATGCAAATGGCAATCAGATGTGGACATGTGAAAATCAAAGTGCCGCATGTATTTCAGTCTGACGATAAGGTGGTGGGGTTAAAGTTCTAATATGCTATATTCAACCCATCCGTGTCATATCCGTTCGCTGCAGACTGTTTTGATAGAATAATTCTAGGTTCCATTATGATTCTGCCATGGTTTCTAGAACTGCTTTGAAATTCTTGCAATTCTAAAGCATGTTAAGTAGCACCTTTCTGCCCGGGCGGCCAGGCACAGCTGAAAGGAGAGGAGGTGGGGAGGGCAGCACATTGGTTTTCACCCCCCTGCTCCCTGCTGCAAAGTGTAGCCTAAATGCGTTTCTGATTCCTGACGTGACACATGGGTTACATCCCAAATGGCACCCTATTTAGTGCACTACCTTTGACCAGGACCCATATGGCTCTGGTCAAAATTAGTTCACTGTTTTGGGAGTAGAGTGCCATTTGGGATTCAACTATGGTCAAATGACAGGCGGGCAGGCAGGGCTCTAGCCTTGTGGGCTTTGCACTCCAGTCTTAGTGCTAGCATCACACCACATAGAGCTGCTTTTAATCACTAATTACCATGATTGGCTGCTGGATTCACACAATAATGAATGATTGATAACATCTGAAATAAAGAGCGGACCAATTCTGGCTCCTGACAGGCTCTTTGGGGAAATTTGATGTTAGTAGTGACTGAAACCGTTTAAGTCGAAAATGACTGCTGGACACAGGATGGAGCGGCTTTCGGCTCAATACGTGTCTACACGGCCATTTTGAAGATGGACAGGCGGGAGGGACTCTCTCTTCGCAACGCCCTCGCTCTTTAATGTTTATAGGCCTATAAGGCCAACATGTTCATACAGGGCACTTTTGTACTCAGCATCTGAATTCCTCAATCTTCCACAAAATGGATGCTGCTCAGATGCCTCCATATATTACTGGATCGGTTGGACCATTGTGTCAGATGGATTGAAATCAGGGCAGCTCTTAGTATTCTATCTCTATAGCTATTCCAAACAATGAGAATGTCTGTAATTTACATTTTACAATCACTACTAGGGACTTATTTCACTCATACTAGATTACTATTAGTTATTTGGTGTCTGATTCATTGTGACATGCTCCTCACAAGCGTACAGATTGATACAATATTATATTAATTTGATACAGATCATTCAAAACAACACAGCCTATTATGCTTTGTGAGGAGCATGTCACAATGAACAAGACACCAAATAACTAATAGTAATCTAGTGTAAGTGAAATCTGTATCAAATTAATATAAGGTTGTGTCAATCTGTAGGCTTGTCAATTGAACGGAAATTGTATCGATAACGTGTCGGCACCAGTCCTTTTACAGTAGCCTGCAGGGATTTTACACTACAAGACATTGAGGTTATTACATTTGTGGCTTAGTTAAATTCCATGTGTGAGGAACATGCTTGTGGACCATAACTACATTTTGTGACAGGGGAACGTATGATGTTTGTGGCATATATTACATCGTTGCAGGCCGGGTTGCAGCACTTGTGGTTTGTTCAATGCCCAGACGCTTTCGGGGTGTCCTTGAACTGTTGCTCGACTCTCACATACACATGGGTTTCATATGGTTTCATCGCCGGTGACGTTGAACGCAGCCCTCTGGGATCCAACAAAAGGCACACTGTAACACTGTAAAGCGGGCACCCTGCACATGACAGCTCTGACATGTATAATAAATATGGATTTCTCCACGGCTGTATGTGAAATGATACATGTGATTTTAGAGAGGTATTTCTTAATCCTGTGCCCAGGCTGGCCTGTGGCTGTGGCCCTTGCATCCAAATACAGGACATAATCACACACACACACTATCTGGCGCCGCACACACTGTGTATGACTCTGTCTGTGTGTGTGTGTAAAAACCCTAATTCCTCCTGTAAGTCGCTCTGGATACGAGCGATAAATGACTAAAAATGCAATTGGAAATGTGGTTGCATCTAGAACTCCACAGACACTCATCCACTCACACTCCACTGTGGACATACACAGGACACACTCCAACACACACAGTCAGACAGACACAGACACACTCCCCCTACTGGATCCACATCTGGGACAATAGACAGTCGTCTAAGTCGTCTCCACACAATGAATCCAACCAGACCAGGCCAGTTCACATTTAGCGTTGAGTCTGGCACCGCACACCTGGCTGTGTATGGCTCTGTGTATGTATGCGTCTAGCACGTTGCTCACACACACACACACACACACACACACACACACACACACACACACACACACACACACACACACACACACACACACACACACACACACACACACACACACACACACACACGGATTATCTGATTATCAGAGTCAATGTTGATGCATCAGTCCCACAGTGCTATGTGCTCTGCCTGTTTATTTGACCAAAGTCTTGACTTAGAACATCAGGGCTTGGATTGTCAAGGAGTACTGGTAGGCCCATTCCAGGTGCCACGCAAACACTTCCAGGTGCATGTATGAATTTTCTTTCCCACTGTGTATTTCAGGATTGTTTTATATAGTGGTTCGGTGTAATACGTAGAATACTTTTTTAAAACACTATTTTTTCACAACAATTTTTCTAATAGATGGTTGTCCATATACTGTGGCATGTCAACCAGCCACTATAGTGACACATGTCCTCTTAAAATGCTCTTAATACATGATTCATAGGCCTACTCAAATGCTGAGAGCCTTGCCTTTCTCTGCGTTTTATTTATCCCCGCTTGAATGTGGTTGCATTACAAAGTCCCTTTTTGATTTGCTGTATTTAAACAGGTTTTAGAGATCAGGCCCCTGATATATAAAGATGCCGGCAAAGAGCGGCTCCCATTGTACATGCCTGTCTGTGCTGTCCACGGGGCCTCCATTTACCGCCGTGATTGACGCCATCTATTCAGATAGTAAGTGGTGCCTTCATACCTCTTTCGCGGCTTTTCATTTCAAATGGCCGTTTCGTTTTAGCAATCCTTTTGACTCCCTCCTTTCACTGCCACTTGGAAGTTGAAATGTATAAAAAGAGAGAAAATAATAACGGCATATGCCCGTTTTTTTTTCTTGCTTTGAATTACAGCGACTGCAAAGCAGAGCCTAAAGTGCAAGTGCCTTTTCATAACGCATAAAAGGCTGAAATGTTTACATATCAAAAGGCTACAGGCCAATTTCTGTCAAAATGATACATGAAGTTAAGCAGTAGGCTAGGCCTACAAGCAATTCATTTCAACCCCTAGTCGTTGGAGAAAAATTCAAAGACCCATGATCTTTTTGCATTTTCTTTCACGTAAAATAAGTTAGGCGACATTTTAACGAGTCATTACAATGGCTGCAATACATAATTCACCATGTAGCCTAAAATTGCTTGAGAATGGGAAAATATTCATCCTACAAATGGAACCATCTTTGTCAATTATGTTGCATCTTATTAATATACATAGCCTACATGCAAGTTATTTATTCGACAAAAACACTATTCTTACCTCGGAATGATAGTTCGAAGCTCATACCTTTAACAGAAGATAATAAAGTGGGGTAATTTAACTTCCATTCCCCTGAGAACTTTGACGTCAACAAAATCTTTGACCCTACATGGAAATATAACGTTACTTTTTAGATTTTTTGTTTTCCAGAATTGTTTTGTGATCATTTTTTGGATGGAACAAGGTTAGACTAAGCTATTTGATCAATAACTGCTATTTTTTTCGTATTGTTATCTTCCATAATCGTCTCGTTCACGTACAATAAAATATGAACGTGGTTGTAATTCGTCCCAAGTGTGATGCCTAAAATCATATGTCCATGAAGTATAGTTGTCTGCACATTTTAAGACTATGCTTCTTTCAACTCCAATCAACCTTAAACATAATTTGTGCGTGTACATAACACAATTTGTGCAATAGCATTGACATCCGGTATCAATATATATATATTGCTGATGTGTTCATCAATTAGGCTAATTGATATGAGCAAATCAACATAAACGGCCTATGCCTGTTTTTAACCTGAAATGTAAATTATACTCATGTTTAGGGATTTGCATGTGTTTTGGTGTTTGTCTTTTGTAAAAATCTCATTAGTAGGCATATTGCTTAAACTGATTTATATGAAGTCTTACACATTCTTCCATCAAATCTAATGAACAATACAATACATTGAACTTAATGAAATAAGAGGTGTATGTGATATTTAATTGAACCTAAATTATTGTATAATTTGTCTACATAGGCGTAATTGTCTGTACAATGTTCATTATTATATTTATATTCCAGGTGAATCGTGTCCCCACCACTTCTAATTCCTAAGTCTCTAAAAAAAAATTTAAAAAATCCCTGATAGTTTGAATGCAATCAACATTCTCCTGAATGTAAAACCCACGTTTTATTACCGAAGTGGATAACCCAGGGACTCCGAATAGACGTTCCCAGCACCTCAGTCCATTCTCACTAAATTAAATATGCGCCCTGAAGTAACATTCGCCTCATTTCCACCGTTGCATTTCATTTGATTAGGCGTGTAATTGTAATAAGTTTTCTCTAACGCTGAGAATAGAAGCGATAATGGCCGTTATCTTATCACAGCGAGAGGAATATGTTCATGGAACGAGTAGTTAGCGGAGGTGTTTAAAGTTAATACGCACGATTTCCTACCCATCGAGATAGCCCCGCTGATGGAGAAAACAGAGATAATCTCCTCACGACCATCTCCCGTGGTGAGCTCTGTGATGGTCGTGTCAGACCGACTGTTTCCCAAATAACATGCAGCAACACAGACTGAGATCCGGAGCCTCATATGCAATGGAATATATTTGATTAAATGTTATAGGCCTATATTTTCATTTTTATTCATTGTGTGTAGAATGGGAGGGAGGGGTCTATATTATGGTATTTGGGGTGGGTATTTTGGGTTTTGGTGACAGAAAAGGTAGACCCTTGAGACGTGTAGATGTTGTCAAACTTGGGCCTGTTTACAAAATGAAAAAGATTATTAGAGACACACACACACACACACACACACACACACACACACACACACACACACACACACACACACACACACACACACACACACACACACACACACACACACACACACACACACACACACACACACACACAGTTTCACAAATCGATGTAGTCTAGATAAAACGTTACAGCTACATTGATTAGTAGCATATAGATAGATTTGACAAGAAGCAATATCTGATTCTTCAATAACGTTAAATATTTCACAGGGAATACGTAAACCAATCCCTTTGCTGACAATGAAATTAACCTGATTAGCTTACCTTGTAGCCTACAATTAACCCTCACGGCTGACATAGCACTGAGTTGGGTGGTTTGTTTCAAAAGTCTGCAAATAGTACGGATTAGCTTAATTGAATTAATTCTCAATACACAGATCTGTGCCTTTCACACCGTTGTGAGGTAAACCTAAAATCAGCCAATCTCTGCTCTCGGTTTGTCATCCGCTCCTCCAGCACAGGCGCAACTGGTCGGTGACGTCAGCCGAGCATATAATCGGGCTGGAGTTCAAGTGGACCACGAAAACAAGTTAGTGAAGCCTCAGTCTGAACGCATCCATCGGAGTCGGTCCAACGCGAGAGAAACACGCCAAAGTCAACAAACTCGATGTTATGACCCATATTTAGGAACTTTTTACGGACTTTCTCCTGACCTACACCGAATTTAGGACTTTTAAAAAGCAACGCATTTTATCTCCCTTTTCACGTATCGGTGATGCCCGCTGGTATGTTCAGTATCGACAGTATCCTGGCCGGAAGACCCACTTGCAAGGACTCGGTGCTCCTCCATCGGAATCCCCCAGTGGTGTTCTCTAACCTCACGGATTCCATCTACACTGCTACCGATTACAATGGACTCTACTCGCACGCAACTGGACCTTCTCCTCCGGGGATGCAGGCGGTGAACGGGACTAGAATAGGATATAATAACTATTATTACGGACAACTGCATTTGCAGGGCCCCAATGGCCCTGCGTGCTGCAGCGCTATCCCAACCCTCGGCTCGCAACAGTGCCCATGTATTCCAACAGGTAGGTTGCCCCTTTTAAAATGTAAAAACGCTGCATGTTCCTTTGGTGAGGTACAATATAACGCTGTCTGTAATGACACTTAAAAGTTAAAACGTTATGTTTATAGGGGATGGTTGATATATTGTAGATTGGTTGGTGTGTCAATTTAAGAAATGCGCCCATTGCGCAACATTACAAAGACAGTAATTTTTGGTGCCTATATAGCCTATCTAAGAAGCATATCTGTGGTGTAGCCTACTCTAATTCAGTTGAACGTTTACGTATTAACTGAAATAGTTTGTATGCTAAACTTTGTGTAGGTGGGAACATGGGATGAGTAGGCTATGTCATAGATGTGTAAAAGTGTTGTTTTTGAGTTAGTGCTCAGTTGTTTTTTCGTTTGGTTAATTTGTGATTTTGTCTGTAGGCCCATTGGGTGTGGTGCGAAATTAATTGCCTCATTGAGGATTTTTCCCCCTAATGTAATGTAATCTTTATTTATTTCTTCATGCAGGTTATGACAGCACGGGCTCCGTGCTCATCTCTCCCGTCCCGCACCAGATGATGTCCTATATGAACGTGGGCACCTTGTCTCGGACCGAGCTCCAGCTCTTGAACCAGCTCCACTGCCGACGTAAGCGGAGACACCGAACCATCTTCACCGACGAGCAGCTTGAGGCTCTGGAAAACCTTTTTCAGGAGACCAAGTACCCTGACGTCGGCACACGGGAACAGCTCGCGCGGAAAGTGCATCTACGTGAGGAGAAGGTCGAGGTGAGTGCATGCACGATGCAGTGTTGCTTTTCAGAATACCTGTGAATAATCTCTCCATTATTTAATAAAAAAAATATGGGTATCAACACAGAACGTTCGTTGCACCTTGTAAAAAAATTACGCTCATAGGCCTACGTGAAAGGACACATTCTATCCAGGCGTTATACGCACATAGTAAAAGCAATCGTTCACGTCTTTCTAGTGCCAGAAATATATTCGATTAAGCCCAAAATACCTTACAATTACTCTACAACACGGTCTAACAAATATTTCATACAAATTACAAATATTGTATCTTTTATTTTCGCATAGGTGTGGTTCAAAAACAGACGAGCGAAATGGAGAAGGCAGAAAAGGTCGTCCTCGGAAGAATCTGAAAACTCACAGAAATGGAACAAATCGACGAAAATACCCACAGAAAAAACCGAGGAAAGCAAAAGTGACGTGGATTCTGACAGCTGATGTTGGTCTAACACAAAACGAGAAAAGACCGTTGGTTGCATATATGCGCAAATCTTGCACATCCACACCAATACATACAAGATTTTGACTTTTTGTACATAGTGTAAATGTCATGTGGACTGAAGTAATGAAATGTGTTGCCATGATGTTGCACAGTTGTATAGTAAATATTACTTTTTATTATTGCTATGGGGGTAGGCTATTTATATTTAATTTAAAGTGTAATGTTATGCATACCATCTCGAAGATGTGGTGTGCAAGGAGCCTGGACCAATTTTCTGGCGTGTCTCAATACTTTGCGATCTGACATGGCATCTCATATGGATATTACTAAATGTTATAAATCTGATATTGTTTTATTATACTTGCGTGGTCTATTCATCATCACGATTTACTGCGAGGAATATTCTGAAACTACATCAATGGGAGAAGATATTTTAGAGCTTACTAGACGGGGGCAACCTTTATAAGATAAATGGACTGAAGTATATTTGTCAACTCTTTACCAACAGGCGTGTTTTGGGGATTTTGACTGAAACGTTTTGTCTATATGTTGCAATTAACGACAATTACAGTAAGAATGAATATACATTAAATCATATCTGAATCATCTCTATTTCGTTGGTCTCTTTTCAATGAATGTATTTTTCTATTTATAATAATATTATCTAGTCATTTTGGAAATTAAAATGCTATAGATTTACATTAGGCTAAAGTTGGTTGTTGCCCAGATGCAAGTCAATTGAAAACAGACACACTTTTGCGTAGAAATAATGCTTACATAGTAGTGGGTTACTTGATGGAGAAGTCATAAATGGTACAGTTGATATGGAGCTTCTAGTCTTCTTATAACATTTACTAGAATGTGTCGTATTGGTAGAAAACACATTCAATTGTTCTCGATCCATGCGCATAAATTAAACCTTGGATGTGGCAAAAATATACGCTGGGAAAATATGCATTTTCGAATACTAAAACTGTTCACGAGATGTTTTTTTTGTCCCCGTTTAATTAAATGTATCAAAAATCATGATCAAAAGCACAAATTATTTCGTTTACAACAGCAAAGATGAATCTATCACCAACATACTCAAAACAACAGGTGTTGTCGTTAAAAACATTTTCATAACATAGGCTATATGTTTTTTTCGTTGCCTTTTTCATGAATTTGACAAACCAACAGTTGTCTTTTTAGCCTAATGATAACGTTAGTTATGTTTCAGTGAACTCCACCACCAGCTGAAATATCGACATTTTCTGTCAATTCACAGGTGATCGAATAACTAACAATTTGGTCAGGAATGAATCCCAAAAACGACCAACCTAAATTCACCTCAGACGACATTAAATATCCTACACAACTCACTAAAAGTAAATAATCAACCATTTTAGACAAGATATTGTACAAATGATGGGTCAGCTTCCCAAGTCATGTTTTCTCACACGGAATAAGGGAGATCCATTGTAATACACACCAGAGGTAGCTCATAATACCGGTCATGTGGGAGGGCTGGTAATCAAATTCGATGATTCATTATTTTGTAGAAAATAAAATAATGAATTAAACTTCAGCCCCACACCATGCTGGGAGTGTAAAAAAATGTATGTACAAATCACGGATTGCCCCTTTAATTTGTAATTCAAAGCGATTTACATACCTGATTCAAACCGTTTTCCATATTGCATGTTAGTGATAGTCAAAGCTTATCAGTATGTCTATGTCATACACAATTTATAACATTTATCTTAATTCCCCCATGTCTACACTAGCCCTAATATCTAACAGTGTCAACTGGTGTACATGGAAAGGCGTTGCATTGTTACGTTGTTATATGGTGTTACTCACTTATATTTTACATTTTGGTGTATTACCAAATACCAATTATTTTCGGTGTATTACCATTGATGTTAGTCCTAATTGTGTTATATTATATCTATATATATGCCTAGCGTTGAAAAGTGGAGTGCTTATTTCCATAGGCCTACAATGAAATATAGGAAAACTGATCAGGAATGCATCCCTAATTTACATTTCAATACCATATTTAACAGCAATGCTAGGTAATGGAATTTTGAGTTAGAGATCTATATTTTCCGTCTTCCACGGTCAAATCACCCTTCACAAAAAAACCAGCTCCACTTGACCTTTAAAATGGTTTACATTTGTATGATTTCTATGAGCTTATGCAGCAAGACGGTAAAATGCTATGAGGAGCTGCTTCAAAGCTCACATTTTGGTATCTCTTTACTATAGCCCCCTAATGCTAAGACATTGTAATATTTGTCTTACAGCTACAAACGACATTATAATATCCGTCATAGGCAGTCATTATTGTTTTGTCCTCTTACACTCTTACAGATGCTGTATCTTAACTTGATCATCCTGTTGTTGCAGGGATTTTCCTTCATGGCAGGAAATGCAAACTTTTTTCTAGTCTATTCAAGGTTTAATAAGACTTCTAAGGTATGTAATTTCCACTTTCAGACTTGATTTTCCCTAACGAAAAATGTATCAACCCCTCCAACAAAAAATGTAAATTAATTCTAATCCACATGATAATTCACATAAAAATTATAATTTCCTGTTGCTGCATTATTATTTTCCTGCTGTAGCAACCTGGTTCAAAATTAAGATCCCACATATGTAGAAAAAAAAGTGCCACCTAGAACCTGTCCCCATAAGGGAACCCTTTAAATAACCCTTTTTGGTTCCAGGTAGGGCGTCGAGTTGTGCGTGCTGGTAGACGCAAATTATGTGTAGGCCTACGGCAGCTACGGCTGCATTTCGGATACGTTTGTATGTTGTAGCGTGGCACATATCTTTCTTGTGTTATTATATAAAACAACTTTGTTGATGTGTATGGCTACATTTCAGATACATGAGTGTACATTTGAACAGCAGTAGGACCAATCTATCTTGTTTTAATAGGGCTCAAAAGCAATTCTAGTTGTGACTTAAAATGCCCCCCTCAGGCATGTCATCATAGAGCCGGGCCTGGGTAGAACCCTATTGGGCTCCATATAGAACCCTTTCCCCAGTGTTTTCTACATGGAACCCCAAAAAGTTCTACCTGAAACCAAAAAGGGGTATTCTTTCTAAGAGCGTTGATCACACTGTGTGTCCCTACTCCTTACAAAACCCCCAGACCCACACAAGTTCACAACCACACAAATCAAATATATTATCCCCTGTCATTACCTCATGGAAATGACACCATATAAAATCATGATATATACACCGACAGACCCTCCACAATCCTCAATTTTACCCATGTGCTGGTTTGGCATAGCAGGTACTGACGTTGATTTATATTGAAATGCATTGATTTCTTATTAAAGGGGCAAGCTGGGATTTGATATGAGGGGTAATGTAAACGGGTTCCCATGCTGTGTGCCCTGCGTCTACACCAGGCTGTTTTGCATCTCAATTTGTAGATGAGGTATTTAAAGGTAATAGAAGATACATAGACACAATATAGGAACATTATTTGGTCTAAAGATGACAGATATGGATTTTTTTTGTTATCAGTGTAGATTGAAAGTACGGTATATATCAGAGTGCAGTGAAAGTACCTATCAAGGTTTGATACTGTCATTTAAAATCAGGGTCGATGGCAACTGGTACACATTATACTTCTCTATATTTTGGAAGAACAGTGTGATAGCAATAAATATGCAGGAATTGTATTGGAGAGTCAAGCTTTTATTTTGCACCATCGTCTAATATGTGGAATTCTTTGAATGATTCTGAACACTTTTGAATCCCTAGATAGAAACATGGAAATTCCTAAAGTCTACATTATGTGAACATTTGATTAGTCCTTTGGGAAAACTATAATCATTTCAGCAATGCGTGCAATGATGATTTCATCCTTATGATTGTATCTTGCTAATGATTGTCATTAGCTTCAGTATTTCACTGCTACACAATCTAAGACTATCATCAAGTAACATCTCCTGCATTTACTCCACTAATCCCTAAAAGAAACATTATGTTTTGAATCTCATTTGAATAATTCAATCTAGGGCATAATTATTCGAATCAAATTTCCAAGTGGTCAGTTTGATTTTCCAACCCACCAAATTTTCCAAGATAGGTACCAAAGAGATCCTATAATTCTGTTATATTTAAGTTATATTTAATTCTGTGGTAGGTACTATCTGGTTGAGTATTTCCAGAGATACATTTAATATGGGGAAAATAACGGCAGGACTCCTAAAGTGACAGTTTGAAACAGATTAGAGGAGGTCCAGAGCAGGTACTTAAAGATTTGTCCATACTATAGACCATGAAACACAACACATATTCCTAATGATCCCTTATACAGTATGTCCAGCTGTGATTTATAAAGTGTTGCAGCGCAGGGCGCCAGTGAAATATACAAAACACAGGGCCAGCCACAGTCATTAATCAATGCTTTTTTTTTCATGAGCAGTAATTTTCTATTTCACAAATTTAATGCAACTTTTTTCTCTCTGAAACGATCGTTTTTTTGGGACCTCTTTTATGCGTCGTTCCCGGCACTTGCAAAAATAGAGGTGGAGTCCAAGAAAAATTAGGTATTGAGTTAACTCTCAGAGAAGATAAATCTTTGCTCCTTTGCAAGCGCTTAGAGAAAACCTCTCTCTTTATTTTCTATTTTTCCCTCAGAAGTGTCGCTATGTTTTGAAGTGAGAGCTAGGCTCTCTGGCTCTCGCATCCAGCCATTCTGTGGACAAGTTTCTCTTACATAAGCCTTTCTCTCTACCCTGTGATGTTGAAAGCTGATGTATATACTCCCCGTATCATACTGTATCAGCCCCGAGGGCCCCAGCTCTAATGTTATTAGTACATGGGGTCTGGAGAGTCATAGTGCTGGGTGATTTGGCCTCTGGACTGACAGCTCTTGGGTGGATTCCCTGGTCGGTCTAAAGATAGACAAGGGTGTTGGCCTGCTCTGTGGTCCACTTCCATAGACATACTGTAAAATGGCCTCATCATGGCAGGCAGGACCTCCGAATGAAAGTTAAGACAAATAATGCATATTTTTACAAATGTAAACTTTCTACTATATTATTACCATATTTCACTGGGATGACGTGTGGTTTGGTGTTTGTTTTTGTTTTGTGCTGGACTCTCTCTCTCTCTCTCGCTCGCTCTCTGTCTCGCTCTCTCCCCCTCTCTCGCTCTCTTGCTCTCTGTCTCATTCTCTTGCTTTCGCTCCCCCTCTCTCTCGCTGTCTCTCTCTCTCCCTCCCCCTCTCCCAGCCGGCTGAAAAGGCCTGTTCCTTTCAGAATCAGAACCACCTTTGCCTTAAGGCTAGATTAGGGCTGAGCGTACACACACACACACACACACACACACACACACACACACACACACACACACACACACACACACACACACACACACACACACACACACACACACACACACACACACACACACATCCAATGACACCATTGGAGATGATAAACAAACACTTAATTGTAAGGATCCTTTTATAGCTGAGTTTAGCGCCTGAAAGCTCTTAACTACTGTAATGTTCTCTCTGACCAGCCGTGTAATTACATTGCCTGTCACCACACACATCGCAGCACACCAGTCATCGACTGACTTCTATTAGTCAGCGGGCCCCCTGCTAAACCGCTAAGGACCTTTAAATCTGGGAGCCAGCAGGTCAAGCCTAACCAACCGCTGCCAGCGTTCACTTATCTCAAAGGTGAACGTGGTGCTCGTAAAGTTCGAGACAACTCCCCTCTGAGCCAACGAGGTTCAGGAATCAGGGGCTATTCTGTGGGTCTTAAAGACCTTAGAGAGAGAGAGGGAAAAAGAGATAGAGAGGGGCAGAGAGAGAAAGAGAGAGTGAGAGAGAGAGAAAGAGAGAGTGAGAGAGATAGAGAGTGAGAGAAAGAGAGAAAGAGAGAGATAGAGTGAGAGAGATAGAGAGCGAGAGAAAGAAAGAAAGAGAGAGAGCATAATGTTTTTGCTGTGGCCATCACACGCCAAACCAAACACACATGAGTAATATGGATGAGGTATACCTCTACCTAATGTGTGCTTTTCTGCCCCTATTCATGCTGAATGCTGGGTAATTGGGGTGTGTGGTGGGGCCCGGGCAGACAGGCAGGAGATGGGGAAGGGACTAGTATACACAGCTAGAGGCCGAGGGAGGGAGATGAGGAAGGTTTTAGTATACACAGCTAGGGGCCGAGGTCTGACCACTGATTACCACCGTGGGTTGAACTCAGCCACCCACAGGACCTGGGGAGCAAGGAGGCAAGGACGGATGAGGGAGGTGAAGAGGGGGGTGTGGATTTAGGGGGAGTGTGTGGGGAGTCAGAGGAGAGGGCATTGACTTGAGTGAGGACAAGGCAATCTGGGGTAAAAAGGGGGTTAGTGGGGTATGGTGGTGAGAGGGGGAGGGTGGTGCAGGGGAAAGAGGAGGAGAATTGGGGGATTAGAGGTATGTGCTGGGGTGAGTTGAGAGGATAAGAGGGGGATGAAAGAGGGGGTGGGGTGAATCCAAGCTCATGTTTAGAGGGTGTTGTATATGTACATGCCCCTTTAACCTGGCATAGAGTGTTCACCCCAAGTTAAAACCTGTGAGTGTAGCTGGCAAAGGACCAGCTATACACACGCACGCGCACGCACACACACACACACACACACACACACACACACACACACACACACACACACACACACACACACACACACACACACACACACACACACACACACACACACACACACACACACACACACACACACACACACACACACACAACATTATAGTGTAGTGTGGGGCCTGCAACATTATCCAGACATAGAACCATCAACTATCAACTCGACACAACCCACTACTATGTACGCACGCCTGTGTAGTGCTTAGGCCGGCATATTTATGTCACTATACAATGTAACCCTCCCCCTCTCTCTCTCCCCTCCAGCATCCCACCAACTGCCAGCTCCACTAAATGCCTGACAGTGGAATGGTTGTTTTTCATCTCACAACATCTCCCCTACACACCCGTCCCCTCCTCCCACCTCCCTCTCCCGTCCCTCTCTCCTCACGGTCGCTGAGTGAGCTAGGAGTAAATAAAACAATGTGTGGATTAATGATCAAGTGATTTGAGGGTCTGTGTTTTGTTCTTTCAGGGCAAATCACTCGCTATTTACTCAGATCATGAATCAAAATGATGCTCTGTATCAACAACAGAACTATGGTCCTGGGAAATTATGAAGGATAAATCACAAGTAAAACAGAATGACCTCTCTTCTCTCCATCCAACCACACATACGCACGCACTCATGTACGCAAATGCGCACACACACACACACACACACACACACACACACACACACACACACACACACACACACACACACACACACACACACACACACACACACACACACACACACACACACACACACACACACACACACACACACACACACACACGCACACACACACACGCACACACACACACACAGCCTAAATTTGAATTTCAACAAAATAAGGACATGAAAAAGTCTTGTTTAGTTTCCCTACCTTCAGGACATTCTGGTGACTTGTCAGGACATTCTGGTCCTGTTAAGGGAGAAAAACATGTACACGCACGCGCACGCGCACACGCACACGCACACACACACACACACACACACACACACACACACACACACACACACACACACACACACACACACACACACACACACACACACACACACACACGCTGTCTGCTATCTGATAATAGCCGCTCCTGGACTAAAACACAGTAGAACATAATAAACATGTCCACATCTGATTAATCTGTGTTTTTCCTCTAAATACTATTATGCCCATTTATATACTTAAAATTCAAACTAGCCTGTGGTTTATATCAAATGCTGAGGGAACTGAAAACAAATGATTGCATGAAATTTTTTTCTACCGGACAGAAAGTAAGTCATGAAAATGCTTTTTTTGGCTGGTAAGTTACATGGTGCACACAGGTCACATGTAAAAGATTTCTAAACTCAACGCTACCTTGAGCTTTGGAACATTGAAACACTAACTTTACATGGAGATGAATGCATATAATTAAACAGAATAGCATGTACCCTTGTATGTTAAAAGGCCATGTACTGTCGTTTTCTATGCTTGATTTGCCAAGCCTCAATCATTTGGAGTGTGCATGTCAATTATGTCTGTTCATATGGACAGGAGGAAAAACAGTGTATCCTGCAAACATTTCCAAAATCCACAAACATACATTTTTTTATCTGACTTGACTCCCCTTAAAAAATAATGAATATGATCAAAAACATTTACTGTATATGATTAATAGCGCATCATCACATAATGACAAACATACAAGATATCCTATTTTTGGAGCGAGGGGCAGCATTTAACATTGCTACAATATATTTACAAAAGTATGTGGACACCCCTTCAAATGAGTGAATGCGTCTATTTCAGCCACACTCGTTACTGACAGCTGTATAAAAACTGAGCATGCAATCTCAATAGACAAACATTGACCCTACTGAAGAGCTCAGTGACTTTCAATGTGGCCCCGTCATAGGATGCCACCTTTTCAACAAGTCAGTTTGTCAAATTTCTGCCCTACTAGAGCTGGCCTGGTCAACTGTAAGTGCTGTTAACAACGGCTAAGTGGTAGGCCAACACAAGCTCACAGAACGGGACTGCCAAGTGCTGAAGCGCATTATTTTGGAATTAGTTTAATGCCCATGATGTTTGAATGAGATGTTCGTCAAGCAGGTGTCCACATACTTTTGGTCATGTAGTGTATCTTTCAACCCATCCGTCATTGGTTTCCCCAGGAGATGTAAATGCAGCGAGAGAGAGGTCGTCCAGTCCACCCAGGAACAGCTGTGGTGGGCTAGTACCGACATGCAGGGAGTAGACTCCAATTGACTGTTGCATTAGATTTGCCTGCCTCCCCTTGGTCTTGGGGTTCACAAGGCTAACCTGGGCTATAAACAGTTAGTGACATGAGTATGATGCTGTACATTGTAATATAGATGTTTTTATATTTGTTTCCTCAGAGTTTCTATACTTAGGGCCATAGTTTTTTCATGACCGTGTGGGACCCGAACAGGGAAAACTCTGCAAATCTCGGCCATAGTTATAGATTATTACCAACATGGTAAGGAAAAACTCATTGTCCTAAATATTCGATGCCAACATGGCTGCGTTTACACAGGTGGCCCAATTCAGATTTTTTTTCAATTAGATCAGCTCTACGAAAGATCTAATATGAAAAGATCTGATGTGATTGGTCAAAAGACCAATTAGTGGAAAGAAATATCAAAATTGGTCTGCCTGTGTAAACACAGCCTAAAACCACTAAGAATATCAAATCTTCTTTAGAAGAGCAATGGCCAGCGTCTCTGGTACTGTAACAGGAATTCTTAAGTATAGAAGGAACACTTAGTTTAAGTCCTAAATGGCACCCTATTCCCATTATAGTGCACTAATTTTGAACAGAAGCCTATGGACCCTGGTCAAAAAAAGTGCACTACAATAGGGTGCCATTTTGGACGCAAGAAGATTCACAGTGAATAGCTGTGTTGGAGCTGCCCCCTTGTGGGCCAGAGGTGTAACAACATGGATAAAGCCAATCACTGCTTTTGGGTCAATGAAGAAAAGTCACATTCTGACTTACTAATGAAACTGATCGTTGATACATTTTAAATCAGTCAGATGATTATGTAGTTATTTACCATCAATTAATATAATTTTATTATAAACATAGCTGTTGTTCTACAACAAAGTGAATTTATAAAAAGCTCCTATGTTTTCAAAATATACATAACAATTTGATATGTTGATGCATAATAATATAACATATTTTTCAATTTCGGAGAAATCTCCTAAATCAAAACCATGCCGTCATCATACGTCTCAACCTCCAATCTAAATTGCTGAGACAGACAATTACTCTAAAAAACATCTCAAATAGCTGAGATAGCATTTACACAGCCTCTGCCTCATTTTGTGTCCCAAATGGCACCATATTCCCTATATAGTGTTCTATTTTTGACCAGGGCCCATAAAGTTCTGGTCAAAAGCAGTGCGCTACATAGGGAATATGATGCCATACACACTGACATTCTCTTGATTCATATCCTGTCTAGTGATATCTACAGTATCTAATACCCCCTTTCCCTCTTTCCAATTCCTCATAGAACCAACATGGAAGCATCCCAAATGACACCCTATCCCCTATGTAGTGCACTTCTTTGACCTGGGCCCATATTGCACCAAATAGGGAAAATGATACCATTTGGGACACATCCCATGTATATGAAGTCAAAGCCACGGTAATCATAGCAGCAGCGTCTCTGTGAGTCTGTCTGTTAGAGAGTCGGTCTTGGCTGCAGCGAAAGCGAAAGCGGAGCACCACATCACCTCACTGCAGTCATAACAGCCGTCAGCCAGGCCCAGTGATGGACAGCTAGTTTACAGGCCCTGTCAGGCATTAACAGATTTGATCCCTTTTGGAACAGGGTAGCGTTGGAGGGCTCGGAACAGGAAGGGTTGGGAATGTCAGACGGGAACCCCGGAGAGGTTGAGAGTCCAGGGGAGATCAGGTGTATGTGTATATGTGAGTCGAAGGGTCGAAGAAGAGATCAGTTGTGGGTGGTGGGAGTTTAACGCAAGGACCTCTCTGAGATTTGTGATTCATGGTCAGAGGAGGGTTTACACTTCCACATCTGCTGATATAGGGCCCTCCCCGTGTGGGTGTTCATGAGTTTTGCTTCATTATCTGCACATGAAGTCAGATTTGACACACACACACACACACACACACACACACACACACACACACACACACACACACACACACACACACACACACACACACACACACACACACACGCACACACACACACACACACACACACACACACACACACACACACACACACACACACACACAGAGAATATCATGAGCCGACAAACTTGTGTGATATTTCCTGAACCATGAAATTCACATTAGACTTAAAGGGAGAAAACACTGAAGTGTAAATATTTGTGGATGTTTTCAGGTGAGTTGAATCAGAGGGCATTGAGGGTTCCGGGTATAGATGGACGAGAGGATAAGCGGAGGAGGGAGGACGGAAGGAGAGAACGAAGAAGGGGTAGAAAGTGATACAGCTCCGGCGCCCGAACTCGTCTGATTACAGTGATTCCAGCTGACCTCAGAAAAGCCACAGTGTTGGCAGCCACCTTCAACTAATCTACCTTTGCTAAGTGAGTAATTGAATGTGAGAGCTTATGTATTTTTGTAATGAGCTGACAGCATATTTCCACTCCCTGCCCAAACGGTTACCCTAATCAACATGGTCACGCTGTTTCTTTCCTCATGACAGCTCTGCGGGTAGGCATGACAAAACACGGAGCTACGCCGTGTCGCACCACACCACACTGCCTTCCCCAGCCTCCCTATGGACATGTCAGGAGTGAGAGGTTTGTCTGTTCTCAGGAAAAATGGAGGGATGGGGGGGGTGGTCGAGCGGGTAGACGAGAGAATGCGACCTCTGCCGCTGAATTAACATCAGTTCTCGACCTTGGCCTGGAAGCGGAGCTGAAATAAATCCTCCCTGTCCCTCTGCATGATGGGTAACTTTCAAGACGATGGCACGGTGTGTGTGTAATGTGTCTCCCCCCTCCTTTCCCCTCCACTTCTCGTAGAGACAGTAATGCGAGAGGGTTGTTATTGCTTGTGGGATTACGCATGCTAAAACCCAAACATTTGCAGTCGAAAGGAAAAAAAGGCCAAATGATATAAGAGGTGATCCTGTCTTTTGAATCTGTAACTTAACCTGATGGTCTATGTGGGAAATCAGCCCTGGCCCTGGGCCCTGCTTGGATTAGGTCTTTCTACCCCTCTCTCTCTCTTCCTCTGGGCCGGCTCAGACCACAGAGGCCTCCCCTCTAGTTAAACACACTGCAGGGATACACACAGAACGGAGGCATCTGGGGGATCATTCTAGATTGCGTACGGAGGTGTTCCATTTAGAATGCCAAAACAATTTCACTGAGACGTTCTGAGGTTCTGTTTGGAACCTCTCTGAGGACCTCTACCCACAACACATTCCAGACATGTGACATGGTTGGGAGGCCGGGTGAACCTACGGTAACCTGTGTGAGGTCGTTGGATTGGTCAGGGCCCACGAGGACCTCTACTACTCACGCTCACACTCTGTTCATCACAGGTAAGCAGAAAAAAAAACGTAACTGTAGATATGTAATCAAAGCTCCACCGCGCCAGTACACTTTTCCCTGGGAAACCAAGCAATTATAATCACTCTGTTCTAGCTCTCCTCTCCACGCGTCCTTGCAGCAAATCGGCCTTGCACTCTGAAGATCACTCCCCGGCTCTTCGCTCCTTCTATGTTCTATCTGCAGAGCGTCAATCCATGCGTGAACGTTTGTAATACAATCAAAGTCTGTGTTATGTTCTACAACCAATCAGGACCAATCAATCGTGAGGAATAGGCAGTAAGGAGAGGAAGGCCATAACTAGCAGTGTGTGTTACTCATCAGTCTCAGGGCCTGCTCTGTTTGGATTGCTGTGTTTGGATAAACCAGATTGGTTTGCACTTAACCCTGTAATATATGCAAAACAATCCTCCTGATAATACTGTGTAGCTTTGCCAGTCACCACTCTGGCAGCTGCTGTAAATGCCACCGCCCCAGAAAAATGGCCGGTAATAAATTATGACAAGAACCAGAGGCGTGTCACTGGGAAACTCCTGCCTCACCCCTCCTTGTCCCTCCTGCATCACCATTTCTCACCCCTTCGTTCCCCTCCTTCCTCCTTCTCACCAAAGCTCACGCCCCTCTCTCCTCACCCCTCCTCCCCTCTCAACCCTCTCCTCCTCAATGCTCAACCCTCACACCCTCTTTTTCCCCCCTCACCCTAATGCCCCTCCCCCTCCTCCTCATCCCTCTTCACCGTCTCAGATCAATGGTCAGGAATTTAAATAAGGCACAGAGATTTAGCGTGCCCATAGGACTCTGGTTCAAAATTAGTGCATGATATATGGGATAGGGTGCGCAACCAATGGTGGATTTACTGATCACGGGGTCAAGGTCAGGGGGTCAAGGTGTTGTTGGGGGTAAGTGAGCGGAGCCTGAGCCCTCATAAAGGACTATGTTAAATAAACACACAGCAGTAAGAGCCTGTGTCCCAAATGACACCTTATTCCCTGTATAATGCACTACTTTTAACCAGGGCCTCTTGTCAATAGTAGTGCACTTTATAGGGAATGGGGTGCCATTTGGGACACACAGGCTGCAGTGATTTACCCTGCGTCGAAAACTTACACACTAACACACGCTCAGGGCTCTGGAGCATGACAGACAGCCAGGAGAGTGAAAGAGAGAGACAGGGAGTGTGCGTAAGTTGTGATAAACAGCCTTTAGGTTAATGAACTCGTACTAGACACACAAGAAATGACTTAACATTTGTCTTTGAGGATCTCTATAAGTGGGTCACTTCTAGGGCTTATGTAGGCTAGCTGACTGTTTTTGAGTGACATATCCACTGCTACAGTATCAACCCGTTTCTCAAACAAAGCCTATCATTACAAACAATCAAACAGCTGCATTGCAAATGAAAAGCCCCGTTGTGTTTGCCTGAGGACCATTGCTTTCTTTGCAGCATTTGAGAGCCTAATGTAATGTATTATCATAACCAAACATCAGATGGGATCTCCCCCATGTAATAAGTAGCTGTGTGGTTTTCATAGTTTCATAGTCCAGTGCCATGCAGTAATGTTGGCCTCCCCAGCAGTCTCCTGCCAGATTCTCTTCATGAAACTTAATAAGAGCTGTGTGTGTGTACACGCAGAGACTGGGGGCGCTATGCAAATGATGTCATAATCAAATCTGTCTGTTTCCAAGAGTTCAACAGTACCCCGAAGGTACCTCTGTCAATAGGCTCAAAGTGCATTCACAGTAATGCACGCAATTCTCACCAGCCAGGCTGTAATTAGGACAGCTCTCTCTCTCTCTCTCTCACTCTCTCTCTCTCTCTCACTCTCACTCTCTCTCTCTCTCTCTCTCTCTCTCTCTCTCTCTCTCTCTCTCTCTCTCTGGGGTGTCTACTGCTGTTTGTTCAATGTGATAGACACTAGGTGGCAGTGGTTTATGAGAAGTGGCAGCTGCATATGACTTTTTTTTTATCGCTTTGGTGTAATTTTCACAAGTATGTGGTACATTTTCACAATTCTTAATGCACAACTTAAAACAGATGATCAAAAAAAAGGCAGTTGTTTCAAAAACTCTCAGCACATTTCCAAATTGACTAAGTACAACACACAACATCATGGTCACTTTTTCCACACAACTTAATCAGTGTTTCATCTGGAAATACATGTTTCACATCGCAATACATGTTTTCATATAAAGTAATTAAAGTAACATGCATTTTTGTCTCCCACAGTACTATCCTTGGAATGTGATACAAAACGAGGCAACGGTATGCTTTAGGACCATGAGGACTCCTCCAAGCGTTGGATAATGAAAATGTGTCTGTAAAGTACAAAAATAGAAAGTATGAGACACACTCAGATGTACTGCCGTGATGATGACCACGATGGTTTTACTTACAAGCTACTGTAAGGAAAAGAAATGGGATAGTCACAAGATCAGAGATGTACTGTGTGTAACAAATCCAATCAGAGTTTGTTGGTCGCGTACACAGATTAGCTGATGTTACAGCAGGTGCAGTGAAATGCTTGTGTTTCTATCTCTTACAGCGCAGTAACACAACATCAACACAAGACAATACCAATGCGCAAATCACCCAGAAAGACCAAAACAAGAAAGAAATGCATCCCCTATACAGTAAACATTCATCCAAAAATGGAGGAGGTCACACTGCTTTACTTAAAATGTGATTTGGCAATACAGTACTGTAGCACAGTAAATATATTCCATTTACATAGCAGACACTGTTATCCAACGTGACAACTGTCCACACGTTTTGGTATGTGACCCCAGTGGGAGTCGAAACCCATGACTAGGGTGTGGCTAGTGCCATGCTCTCGTGAACCAAGCCACAGGACCACTACAATGCATAAGTACAATACAATACATGAATACAATACAGCAATACAATACATGAATACAATACAGGTGGCAGATGTGTGCCTGCCATCCCCATGATGCCACCACCCTCCTTCAGGTCATGGATGAGGCATGCAATGATTTCAATCCAGACCTATGTTCAGGCTTGGATTCCAGGTGCATGAACAGTGAGGATATTTACTATGATTTTGATGGGAACTATGGCCAAACGCTCAAGACAGGCTTAATGGGAACTAGTGCCATTGTTTCTTTCATTTCTTTGTTTTGATTACATTGTAAAAGATGTTTCAAGTTGTATTATTTTAGTCGGATGTACGGGATACACGTGGTGTACACCGTCCAACAAAATGCTTACTTGCAGGCTCCTTCTCGACAATGCAGCAACAACAAGAAATAATCAAATATACAAATACGAACATGAAGTCAATGGCTCAGTAGAACAGAATAAACATTTTAACGTAAGTATAATACAGGAAGGCACAATCTCTAGTCCAATGTTTACAGGTGGTTTGGGGAAGGGGGTATTGGGAGAGGTGTCTTCAATGATCACGCCATTGATCAGACATGGTATGGTCAATTTTAACGGGTAGTGCAAGTGTGTTGCCTAACACCATGTATCGTAATTTACAGTATTCAAAGGGGAAATCTGAAACGAGTGTCTTCAAACGCGAGTCGGGCGCGGCTTCGTGACAACGATTGCAAGAGCAGCTGCTCACCAATTGGAAGGCTCCAACACAGTTCCACCAATGCCTGTGCGGGTGTCTGCTATCACCACTCGATCTGATTGAATCTAGGCCTAAACCAATGTACTCATTATGTTTTATGTTTATCAGTAAACTTATATTTTGGATCAATGGTTGGGTGGTGAAAGATGTCTACAAACAAAATGAATGCACAACAAAAGGTTTGGAATGTAATACTGACTGTGTTACAAGTTACAATTGTGACTGGATCTCTGGTTCTGGTTCTCCATCTCTAGTTATCTCTCTCTCATTCTCATTCTCTCTCTCTCTCGCTCTCTTTCTTTCTCTCAATTCAATTCAATTCAAGGGACTTTATTGGCATGGGAAACATATGTCAACATTGCCAAAGCAAGTGGGGTAGGTAATATACAAAAGTGAAATAAACAATAAAAATGAACAGTAAACATTACACTCACAGAAGTTCCAAAATAATAAAGACATTACAAATGTCATTTTATGTATATATACAGTGTTGTACAAAATCGAAAATAAATAAGCATAAATATGGGTTGTATTTACAATGATGTTCGTTCTTCACTGGTTGACCTTTTTTTGTGGCAACAGGTCACAAATATTGCTACTGTGATGGCACACTGGGGTATTTCACTCAGTAGATATGGGAGTTTATCAAAATTGGGTTTGTTTTCGAATTCTTTGTGGATCTCTGTAATCTGAGGGAAATATGTGTCTCTAATATTGTCATACATTGGGCAGGAGGTTAGGAAGTGCAGCTCAGTTTCCACCTCATTTTGTGGGCAGTGTGCACATAGCCTGTCTTCTCTTGAGAGCCAGGTCTGCCGACGGTGGCCTTTCTCAATAGCAAGGCTATGCTCACATAATCAAAGCTTTCCTTAAGTCTGGGTCAGTCACAGTTGTCAGGTATTCTGCCACGGTGTACTCTCTGTTTAGGGCCAAATAGCATTCTAGTTTTCTCTGTTTTTTGTTAATTTTTTCCAATGTGTCAAGTAATTATCTTTTTTTCTCATGATTTGGTTGGGTCTAATCATGATTTGGTTGGGTCTAATTGTGTTGCTGTGCTGGAGCTCTGTGGGGTGTGTTTGTGTTTGTGTTTGTGAACAGAGCCCCAGGACCAGCTTGCTTAGGGGACTCTTCTCCAGGCTCATCTCCCTGTAGGTGATGGCTTTGTTATTGAAGGTTTGGGAATCGCTTCCTTTTAGGTGGTTGTAGAATTTAACGTGTCTTTTCTGGATTTTGATAATTAGAGGGTATCGGCCTAATTCTGCTTTGCATGCATTATTTGGTGTTATACGTTGTACACGGAGGATATTTTTGCAGAATTCTGTATGCAGAGTTTCAATTTGTTTTTTGTCCCATTTTGTGAATTCTTGGTTGGTGAGCGGACCCCAGACCTCACAACCATAAAGGGCAATGGGCTCTATGACTGATTCAAGTATTTTTAGCCAGATCCTAATTGGTATGTCGAATTTTATGTTCCCTTTGATGGCATAGAATGCCCTTCTTGCCTTGTCTCTCAGATCGTTCACAGCTTTGTGGAAGTTACCTGTGTCGCTGATGTTTAGGCCAAGGTATGTATAGTTTTTTGTGTGCTCTAGGGCAGCGGTGTCTAGAGAGAATTTGCATTTGTGGTCCTGGTGACTGGACCTTTTTTGGAACACCATTATTTTGGTCGTACTGAGATTTAGGAAGTGCAGCTCAGTTTCCACCTCAATGTTTGGGCAGTGTGCACATACCCTGTATTCACTCAGTCTCTTGAGCGGTGCAGCTGTCTAAGGCACTAGCGGTGCTAGAGTGTGTCACTACAGACCCTGGTTCAATTCCAGGCTTCATTACAACTGGCCATGATTGGGATTCCCTTAGGGTGGTGCATGATTGGTCCAGTGTTGTCTGGGCTAGGGCAGGCTGTCATTGTAAATAAGAATTTGTTCTTAACTGACTTGCCTAGTTAAAAAATAAAAATAAAGAGCCAGGTCTGCCTATGGTGGCCTCTCTCAATAGCAAGGCTATACTCACTGAGTTTGTACATAGTCAAAGCTTTTCTTAATTTTGGGTTAGTCACAGTGGTCAGGTATTCTGCCACTGTGTACTCTCTGTTTAGGCCCAAATAACATTCTCGTTTGCTCTGTTATTTTAAATTAATGCTTTCCAATGTGTCAAGTAATTATCTTTTTGTTTTTTCATGATTTGGTTGGGTCTAAATTTGTTGCTGTCCTGAGGCTTTCTCTCTATCTCTCGTTCTCTCACTCTCTCTCTCTCCCACACACATGACCATGCTCTCTCTCTCTCTCTCTCTCTCTCTCTCTCTCTCTCTCTCTCTCTCTCTCTCTCTCTCTCTCTCATTCTCTCTCATTCTCTCTCTGATGCAAACTGTTAACAGTTACATCACATCCCCTCAGGCAGAATGCCAGCTGGAGTATGAAGCTCTATCTCTCCCCAGGTTCACCTGCCACAGACAACCTACCTCACTGTTTCAATTGTCAAAGAAATGTGACTGATGTCATATAGAAAGAAAGTTGAATCAAACACTCACTTCCCCTACTGCACATTAGGAAGCAGAGAATAAAGATTCTTTGGAAATCCACAGGAGAGATTGGAGGATTCTGGTAACTTACATCTTGTTCACTCACATGCTCGGGGGGAAGAGAGAACACTCTCACACAGAAAGACTAGTGAGTTGTCAATGTGATGGCACTAGAAATGCCAAAAATGTGAAGGAAAAGTGCTGTTGCTAGCAGTAAGTAAGTAATGCATTAGAAACAGCTTACATAGCCACCACCTCGCGGGCAAAACATTTTAGTAACCCCTACTCTTGACGACAGAGAGATACATTTACATTTTAAAGTGAATTTCTTGTAATTCTACAACCCCCGCACACACACAAACATACATACATGTAAGGTTCTTCATTCTCATTGTATAACTAACTATTCTAAACGGACAATGAGCGATGTCATATGTATCATCAGCCCATCAAGCAACAATATTAGTAAATCTGTTTAACTACTTTTGTGTAACCCAAGAACTCTAGAGTTTGATCAATCTTATCCTCACCATGTTGTGGGGTTAAAAAAATCACTACGTCTTTCCCAAAAAAGAAACAGAAAAATGGATTCAGATTCCACTGGAATAAATTAGGGATAGAAAAAGAGAACGAGAAAAGAAAAGAAAGGAATGCATCAAATTGTAACATATCCATCCAAATGAGTCTCCTGGGGAGACTGATGTAGGAAAGACACACAGAGAGAGAGAGAGAGAGAGAGAGAGAGAGAGAGAGAGAGAGAGAGAGAGAGAGAGAGAGAGGAGCAGAGCAGACATTAACCAGACCTAAAAATATACCTTTGTCACAGGCACAGCATTCATTAAAAATCATAACATGTTGTGTAGTGTAGAGAAGACAGGAGGGAAGCAGATATGATGGTGGCGTCCCTGGGGACTGGATAAACTAGCATTAAGGCTAATGATCTGAGTTCACTCTGAGTGGTCTAAATTGTTTTTAACTGGAAGTCTAAGTTAAATGCAAAATAAAATACAGGAAGGTTCTCAGAATATACACAAATGAGGAATTGAAGAGTAAGGAAGGAAGTAGTTTTGTTCAATTTGAATCAACATCAATTCTTAAACTAGACCTACACTCTGTTGATGAAGACACATCACGTTGATTCTTCATAATTCATAATAGTTTTTACCTAGATTTTCATAGTTATTATATTCTAGATGATAACAAGTGTGTTATCCATCTGACCCTTATCTACATGGAGTGCCGTGTGTTAAGACCTGCAGTTATCAGTTCAACCACTAGATGGAACTAGTGTTACAGGTTTCCACAGTTCCTTCATCAGCCTTGGTTTGTAAATTCCCTCATCATTCCCTGCCAGAAGGGACCTGCAGGCTGCAGGTAAAACTTTCATTTGTAATTTCTCTCTAGCCTAGCCACCCTAACCACTAACCATGTCTCACAAACACAGGAAAAATAATTTGCAATGGGAAGACTGCCAGTTCCAGCCCACCTGTGATGTGACTGGTGTCTACCTCAACCATAAACTCTCTCTCTTACATGCATGCACACAAACACGTCCCCCACCACTCAGCTTCAGTCAGCCTGCTGCCTCACTCTTAATGAAGGAGAAAGGGCCAGAACGCTAACGAGTAGCGCCAGGCTAATGAGTGAGAGCAGCTAGGAGGCGACACGTGATACCGCTAACTGGGCGACCCCTGGAGCATCCTCACCAGATAGAGAAGAGCCTGCATCCCAAATAGCACCCTATATTCCCTATATAGCACTACTTTTGACCAGGGCCCTATATTATAGGGCGCCATTTGGGATGCACACAGACAGTACCTCTTTGATATGGGAAGGAGGAGATATGCCCTTCAGACTTTAGCTAGTCAGACCCCATAGATCTCCTCCCTGCATACCTCTGAATATCAAACAGACAGATAGGAGCTGGTAATGGGGGAGGATTCCGTCAGACCATCTATGTCCTCAGTTGATGCTTCTTTGTCCTCTACCTCGACTCCATGATGACATCCCTCCCTGTAGGCTTGACGACTCTGTTTTCATTATTTTACTGTCATGTTGGTGAAGAGGGTGAATGATGAATAAGTTTACTTTGTTGCGTTTGTTTCCCTACTTTTCATCTCGCCGTCGTCAATCATCAATGAATTCATCTGTAAAGCACGGCGGAAACGAGGCCAAACAAGCCATTGTCAACACAAGCAGCACTTAAGAGCGACAACCTGCCAACATTATCAATCACCTGATGTGTTTTGAGAAGACGTCAGGGAAAAACGTCCTAAGTGGAAGTTTTTGGCAATGTTGCATTCCTGGACACACAGATTTGTAGTTACTGCATTGGATCAGTTTTTTTTTTTTTTGACAAACGTTTGGTTGTCAAACAAAGGATATTTCTACAGGTCAATGTGTTGATTAAATTGTCTGATTTAAAAAGTTGCCACATTTTGGGGTTTTGAACCGTATTTTGACCATGCTATTACATTGGCTGACATAGCTCTTCGGAAACCAACTTCATTTTGATATCCTTTGAGTTGCTTCAGTTATTCTGATCCAATTCCTCAGAATTGACGGCCCAATGCAGCAGTTTTTATATAAACATCAAATCCTTTATGGGTAACAATTCATTGTATTACTGTAATAGTTTTCCATTAAAATGGACAAAAAAACGATTTCTTAAACAAGAATTTTGCTAGATTTTGTCTGAAACTGAAACGTGAAAACGAGCTGTTATTGCCAGATCAGTTTGGAACTCTCTTTGTTATGCATGTGGATCTAGCATCCGCTGTAAACATCTAACTGCCGACATTTTGACAAGATTCTACATGTAAAATCGGTGCGCACTTGGTTTGCAAATAATGTCCGTCAGTCTTTTCAGAGGTGCTAGGCCGGCAGTACTCTCAGCCAGCAAACGCTATTGGTGTGTCTGAGCCCTTATTAGTCTTTATTCGTCTATTCACCAGTTTACCACCTGGTGATGTCACCAGGCAAGACGAAACTCCCGCCCAAGCAAACCTGTTGATTAGAAGGTCCCCGTGTAGATTGCATTTTCAACCAGCAACTATCAGGAGTTAACACTGATCAAATATTTTCACACTTTAAAAGTGTTTAGTTTCATCAGCTGTTGTACAATATAACACAGGGAAAAACAGAATTTTGACTGAACTGGGCCTTTAATGTGCAACTAATCTTCCTGTATTCACAAAATCACAAAAAAACGACACAAGCAAAAAAAAAGTGTGTATGATTGCTGGCTAGAGACTTTAGCCTCGAGACAACTCATTATTGAACCCAGCGTTTTTATTTTCATCTTCAAGTCCCTCTCTAAGGGGAATGGGCATGCATTGCAGGTTAGTGGATGGGAAAAATCCATACTAACCTGAGGGGAAAATAGAAGAGAAAGTGTTTGATACTAAGGAAAGAGGAGCAGTCTCTGTTCATTGGCTGGAGTGAAACACACTCAGACAGAGGATGAGGATGAGGGCGGATGGAGGAAGTAGCATTATCATCAACAGATTGCAACAATCACGTTTTTTCCACCAGTGACTGATGTCTCACTGTGTATCATATGAGCTACTGTACTTGAGGATTCACAGTTGGAAGATATTGCAGATATCAATCAAAGTGCTGATGCAAGAAAGGGCTCAGAATTGAACTTGTGCTTGAAGGTACACGAAGAGAATAATGGAGGACAAAGAGATATGCTGTGCCCAGGCACGTGCCCCTTTCCCCTCCCACTTGCCAAGTGTCCTTTTGGGTGGTGGTCAGTGGTGTAAAGTACTTAAGTACTTTGTCGTTTTGGGGGTATCTGTACTTTAATATTTATATTCATTGACAAATTTACTTTTACTCCACTATATTTCTAAAGAAGATCATTTACTTTTTACTCCATACATTTCCCCTGCCCTTTAGACTTTTACTCAAATAGTATTTTGATGGGTGACTTTCACTTTTACTTGTCATTTTCTATTAAGGTATCTTTAACTCAAGTATGACAATTGGGTACTTTTTCCAACACTGGTAGTGGTATAATATATATTTTTTGTATTTCATTTTTGTTGTTGTTGTTCAGGACCCACTGGCTCCAAGTCGTTGTGACATCATTAAGTTTGCCACCCTCCCTGTCCATTTGTCTGCCCTGTATGAAGCTCGCATGTGCCCAGTTATGCCTTTTTCCCCAGCCTGCCCTGTAATGGAGATTGCTTGCGCCCGGTATCCATACATGCATGTCTTGAGATGCGGTCACCGGTCGATTGTGTGTGGCAAACTACCTAGTTTAAATATCAACAGTACTGCCACATTTTGAGCACCTGCCCACTGAAAGGTCTGTGCAAGGCCCTGACTGTGTCAAATAATGTTGAATAATGAGGATTGACACCATTTAATAATCACTCCTATCTTGAGGTCAAGAGGCCTCAAATATAGGACTGATCTGTATTGGTAATTTATCACCATAACCAAACACATGACCAGAATCCATGTGACAAGGATAAGAAAATAGTGGAAATAAAACATTCAAACACTCACAATCTGCCACCATACACTTGTATCATTCCTACACAGTGATAGAACAGTGTAGGGATGAAGGGAATATTCCTGTGAACATGCACGGAGGTGGATGAAGAAAGCGGGGGAAAGCTTCTATTCGAAAACACAGAGAGATGCCTTCCCTCCTCCTCAGAGTCTATGGCATGTCGACACCAGGGCGAAACAAACACAGCAGCACAAATCTGTGTGCATCTCCGGAGCAGATGGTGACACAACGGCCTGTAATGTGTGTGTCGACAGGGTTGAGCTATCTAAAGACCCGCCAGACAAGATGAAATGTGGCGCTGTTGACAAAGGGGATTTGGGCTAATCTTTTTGCGGATGCAGGCTTCTCGGTTTCATCAGGGAAGATGACTGACAAACAAAAAAAGAGGCCCCAATATGTTTTTGCCCGGCGGGCCGCATCTCGCTCGCTCACTTAGTCGGAACGGAGGCAGATAGAGCTTCTCTCATCAAAGCAATCATTGACTTTGCACTTACTGCTATTTGAATGTAATTAAGTGGTAATAATGCAGAATTTATCAGTGAAAAGAGCTCCAGGCGCTGTGCATACCCTAATCATTGTTTTTGAGAATCTTTTATGCTTCCGGAGAGATTCAGAGGCAGAAGTCTCACAGTCCCAGGTTCAGTTCTGAGAATGTTAGTTTAAACACCAAGTTTATCCATTCAAAAGAAGCTTGACTTTACACAAACATGAAGCTAAGCACAGAATACATTAGTTAGTTAGAGCCAGGGCACCTCAGGGCCATCTATCTGTGTATACTGTAGCAGCTAAACAGTCAGGGAACTGAGGAGGAATACATCCATTTGGCCTTTAATGGAACAACAAACACAGTGTTGTTGAAATGTGGCTAGTTCAACAGAAGTTCAAGTTGAGCTTTGACTCTGTGAGACATTGGTTCAGTGTTAGTACACATGAGAGTAGGTTATTATGGATGCATCCCAAATGGCACTCTGTTCCCTACATAGTGCATTCCTTTTGACCAGAGCCCTATGGGCATCATGGCATTTCAGACGCAGCTATGTCCATGAATTCAGAACATGTCTGACACCACCACACTTTTAAATTGGCTGTTTACATCCTCATGCATGGATCTCTCCATCCTAATTGCGTTTTCTCCAACTAACTAACAAGCATTTATTTGTTCAGCAGGATCCTCATTAATCAAATAGCTCAAACAGTTTCAGTTTCAGCTCTTCCCCTGATGGAATCCCTCATGACTTCACAATTAACAGCTGTGGAATTTTCTTCAAAAACGCCATGGAATGTTCTATGTGTTTTGTTACATGAATTGTTTAACCAGAATGGTGTTCTCTGTCATTAGACAGTCCTCTGATCCTCAATGGCGTGGGAGGGGAGGAGAGAGGGTTCAGCTCAGGTAATCCTCCAACAGACCCAGCCAGGCTTCCTGGTCTCATAGACTAGACTTAACATAGTAAACTTCCGACAGGACCCTCAAATTAGTATGATGTGCTACGTTTGGTAGGGTTACATAAGACAGAAGGTCACTTAAAGCCAAAAATGAAGAGCCCCAGGCGCTGTGGATGGGTAGGCGTACAATGTGAACGTCTAACAACCCAAAAGTCGCATGTTTGAATCTCATCACAAACGTTGCTACCTGCTTGCTATTTTGCAACTACTTAGCATGTTCACTAAACCCTAACCACTTAACCTAACTCTTTAGCTACTTTGCAACTACTTAGCAAGTTACTTAACGCTTCCGCTAACCGCAACCGTAACCCCTTAAACTAACTCCCAACCTTAACCCTAAACTCCAGCCTAGCTAACATTAGCGTTAACCACCTAGCTAAAATTAGCAACAACAAATTGGAATTTGTAACATATCATACATATTGCAAATTCGTAACAAATTTTTTTTTGTAACTCGTAAAATAGCATACAAAATGGATGATGGACATCCACAAATTAATGTGTATTCGTACAATATGTTACAAATAGATTTACATTTACTATGTTATGTTACGTCTACCCTTGAGTCCATGTTGAGCCAGGAGAGGTCTGAATACTGGAGTTGTGTCCCAAATGGCCTTAGAGCTCTGGTCAAGAGTGAGTAGTGCACTATTTACTATCTATTTATTTGCAATCAAACTGGGCACCAAATCCACCCTGCTTGGCATAGACCAGGGTGGCATCGTGGAGCAACACACTGACTTATTATGTCACAAACGCAAACACAAAAGGCATGGCTCCCGTCGCTAATACACCCAGCTAGCCATGAGGAATCGGACCAGAAGAACCAGACCAGGAATCGGACCAGAAGCCAACTTTGCAACTCTTACCAGAATCCCCCCCGATTGAAATTTAAATAAATGTATACAAAATGACCCTATTTAGTAATTGTAAACATTACTATTATATATATAATACATACAAATTATACCCATCCACAAAAAAATATTTTGCGTCGGAGGAAACACTGGTGACCATGTCAGCGTGCATAAGCCTGGCCCACCACAGGAGTAGCTACAGCACGATGGGACAAGGGACATGCCGGCCTGCCAAACCCTCCCCTAACTCAGACGACGCTGGGCCAATTGTCACCTCATGGGTCTCCCTGTTGCAGCCAGCATAGGTCTTGAACCAGCATCTGTAGCAACACAGTTTGTGCTGCGATGCAGTATCTTAGACTGCTATGCCACTCAGGAGGCTCCATCCACAAAGTTTTTAATGCTTATCAATTGCCTTGCACAAAGTATCAAAATACTAAAATACTACACAGGACTCTTGAAGAATTTCATTTAAATGTTCATTGTATTTTTTGATCACAGAAACAATGAGAAAATATAGAAACATCTGCCAGACAGTAGCCCCAATTGGCCTGAGCCCCAAGTTATACATTTGTGCCAGATAACTATAACCGGAATCGTCACGAGCCCCAAGTAAATGCATTTGGGCCAGATAACGCTCACCAGAACTGGCCCAAGCTCAATCCCTGCATCCTAGCCATAAGTAATACTGTAGTAGGCGGCCCAGACTCGGGCCACGTGACGTTGGGCACCTTGCTATTTACAGACATAATCAGGTGAAATGCACATTGTTTAGGGATGAAAGAGAAAACAAGCAGTAATGCTACTACTAACCCTCCCATTCGAATCATGGCGGCATCGTTTCAGACGACAGTGGCATCAATAAGATTGTGATTTGAACAGGGTGTCTTCAGCTCTTGCATTGGCCAGGGAGGAGATTACAGATTGTTAATATATTTGGTTGAATATTTTCCCAATCTAGAAATGACAAATACAGTCACATGGAATTGCTACAACAATATCCATGTAACCTGAACCACATTTATAAGCATAGTTTTCTTATTGCTCATATAATCTTACTGAATATCTCTGTTCATTAAGGGGGAAATTAGACCCGAGTTACCCGCATGTAAATGGAATTGAATTCCCTTGTAATGCACTTTTCTCTCAATGCGTATTCTGACCTCGAATTGAATCATGGGGAAACACATGTACCAGGCAGGTATTAGTTTGGGGAGGAGATAACAGAAATGGGGGTGTGGCAGAGGTGTGTCTACAGATACACTGCATTCTGAGCATGACATATTTCCCTCATAATTCCAACATCTTTACGCATGAGGAAACCATGAATGAGGTGGAGCGAACCTGTCGGTTCCAAGTGAAAAAAAACATCTACTTTCTCTTTTCCGATACACAAATAACACCATTCTCTATGCGCTGTAATTTATACATTGATAGGAGCTATTGATAAGAGCTAGGTAAATGAGTAATCCATTTGGAGAAGGGGATTGTGAATACATTTACGTTTTGGTCATTTAGCAGACGCTCTTATCCAGAGCCATTTACAGTTAATGCATTCATCTCAAGATAGCTAGGCGGGACAACCACATACAGCATCACAGTCATAGTAAGCACATTTTTTCCTGAATAAAGTAGCTATCAGCAAAGTGGGGGTTGCTGTGAGATTATTTAAGATGCTCTTTGAAAAGGTAGGGTTTCAGATGTTTTCAGGAAGGTGGGCAGGGACTCTGCTGTCCTAGCTTCAGGGGGAAGCTGGTTCCACCATTGGGGTGGAAGGACAGAGAAGAGCTTGGACTGGGCTGAGCGGGAGACCAGAGGTGGCAGAACAGAGTACTCGGGTTGGGGTGTAGTGTTTAAGCAGAGCCTGAATATGGGGAGGGGCAGTTCCTCTTGCTGCTCCGTCGGCAAGTACCATGGTCTTGTAGTGGATGTGAGCTTCGACTGGAAGCCAGCGAAGTGTGTGGAGGAGCGGGGTGACATGGGAGAACATGGGAAGGTTGAACACCGGGCGGGCTGCAGCATTCTGAAAACATTGAAGGGGTTTGATGGCACAAGCGGGGAGACTAGCCAACAGCGAGTTTGTATTTTAATTTGTATTTATTAAGGATGCCAAGGAAGCATGCAGCTACTCTTCCTGGGGTCCAGCCACATTAAGGCAGTTACTGTATATACAATTATTAATATTACATGACATGACATTTCATAACACCTTTCACAACACATTGTGTTCCCTCAGGCCACTACTCTACAGTCACATATCTACAATACAAAATCCCATGTATATGTGTGTATAGAGTCTGTGTCTTATCATGTGTATGTGTGTCTGTTCCTGTGTGTCTCTTCACAGTCCCTTCTTTTCCATAAAGTGTATTTTGATCCGTTATTAAATCAGATTCTACTGCTCGCATCAGTTACCTGATGTGGAATAGAGTTCCATGTAGCCATGGCTCTATGTAGTACTATGCGCATCCCATAGTCTGTTCTCGACTTGGGGATTGTGGAGAGACTTTTGGTGGCATGTCTTGTGAGGTATGTATGGGTGTCTGAGCTATGTGCTAGTAGTTTAAACAGAAACCTTGGTGCATTCAGCATGTCAACACTTCTTACAAAAATAAGTAGTGATGAAGTCAATCTCTCCTCCACCTTGAGCCATGAGAGATGTACATGCATATTATTAATGTTAGCTCTCCATTTACATTTAAAGGCCAGCCTCGCTGCCCTGTTCTGAGCCAATTGTAATTTTCTGAGGTCCCTCTTTGTGGCACCTGACCGCACGACCGAACAGTTTTCCAGGTGCGACAAAACTAGAGCCTGTAGGACCTGCCTTGATAGTATTGTTTAAAAGGCAGAGTAGCGCTTTATTATGGAAAGACTTCTCCCCATCTTAGCTACTGTTGTATTAACATGTTTTGACCATGCTAGTTTACAATCCAGGATCACTCCAAGCAGTTTAGTCACCTCAACTAGCTCAATTTCCACATCATTTATTACAATATTTAGTATAGCTTTAGGGTTTGGTGAATGATTTGTCCCAAATACAATGCTTTACGTTTTTGAAATATTTAGGACGAACGTATTCCTTGCCACCCATTCTGAAACTAGCTGCAGCTCTTTGTTAAGTGTTTCAGTGATTTCACTCGCTGTAGTAGCTGACGTGTATAGTGTTGAGTCATCCGCATACATAGACACACTGGCTTTATTCAAGGCCAGTGGCATGTCATTAGTACAGATTGAAAAAGTAAGGGGCCAAGGCAGCTGCCTTGGAGAATTCCTGATTCTACCTATATCATGTTGGATAGGGTTCCATGAAATAACCCCCATTGTGTTCTGTTAGACAGATAACTTTTCATTCACAATGTAGCAGGGGGTGTACAACCATAACACATGAGCAGACTATGATCGATAATGGCAAAAGCCGTACTGTAGTCTAACGAAACAGCTCCCACAATCTTTTTTGTTGTTGGTATTTTAACCCCCTTTTCTCCCCAATTTCGTGATATCTAATTGCGATCTTGTCTCATCACTGCAACTCCCCAACGGGCTCGGGAGAGGCAAAGGTCGTGTCATGCATCGTCCGAAACATGACCCGCCAAACTGCGCTTAAGAGGTTAACACCTGCCTGCTTAACCTGGAAGCCAGCCGTACCAATGTGCCAGAGGAAACACCATCCAACTGACGACCAGGGTGAGCCTGCAGGCGCCCGGACCGCCACAAGGAGTCGCTAGAGTGCGATGAGTCAAGTAAAGACACCCGTGCAAACCATCCCCTAACCTGAACGACGCTGGGCCAATTGTGAGCCTCCCTATGGAGTTATATAGAAGATATGGCAAATAGGAGTGGCATTATTGTCTGCTATTATCGTCAGTAATTCTCCATCCGGTGGCTTGTCATTGTTGACAGACAACAATAATTTTTTCACCTCTTCCACACTCTACAGAATTGCTTGTCTTTCATAATTTGATCAGTTATACTTGGATGTGTAGTGTCAGCGTTTGTTGCTGGCATGTCATGCCTAAGTTTTCTAATCTTGCCAATGAAAAAATCATTAAAGTAATTGGCATTATCAGTGGGTTTTGTGATGAATGAGCCATCTGAGTCAATGAATGATGGGGCTTTGCCTTTTTGGCCAAAATTTAATTCAAGGTGCTCCAAAGCTTTTTACTGTCATTCTTTATATAATTTATCTTTTCATTCAGTTTAGTGACACGCTTTCTCAATTTGCATTACATTTGTCAATTGGTTGTGCAGCCAGACTTATTTGCCATTCCTTTTACCTCATCCATCTCAGACATACCATTTTTGAATTCCTCATCAATCCACAGGGATTTAACAGTTTTTACAGTAATTTTATTAATGCGTGCATGCATATTAGTAACTGGAATAAGCAATTTCATAAATGTGTCAAGTGCAGAGTCTGGTTGCTCTTCATTACACACCACAGACCTACAAATATTCTTTGCATCAACAACATAGGAATCGCTACAACGTGTATTGAATGACCTCTTATACACTATATTAGGCCCAGCCTTTGGATCTTTGGTTTTCCTAGATATGGCTACTATATTGTGATCACTACATCCGATGGATTTGGATACTGCGTTGATGTGATCAATACATGTTGATGATTTCATTCCTGTGCTGTTTACAACTACCCTGGTAGATTGACTGATAACCTGAACCAGGTTGTAGGCACTAGTAACAGTTTGAAGCTTTTTCTTGAGTGGGAAGCTTGATGAAAGCCGATCATTATTAAAATCCCCCAGAAAATATACCTCTCTGTTGATATCACATACTTTATTAAGCATTACACAGGTTATGCAGTAGTCTAGAAGGGAAAGTTCCTGGATTAGGACCTGTGCCTCTTCCTGTGTGAGGTAGGGTCATACTCTATGGATGTTGTAGAGCATGAACCTGCAGGAGCGAGTCACTGCTTTGATGTTTGCAGAGAACGACAGGGTGTTGACCAGGGCCATGTCAAGGTTATTTGCACTCTGGGAGGGGGATAGCAATTGTTTTAGATCATCTTTTCCTTCTGATCGCTGGAGACGAGTGTGAAACCAGTCATGGAAGCAAACCGAAAAGCATATCAACATGGCAGGCATTTCCTCCCCTTTCCCACAAGTGAAGTATAAAATTATGTGACCTTAGACATGATTTTAATTCTATGGCATGTTAACTCTATGGCATGTTAACAAAGCATTGCACAATGAGAGTCGCACAAAATTGAGGGCGTGTTCCCCTGCTCAGACGGCAGTTGCCCCTCCCTCGCATGCTTGCCTCACCTGGGACAACTTTAGGGATGTTTTGCTACATTTAAAAGACTACAATAGCCACAAGGATTTTGACAACAAAAACAGCCATTACTACAGTTGTTTGACATAGCAGCCAACCTATTTCTGGTTGTCTCAAAATTATTCAACATTTTGTTTAATTTATTTAACTAGGCAAATTAAGAACACATTCTTCTTTACAATGACGGCTACCGGGCAACAGTGGGTTAACTGCCTTGTTCAGGGGCAGAAATACAGATTTTTATCTTTTCAGCTTAGGGATTCAAACCAGCAACCTTTCGGTTACCGGCCCAATGCTCTAAACCCTAGGCTACCTGCCACCCCCAAAACAATAAGGAATGCTTCACAAATTTGTGTGTCATGTAATAAAGTTTTTTGAAATGACTACTTCAAATGGAGCACACTTTGTTAATAACATGTGTTAAATCATATGAAATAAGTTGACTCACCCACATAATTATACCTGGATGCACATGTATCAACTTTGTAACAGGGTGTTCTTGGTTTGGGCTAATGGTTAGGCTTATGTGGCTTCTACCTGAGCACATGGCACCTGCAATTCACACCTTCCATGTAGATGGCGAAAATTAGCATAACTCTTTCCTGCCAAACATTCCTTTATTAATTGAACAGCGTTGCTGTGTAAACTAGATGGTGGAGAACAACTGCAGCGATTTCGCAGACGCAGTCAGTGACTCCATTTCCGTCAGCGGCATTATCTTTTGGGAAAGTTGGGAAATTTTTTCAGATATGAACCCAGTGTGAACCGGCAGGAATTTGCCCATCGGTTGTTGCGTCACCTCGCCTAAGCAGGGGAACACAACTTTAACCTTTGGGCAGTCTCGAAGGTTTTAATTATACGCCCCAACATTCTCAGTTTCTTACTATTTCTATGATGTTAAATATTAGCCCCTCTTCTGTCTCCGTCTTAATACTTAATTAGACGGACTGAATTTAATCATAAATGAATCAAATAAAGACCGCAAAATAAAGTGTATTTCCACTTTACTGCATGACACACAATGTTAATATTTTCAGTAACCCCACAATACAACACATACAGTAGTTGCGTCAAACAGGTGCCAAACCAAAACCCAGTACATGTCATCCCTCCTTTTCTGGGAAATAAACATTCAGCTTACAAACAACTGTTTTAACCTTTTTGCGGCCTATTTCTGAACACATTTTCTTTTCACCACATACATAACGATAGAGTAACACTCTGTTACAATGTTTTCTTTTACAGGCATCTTACAAACATGAGTGTTTTCTTTTCAAGTACATTTTTACACTTTTTACACTTCAGCAGTACATCACCTGTAACCTGTTAGTTTATCACATAGTCAGACATTTTCAGTGGTGCTCTTCGAACCCTGTAAAGTCTGATCGTCTTGTGAATGTCTGGTGGCACTGTGATGCCTTGGTCAGGAGCCTGAGTAACAGTGGGTTGTGTTTCAAACTCAGGAACTGTTCTCAGCCACCAGTGTTACGTCTTGCTCAGCAAGTGTGTCACTGATTCTGTTCTTTTTCACACGTGTCATGTTCCTTGTGTAGCATGCTTCCGTTGGAGACTCCACGATCACACTGTTTGCTGTTTTGCTCATAACCTTGTGTGATGAAGCGTTGAGTGGCGTTGTGAACTTAATCACCTTTTCTTGTTGTACCGTGTCTCCCACAGACACTTCGGAGTACTGTGCTCGCCGGCGTTCGTCTGCCACACACCTCCAGGTCTGTTTGTGACTCGCAGATGTCTGGCAGTTTCCCTCTCGTCTTCCTGTTGAAGAGTAGCTCGGCGGGACTCTTTCCTGTGGTAGCATTATCTATGCTCATATACACCGTCACCTCTCTCAGCTCTGGGTCTTTGATTGAGGCTTCCTCTACCTCTCTGGTAGTCAGTGCTTTGGGTGTAGCACCTGCTGCTACAAATCTCACACACTCATCTGATCCGTGCAAGTGTTTTTCCTGCTGAGCTATCACTCCCAGCAGGCACCTTCTCACCTCTGAGGTGTTCTCTGGCTCCCTGGCCTCCATCACAGCTTGCACTCTCTGTCTTTCTTTGATAACAGTATTCCCATGAAGATCAGCTTGTCCATGTTAACATGTTAAACTGACTCTTTTCTGGGTTTAGTGTCGGTCCACTTTTGAGAGTCGTTTCATGACAGTGTGCAGGCGTTGTTTCCTTGTCGTGCGCGTGCACAATGATGTCTTTTGAGACGTTTTCAAAACCCTCGATTCCTGCTAGAGCATCTCGTGTTGACATTGCTCCCTGGCTGAAGATACACCAAACAATAGTATCTTGTAGCTAGCTGTACATCTGTTGTGCACTGTGAACGTTGTGATTTAACGGGATTCAGGGGTCACCTCTAGCTGGTGGTAAGCCCACGTCAGGTCTAGCTTACTGAACACAGATGAGATTCATGCCCTCAAGTAACTTGTCTACTGTTGAGATAGGGTAGTGTTTGCAAACAATAGCCTGGTTTGCTTGTCTCATGTTTAAGCACATGCTTATCTCAGCATTTTTTCTTTGTTACAATGACCACTGGGGTGGGGTTATTAACAGGTTCTATAATGCCCATGTCCAAAAGTTTCTGTACATTTTGGCAGTGTAGAAGGCCAGGCATCATTGGCAAAAACTTAGATTTTGCTGCCATCTGTACATTTTTTTAATTTGGGATATTTTGCAACTATAACTTCCTTACTTTCGTAAAATGTACAAATAAATTGATAATGATGTATATAAGTACTTGATTTGTATCATTTATCCTGACTCCGTCAACAACACCTAGCATAAATGACATGTTTCATGTAGAACTTCAACCGCAATTTTTAAAACTCTCCATGTTGAATCATATGTCATTCAAAAGCTTGTTTTCTGGAGCATATCGTTAGCTAGTCTATACATGGCTATATCCTTTGTAGACGTAGTGCTTCGTGCTGAAAGATGCGTAATTTCCCGACATCTGATTGGTAACTGGCATTTAAAGGCCCTTTCCGGCAACCTGATTGGTTAAAATGCCTCACATGCCGCATAGCACTTCCTTGTTTGAAAATATCTCCCACGAAGAATCCACATAAAGACATAGAATGAGAACATCTCGAAGAATATACCTACAGTATGTGAATAAAAATAGGCGATCTCAGTTAGCCAATGAGAGAAAAGCAGTGAATGAAAGAAACAATTAGCCTGATCAGCCGATCGAGGCAGGACAGGTAGAGGAGGAAAAGGAAGTAGCCGGCAGCAGCACGTTGAGACGCAAATTAGTTGAGATGAAATTGACAGCTAGCAGCGATCAACCAGTCAGCAGCCAGCCAACAGAGGCTTTTATTCCACATGTCACAAATAAACTAACTTGATTTGCGTCTAAAGTGTCTAAACACTGGACTGATAATCACCATAGACCCCACCAACCAGGGATTCTGTAAAACTAGATAAAATGTGCACACTATGAAGCTGATCACGATGCATTTAGGAGGAGTGTTTACACTTCCTTCAGGCTGCAGGACTGCTCCAGGGGAGATGCGGCATTTGATATACATTTGAGGATGGCTCTTCTAGCCCACGAACTTGGACTTGGCTATGCAGCTCTACAGAAAATAAGCAAAGTCCTAGGGATTCCTTCCTTGCGTCTCAGCTCATATCAGACATGTCAGGAGAGTGACAGGTAAATAAAAAGGGAGAGTAGCCAATTATTGTCAGTTGACTTGCTGTGTATAATAATATTTATTTCCATGCAAATGTATTCAAAGTGAATAAATGTATTCAAAGTGAATAAACAGAGTGATAGGAAAACATAACTATACAATGAGACTTTCACAGGGCTGTAGCCTACTGTGATTACTGAGAAATGAGCTTTGCAGAAAGTAAATACATCTTGACATGCTGACATTTAGCCATGCAGTTATACGTGTAATGTTGACAGACATAATAAACACTTTAGTTGCAGAGATTCAGAGAGTGCTCCAATGCTTTCCACAGTTGTCTCAAGTTGGCTGGATGTCCTTTGGGTGGTGGATCATTCTTGACGCACACAGAAAACTGTTGAGCGTAAAATGCCCAGCAGCCTGGCCAGCTACTACCGTACCCCATTCAAAGGCACTTAAATATTTTATCTTGCCTGTTCACCCTCTGAATGGCACATATTCACCTGGATTCACTTGGTCAGTCTGTCTCATGGAAAGAGCAGGTGGTCCTAATGTTTTGTACACTCAGTGTATGCAATGTATTGTCATAAACTGTTTCATTTTAATCATAACATTCGCCTACAGTAGGAACTCACTTGGTGAAGTCTACAGTACTGAAAATGAACGAATTCAACAACCATGTTTCTGTCACTAACAAATACAGTCAACTCTACAATTCCCTCAAAAAGGCAAGGCACAGTGGGAAATTATATTGGAGGCGTGGCTAAGTGGGGATGTGGCTTTCAATTAGTTATTTTTTGCCACCAGTGAGTGGAAGTATTGTACCAGTTTTAAAGTTCTTAACGATCCGACACTTTTTAAAAATATTTGGCTAAAATGACATACCCAAATGTAACTGGCTGTAGCTCAGGACTTGATATAGGATATGCATATTCTTGATACCATTTGAAAATAAACACTTTTATGAAAAGTTTGTGAAAATGTGAAATTAATGTAGAAGAATATAACACATTAGGTAAAAGATAATACAAAGAAAAACATGCATTTTTGTACCATCTTTGAAATGCAAGAGAAAGTCCATAATGTATTTTTCCAGCCCAGGCACAATTTAGATTTTGGCCACTAGATGGCAGCAGTGTATGTACAACATTTTAGACTGATCCAATCAACAATTGCATATCTGTTCAAAATGTTGTATCAAGACTGCCTTAATAGATTTTCAAGTTCATAATTGTGCACTCTCCTCAAACAATAGTATGGTATTATTTCACTGTAATATCTACTGTAAATTAGACAGTGTAGTTAGATGAACAAGAATTTAAGCTTTCTGCCCATATCAGCTATGTCTATGTCCTGGGAAATATTCATGTTACTTACAACCTCATGCTAATCACATTAGCCTACGTTAGCTTAACCGTCCCGTGGTGGGGACACCGATCCTGTAGAGGTTCTAAGTGATCTATGGTTGTATTAATTATCATGAGCATGTCTGCTGCCATTTCTCTAGTCTATATAAGCACTTACAGAATAGCATGTGGTAATAAAAATGTTTAAATATTAACATAATGTCCTGCCAAGAGATATGGACCTCTTGGTATAATTGTTAAAAATACTATGTAAAAACTACAGTGTATATACACTTCCATTGAGATTTTCCAGCCAATTGTGTAAAAATAGGTTAATTAAGTGATGCTTTGATCAGTGTACACAGTGTACACTAGTGGAACCTGCTGGTCAAAAGAATGAGGTCGCACGTAGCATGTGCGCAGGATATCCTTTTTGTCTTCAACCGAAACCAATACCAAATCAATCAGGTGGTGAGGCCGATTCTGGATCTGTGGCCTTTAAACTGGTCCGTAACCAAACAACCTTTCCGCATGCTCACAACGAAGCGCCTTCTGGAGTGTATCCATCATGGCGACCTCTGCACGAGCATCCATCAGTGCTTCCGCATCACAGGAAGTGTCTGCGCTTTGCTTTCCAAGTAGTGGCGTACAAGTACAAGAGAGTGCCTTTTTGGTTCACCCAAGCTCCCCGCACCTTTTCCAAATGCATGGTGGCAGCAATAGAGCCGCTGAGTCACCAAGGAGTCAGGGTTCTGGCATACTTGGACGACTAGCTGGTTCTCGCCCCGTCAGCAGAGATGGCGATCGCACACACAACCTGACTGGTGACTCATCTCACACATCTGGACTATGCAGTGAATTGGGAAAGGAGCGCCCCTTGGCCGAGTCCGTGGATTGTCTACCTGGGTCTACCTCTAGACACTACGAATATGACAGCACAGATTTCGGATCCCCAGAAGTACATGATGTTGTCGGCCCTCAACCAGTTTTATTCCAATGCGCACAGTGACAGTTCACTCTATCATGCCCCTTCTGGGTCTTATGTCAGCGGGCCACACTGTGGACCCTCTGAGACTTTTGCTCATGCGCCGGTTACAGCGGTGGCTTGTCCAGCTACTGCTAGACCCTGTGCATTGTCTGTTGGTTGTTCCCTACTCTCTCAGAACAGATCTGGGTCATAGGAAACATCTGCAAGTTCTAACATGCGGTGTTCCCATGTGCAGAGTGTCGTCCAACATCCCAGTTTTCACAGACGCATCAAGCTCCGGCAGTGGGGGTGTGTGGCCTCCAACGGAGTGCCGTATCAACTTCCTGGAACTGGAAACAGTTCTGTTTGCAGAGATGATTCAGATGCTGGTTCTGAGCCCATGGCCAATTCCACATCGTCCTGTCTCAGGGTAGAGGCTCGATTGGGCTATTGCCTGTGATTGGCCAGCCACTAATGGACTTGTTCTTGAGAGGGACAGGCTAGCGAGTCAAAGGCTGTCGGCTGCTGTGATCAGCACGATACAGGGCACGCGGGACAGTTCCACGTATTTGACTTATGCTAGTAAGTGGGACGTGTTCGTGAGCTGATGTGATGGTGAGTCCATCGACCCTTTGTGTTGTCCGGTGGCGACGATTATTCTCTCTTTCCTACAACATATGTTTGACATGCAGCGTGCTCTGTCCACCATCAAGGTGTATGCCTGTGTGATTTCTGCTTGTCATGAGAGTTTTGGCGGTGCGTCTGTTTTTAGCCACCTGCTGGTGAAACACTTTGTTAGAGATGTGCCAGTTTCGGTCTATGGCCCGAGTCACAGTCCAGCAGTGGGTTCTGGCCTGAGAGCTAGACTCGTTGTGTAAACAACAGTTTGAGCCTTTGGCCCAGATCTCTATGAGAATGTTTGAAACAGCGTTGTTACATGCCCTGACCTCTGCCAAGTGTGTCAGCAATCTATGTGCTTTGTTGACGCGACCCAACTGTCTCGCCATCAATAGTGATCTGAGCAGGGAGGTGTTGCGTCCTAATCTGGCGTTCATGCCTAATATTATTAAGAGCTCTTACAGATCACGTATGGGGAGAGCGAGGAACGGCTCCATCGACTGTGTCCTGTCCACGCCTTGGTGCGCTATGTGGCGGGCACGACGATGATTAGGTCACCACCCCAGTTGTTTGTGTGCTATGGTGCTGGGGCGCTTGGTCCGCCACTCTCCCAAATACACTTGCTCACGATGGCATTGCCTTGGCCTATGAGACTAAGGGGCGCCCAGTGACTTCGGACGTTAGGGCTCACAGTTTTGGTTAGGGCTCACTCTGTTTTGGGTTGTCCCCGCCTGTTGGACATATGGGTGATCATGATTACTCTCTACTTGTTTAGTTCAGTACATGATTCTCTTGCCCACTAGTCTTTGACTAGGTGTGTCGAGATGACTGAAGACACAGTAGTTGTTAGTCTGTTGGACTACCAGCCACAGTTGAACAGACCATTTTTTCTTATGATGGAAGTGTTGGGACCGGCTGGCAGTGCAACCATCTAGCTCCGAAGTAACCACTATGAGAGATAGATCTGGGCTTGGCCCTGACTGTGCCAAATAATGTCCAATGCGGTTGATCTATTGATGATTGACAACATGTAAGAATCACTCCCATCTTGAGGTTCAGGGGCCTCAAAGACAGGACTGCTCTTTTTTCAACCTGTCTTCATAACAAAACACATCACTAGAATCCATGTAACACGGATAAAAAAAATTGTGATTAGTGAGAAAAAAAATATTCAAAGACACAACCCGCCCCCATGCTTTTCTTTCAGCCCTACATGGTGATAGAACAGTGTTAGGATGCATTTCAATATTGATGTGAACATGCATGGAGGTGGATGAAGACACAAGGCCAAAAAGAAGCGGGGGAAATACTCTATTCGAAAACACAGAGAGATGCCTTCCCTCCTCCTCAGAGTCTATGGCATGTCGACACCAGGGCGAAACAAACACAGCAGCACAAATCTGTGTGCATCTCCGGAGCAGATGGTGACACAACGGCCTGTAATGTGTGTGTCGACAGGGTTGAGCTATCTAAAGACCCGCCAGGCAAGATGAAATGTGGCGCTGTTGACAAAGGGGATTTGGGCTAATCTTTATGCGGATGCAGGCTTCTCGGTTTCATCAGGGAAGATGACTGACAAACAAAAAAAGAGGCCCCAATATGTTTTTGCCCGGCGGGCCGCATCTCGCTCGCTCACTTAGTCGGAACGGAGGCAGATAGAGCTTCTCTCATCAAAGCAATCATTGACTTTGCACTTACTGCTATTTGAATGTAATTAAGTGGTAATAATGCAGAATTTATCAGTGAAAAGAGCTCCAGGCGCTGAGCGTACCCTAACTATTGTTTTTGGGAATCTTTTATGCTTCCGGAGAGATTTCACAGAGGCAGAAGTCTCTCAGAGTCCCAGGTTCAGTTCTGAGAATGTTAGTTTAAACACATAGTACTGTTTATCCATTCAAAAGAAGCTTGACTTTACACAAACACAAAGCTAAGCACAGAATACATTAGTTAGTTAGAGCCAGGGCACCTCTGGGCCATCTATCTGTGTATACTGTAGCAGCTAAACAGTCAGGGAACTGAGGAGGAATACATCCATTTGGCCTTTAATGGAACAACAAACACAGTGTTGTTGAAATGTGGCTAGTTCAACAGAAGTTCAAGTTGAGCTTTGACTCTGTGAGACATTGGTTCAGTGTTAGTACACAGGACAGTAGGTTATTATGGTATGTGTCCCAAATGACACTCTGTTCACTAAACAATGCACAGAGGCGATTTTAGAATGTAAAATCTTGGTGGAGCAAACTCCCCCCAAATTGTTTAGATCCATGCCAGCAAAGCCACTACACAACACAACACTAAACAATACATTAATTGCACTATAACAGTGACAAACGGTGCCTACAAACTGTTAGGGCCTACATAAAGCTGTGCCAACAGCAGAGCTTTTTTTTCAGCACTATGGAGTGAATCTTTACCACCGCTACACCTGTCTATCAGCGAAGCCTTGTCTGGCAGCAAAACAGTTAATTCAGCCTCATTTACTGCCTTTTAAAAACATAACTGAAATGGCTGACTTTCTTGAACAAATATGGTTTCTACTGACAATTGAGATGTACAAACTATGGAATAAGGGAACGAGGAGTGGATAAGGGGCAATCCGTAATTTTGACTTTAATGAGCGAGCTAGGACAGACATAGTCAATATAACTATCTGTTCAGTACTTTTGAAATGTACAGTGACAGAATTCATAACATGTGCCGTTCTTAGAGTATTCTCCCTTTACACCAAGTCAGAACCGTAGGATAAATAAAGGGGGCCTATAAGCAGACAATGAAAGCTCTTACAATATTTGATGATTGCATTTCTCTTAAACAGGCTATAGGCTACATGTGCACCAAGTCAAAAAAGTAGGCTAAGTTATGAGGATGAAGCACATGGCCTCTAACAGCTTACTTCACAACAAAAACTTCTTAGTTACAGTATACATAGCTCCCTGGCATATTACATAATTTATGCAGCAGATTACAATACATTGTTGGACTCACATTTTGTGCTCACTTGAACAGGAAGGTGGTGCTGCGGTCTTTCTTATGGGCATCAAACTTTGTCATCAAAGTCTGGCATTCTGTGGATTTATGGTGCTTTCAAGACAACTGGGAATTCGGAAAAAAACAGGGTCGAATCATGACGCACACTACAGCTCAAAAGTTTGGGGTCACTTAGAAATGTTCTTGTTTTGAAAGAAAAGCACGTTTTTTTTGTCTATTAAAATAACATCAAATTGATCAGAAATACAGTGTAGACATTGTTAATGTTGCATATGACTAGTGGAGCTGGAAACGGCAGATTTTTTATGGAATATCTACATATGCATACAGAGGCCCATTATCAAATCAAATTTCAAATCTAATTTATTTATATATCCCTTCGTACATCAGCTGATATCTCAAAGTGCTGTACAGAAACCTAGCCTAAAACCCCAAACAGCAAGCAATGCAGGTGTATCAGCGACCATCATTCCTGTGTTCCAATGGCACGTTGTGTTAACTAATCCAAGTTTATCATTTTAAAAAGCTAATTGATCATTAGAAAAATATTTTGCAATTATGTTAGCACAGCTGAAAACTGTTGTTCTAAAAGCAATAAAACTGGGCTTCTTTAGACCAGTTGAGTATCTGGAGCATCAGCATTTGTGGGTTGGATTACAGGCTCAAAATGGCCAGACGCAAAGACTTTCTTCTGAAACTCGTCAGTCTAGTCTTGTTCTGAGAAAGAAGGCTATTCCATGCGAGAAATTGCCAAGGAAGTGAAGATCTCATACAACGCTGTGTACTACTCCCTTCACAGAACAGCGCAAACTGGCCCTAACCAGAATAGAAAGAGGAGTGGGAGGCCCCGGTGCACAACTGAGCAAGAGGACATTAGAGTGTCTAGTTTGAGAAACAGACGCCTCACAAGTCCTCAACTGGCAGCTTCATTAAACAGTACTAGTAAAACACCCATCTCAATGTCAACAGTGAAGAGGCTAAAAGGATGCAACTCTGCCTGGAAGGCCAGCATCTCGGAGGCGCCTCTTCACTATTGACATTGAGACTGGTGATTTGCGGGTACCATTTAATGAAGCTTTTGAACGGTAGTGTAAGTGATCTTCAGGTCGGAACTCTAGAAAGAGGCCAGAGTTCCCTACTTGGAATTCCGAGTTGGATGACCGTTCAAAATGTATTTTCCCAGTCGGAGCTAGTTTTTTTCAGAGTTCCCAGTTGATTCACTGAAGACTGAGATTTCCCAGTTCCGAGTTTCCAGTTGTTTTGAACGCTGCAGAAATCATGCTGGATTGACAGCATGGCCAATGTTTGCTGGCCCATGGCATGTGAATGTTTATCATTTTAAGGTTGGAAAAGAGACCCTTAAACCCAGACTTGGACCACACACCCACTCCACTGAATAGTTAGCCACGGATTCCTTCCAAATCAAATCAAATGTATTTACAGTGGGGCAAAAAAGTATTTAGTCAGCCACCAATTGTGCAAGTTCTCCCACTTAAAAATATGAGAGAGGCTTGTAATTTTCATCATAGGTACACTTCAACTATGACAGACAAAAAAGAAAAAGAATCCAGAAAATCACATTGTAGGATTTTTAATTAATTTATTTGCATATTATGGTGGAAAATAAGTATTTGGTCACCTACAAACAAGCAAGATTTCTGGCTCTCACAGACCTGTAACTTCTTCTTTAAGAGGATCCTCTGTCCTTCACTCGTTACCTGTATTAATGGCACCTGTTTGAACTTGTTATCAGTATAAAAGACACCTGTCCACAACCTCAAACAGTCACACTCCAAACTCCACTATGGCCAAGACCAAAGAGCTGTCAAAGGACACCAGAAACAAAATTGTAGACCTGCACCAGGCTGGGAAGACTGAATCTGCAATAGGTAAGCAGCTTGGTTTGAAGAAATCAACTTTGGGAGCAATTATTAGGAAATGGAAGACATACAAGACCACTGATAATCTCCCTCGATCTGGGGCTCCACGCAAGATCTCTCCCCGTGGGGTCAAAATGATCACAAGAACGGTGAGCAAAAATCCCAGAACCACACGGGGGTCCTAGTGAATGACCTGTAGAGAGCTGGGACCAAAGTAACAAAGCCTACCATCAGTAACACACTACGCCGCCAGGGACTCAAATCCTGCAGTGCCAGACGTGTCTCCCTGCTTAAGCTAGTACATGTCCAGGCCCGTCTGAAGTTTGCTAGAGAGCATTTGGATGATCCAGAAGAAGATTGGGAGAATGTCATATGGTCAGATGAAACCAAAATATAACTTTTTGGTAAAAACTCAACTCGTCGTGTTTGGAGGACAAAGAATGCTGAGTTGCATACAAAGAACACCATACCTACTGTGAAGCATGCGGGTGGAAACATCATGCTTTGGGGCTGTTTTTCTGCAAAGGGACCAGGACGACTGATCCGTGTAAAGGAAAGAATGAATGGGGCCATGTATCGTGAGATTTTGAGTGAAAACCTCCCTCCATCAGCAAGGGCATTGAAGATGAAACGTGGCTGGGTCTTTCAGCATGACAGTGATCCCAAACACACCGCCCGGGCAACGAAGGAGTCGCTTCGTAAGAAGCATTTCAAGGTCCTGGAGTGGCCTAGCCAGTCTCCAGATCTCAACCCCATAGAAAATCTTTGGAGGGAGTTGAAAGTCCATGTTGCCCAGCACAGCCCCAAAACATCACTGCTCTAGAGGAGATCTGCATGGAGGAATGGGCCAAAATACCAGCAACAGTGTGTGAAAACCTTGTGAAGACTTACAGAAAAAGTTTGACCTCTGTCATTGCCAACAAAGGGTATATAACAAAGTATTGAGTTAAACTTTTGTTATTGACAAAATACTTATTTTCCACCATAATTTGCAAATAAATTCATTATAAATCCTACAATGTGATTTTCTGGATTGTTTTTCTCAATTTGCCTGTCATAGTTGAAGTGTACCTATGATCAAAATTATTGGTGGCTGACTAAATACTTTTTTGCCCCACTGTATATAGCCCTTCTTACATCAGCTGATATATCAAAGTGCTGTACAGAAACCCAGCCTAAAACCCCAAACAGCAAGCAATGCAGGTGTAGAAGCACTCATTGTTGAATTTGCAATTTCCAACTTGTTGTGTAATGTAAGGGGGTGGGATAGGTGATAGGTGACAAAGATAGGTGAAACAGATGAGGGTTTGACATATTGATTCTCGGAGTCTCTTTTTCAAGAGTGACCTGGCCAAAACGTTTTATCTATAATTTCTCTTTAATATGATAAGGTTTGAAAAGGATTTGCCAGTAGATTGTCGACTTGATTCATGAAGATGACTGCTTGTCTAGCTTTCTAGTTAAGATGTTGAAACTATGATGTTGACATGATCAGTCCAATCAAAGCTACTTTAGATATAAAGTGATTTGACGTTATTTTATCTGTGGCCAATGACCTTGAGCCTTCTTGGATGGACACTTCTAATATGAATCTATTGCAGCATCCAAGAGGCTTGAATTTTCGAGCTCTCTCCGTACGGTGAAGTAGTGTCCCCATGAGTGACAGAACACTGAGCCAATCACGGCGCAACTAGAGAACATTACCAACCCCTATGCTCCGTATTTTCCTCTGGCTGCCCCACCACCACAGAAAGCACTGAGCTGGGCTGAAACACCTGCATTTTGAAACTGCCTTAGTCAAGAAAGCAAAAGAAAGACCATGTTTGTACGCGGCTTTATTAACTCATAGATAAAAACATTGTTTGCAAACTTATATGGGACACATATTAATGCCAAAATAACATGCAAAACAGGCCCCACCTGCCTTGAATAACAGATTGCCCCTATGGGCCCGGTCAAAAGTAGTGCACTATATAGGGAATAGGATGGTATTTCAGATGCACATATGTCTATGAATTCAGAACATGTCTGACACCACCATGATTTCATAATAGCTGTTTACATTCTAATACATGGATCTCACCGTCTTAATGGTGTTTTCTCCAACTAACAAGCATTTGCTAAGCAGGATTCTCATTAATCAAACAGCCCAAACTGTTTTAGTTTCGGTTCTGCCTCCAGATGGAATCCCACAATCAGCTGCTGTGGACATTCATTTGTTCCATTATTCATTGTTTATTTCAGGATGTGTACTCTGTCATTAAACAGCCCTCTGATCACCACTAATTTGGGAGGGAAGGAGAGAGCGTTCAGCTCTGGTAATCCCTCCCTCCAACAGACCCAGTCAGAGGAGTTGTGAACACTAAACACTTAATAAAGAACCATGCTCACGAGGTTCTAGACCCTGTATGGTGCTATAAAGAACCCTTTCTCAAGGTTCTTCATAGCACCAAAAAAAGGGTTCTGCTATGTTTACAACAGAATGGTTATGGAGAATGGTTCTATAAAGAACCTTTCCCAATCTGAAAGGTTCTTTGTGGATCCTTTTGAAGAACCATACAGGGTTCTTTATTCTGGTCATCCATACTAATGTATATTGTGTTAATTGACAAGTTGAATCAAGTAAGCTATCTCTTGAACAGATCAAACAATCAATCAATCAATCAAATGATATTTATAAATCCCTTTTTACATCAGCCGATGTCACAAAGTGCTGTACAGAAACCCAGCCTAAAACCCCAAACAGCATGCAATGCAGATGTAGAAGCCCAGTGTCTAGGAAAAACTCCCTAGAAAAGGCAGGAACTTAGGAAGAAACGTGGAGAGGAACCAGGCTCTGAGGGGTGGCCAGTCCTCTTCTGGCTGTGCCGGGATACATGGCCAAGATGTTCAAACTTTCATAGATCACCAGCAGGGTCAAATAATAATAATAATCACAGTGGTGGTAGAGGGTGCAACAGTTCAGCTGAGTGCTAAGTATACATTAAGAGTCAATATATTATAAAGCACCATTGGCAGGGGTTACAGCTGTGAGTCTTTCTGGATAAGTCTCTAAGAGCTCGTGCAACATTTGCCCATGATTCCTCACGCCCTGACCGTAGATGGCTTTGTATGTTTCTATTTTTGTTTGGTCAGGGTGTGATTTGGGTGGGCATTCTATGTTTGTATGACTAGGTTTTTGTATTTCTATGTTTCGGCCGGGTATGGTTCTCAATCAGGGACAGCTGTCTTTCGTTGTCTCTGATTGGTAATCATACTTAGGTAGCCTGTTTTGCCACCTTAGGTTGTGGGTAGTTAATTTCTGTTTAGTGTTATTCACCTTGCAGGACTGTTTTGGTTTTCCTTTCCTGAATTTATCTCTCATAGTAGATAATATTCTGTCATAGCAGATAATATTCTAATCTTTGGTGACTTTAATATTCACATGGAAAAGTCCACAGACCCACTCCAAAAGGCTTTCGGAGCCATCATCGACTCAGTGGGTTTTGTTCAACATGTCTCTGGACCCACTCACTGTCACAGTCATACTCTGGACCTAGTTTTGTCCCATGGAATAAATGTTGTGGATCTTAATGTTTTTCCTCATAATCCTGGACTATCGGACCACCATTTTATTACGTTTGCAATTGCAACAAATAATCTGCTCAGACCCCAACCAAGGAACATCAAAAGTCGTGCTATAAATTCACAGACAACACAAAGATTCCTTGATGTCCTTCCAGATTCCCTCTGTCTACCCAAGGACGCCAGAGGACAAAAATCAGTTAACCACCTAACTGAGGAACTCAATTTAACCTTGCGCAATACCCTAGATGCATTTGCACCCCTAAAAACTAAAAACATTTCTCATAAGAAACTAGCTCCCTGGTACACAGAAAATACCTGAGCTCTGAAGCAAGCTTCCAGAAAATTGGAACAGAAATGGCGCCACACCAAACTGGAAGTCTTCCGACTAGCTTGGAAAGACAGTACCGTGCAGTACCGAAGAGCCCTTACTGCTGCTCGATCATCCTATTTTTCCAACTTAATTGAGGAAAATAAGAACATTCCGAAATTCCTTTTTGATACTGTCGCAAAGCTAACTAAAAAGCAGCATTCCCCAAGAAAGGATGGCTTTCACTTCAGCAGTGATAAATTCATGAACTTCTTTGAGGAAAATATCATGATTATTAGAAAGCAAATTACGGACTCTTCTTTAAATCTGCGTATTCCTTCAAAGCTCAGTTGTCCTGAGTCTGCACAACTCTGCCAGGACCTAGGATCAAGAGAGACGCTCAAGTGTTTTAGTACTATATCTCTTGACACAATGATGAAAATAATCATGGCCTCTAAACCTTCAAGCTGCATACTGGACCCTATTCCAACTAAACTACTGAAAGAGCTGCTTCCTGTGCTTGGCCCTCCTATGTTGAACATAATAAACGGCTCTCTATCCACCAGATGTGTACCAAACTCACTAAAAGTGGCAGTAATAAAGCCTCTCTTGAAAAAGCCAAACCTTGACCCAGAAAATATAAAAAACTATTGGCCTATATCGAATCTTCCATTCCTCTCAAAAATTTTAGAAAAGGCTGTTGCGCAGCAACTCACTGCCTTCCTGAAGACAAACAATGCATACGAAATGCTTCAGTCTGGTTTTAGACCCCATCATAGCACTGAGACTGCACTTGTGAAGGTGGTAAATTACCTTTTAATGGCATCAGACTGAGGCTCTGCATCTGTCCTCGTGCTCCTAGACCTTCGTGCTGCTTTGGATACCAACGATCACCACATTCTTTTGGAGAGATTGGAAACCCAAATTGGTCTACACGGACAAGTTCTGGCCTGGTTTAGATCTTATCTGTCGGAAAGATATCAGTTTGTCTCTGTGAATGGTTTGTCCTCTGACAAATCAACTGTAAATTTCGGTGTTCCTCAAGGTTACGTTTTAGGACCACTATTGTTTTCACTATATATTTTACCTCTTGGGGATGTCATTCGAAAACATAATGTTAACTTTCACTGCTATGCGGATGACACACTGCTGTACATTTCAATGAAACATGATGAAGCCCCAAAATTGCCCTCCCTAGAAGCATGTGTTTCAGACATAAGGAAGTGGATGGCTGCAAACGTTCTACTTTTAAACTCGGACAAAACAGAGATGCTTGTTCTAGGTCCCAAGAAACAAAGAGATCTTCTGTTGAATCTGACACTTAATCTTAATGGTTGTACAGTCATCTCAAATAAAACTGTGAAGGACCTTGGCGTTACTCTGGACCCTGATCTCTCTTTTGAAGAACATATCAAGACCATTTCAAGGACAGCTTTTGTCCATCTACGTAACATTGCAAAAATCAGAAACTTTCTGTCCAAAAATGATGCAGAAAAATTAATTCATGCTTTTGTCACTTCTAGGTTAGACTACTGCAATGCTCTACTTTCCGGCTACACGGATAAAGCACTAAATAAACTTCAGTTAGTGCTAAATACGGCTGCTAGAATCCTGACTAGAACCAAACAATTTGATCATACTCCAGTGCTAGCCTCCCTACACTAGCTTCCTGTCAAGGCAAGGGCTGATTTCAAGGTTTTACTGCTAACCTACAAAGCATTACATGGGCTTGCTCCTACCTATCTCTCTGATTTGGTCCTGCCATACATACCTACACGTACGCTACGGTCACAAGACGCAGGCCTCCTAATTGTCCCTAGAATTTCAGGGCAAACAGCTGGAGGCAGGGCTTTCTCCTATAGAGCTCAATTTTTATGGAATGGTCTGCCTACCCATGTAAGAGACGCAAACTTGGTGTCATGTATTGTCATGTTGTGTCCTGTTCCTGTTCTTTCTCTTCACCCTGTCTCCCTCTGCTGGTCGTATTAGGTTACCTTTTCTTCCCCTCTTTCCCCCAGCTGTTCCTTGTCTTCTCTAACTACCTCGTTCACCCCTTTTCCCACCTGTTCCCTTTTTCCCTCTGATTAGGTCCCTATATCTCTCTCTGTTTCTGCTTCTGTCTTTGTCGGATTCTCGTTTGTGTTACTCATGCCTGAACCAGACTATCGTCGTGTTTGCTGCAACCTTGTCCTGTCCTGTCGGAATCTGCCTGTTCAGCTAACCTTGTCCTGTCCTGTCGGAATCTGCCTGTCCATCTGAGCCTACGTGTGTTTCGTAATTAAAGAAACTCTGTTTTGTTAATTCGCTTTTGGGTCCTCATTCACGCACCTGACAGAAGAATCCGACCAAGAATGGACCCAGCGACTTCGGATCCTCTCCACTCAGCCGTCGAGATCCAGGGAGCGATGCTAGGCAGACACGAGCAGGAATTGTCTGCTGCTCGACATGCCGTTGAGACCCTGGCCACCCAAGTCTCCAACCTCACAGAACAGGTTCACCATCTCCGCCTCGATCCACCGGCCACTTCCAGGGCTTTCGAATCTCCGGAGCCCAGAATCAATAACCCGCCGTGTTACTCTGGGGAGCCCACTGAATGCCGCTCGTTCCTCACCCAGTGTGATATTGTGTTTTCTCTCCAGCCCAACACTTACTCCAGGAGCACTGCTCGTATCGCCTACGTCATATCTCTCCTTACTGGACGGGCTCGTGAGTGGGGCACGGCAATCTGGGAGGCAAGGGCTGAGTGTACTAACCAGTATCAGGACTTTAAGGAGGAGATGATACGGGTTTTTGATCGATCTGTTTTTGGGGAGGAGGCTTCCAGGGCCCTGTCTTCCCTATGTCAAGGTAATCGATCCATAACAGACTACTCTATTGAGTTTCGCACTCTTGCTGCCTCCAGTGGCTGGAACGAGCCGGCTTTGCTCGCTCGTTTTCTGGAGGGTCTCCGCGCAGAGGTAAAGGATGAGATTCTCTCCCGGGAGGTTCCTTCCAGCGTGGATTCCTTGATTGAACTCGCTATTCGCATTGAGCGACGGGTTGATCTTCGTCACCGAGCTCGTGGAAAGGACCTTGCGTTCTCCGTTGCCCCCCTCTCCGCATCACTACCATCTTCCTCTGCCGGCTCGGGTGCTGAGCCTATGCAGCTGGGAGGTATCCGCATCTCGACTAAAGAGAGGGAACGGAGAATCACCAACCGCCTCTGTCTCTATTGCGGTTCCGCTGGTCATTTTGCCACTTCATGTCCAGTAAAAGCCAGAGCTCATCAGTAAGCGGAGGGCTACTGGTGAGCGCTACTACTCCTGTCTCTCCTTCAAGATCCTGCACTACCTTGTCGGTCCATCTACGCTGGACCGGTTCGTCAGCTTCCTGCAGTGCCTTGATAGACTCTGGGGCGGAGGGCTGTTTTATGGACGAGACCTGGGCTCGGGAACATGACATTCCTCTCAGACAGTTAAGGGAGCCCACGGCCTTGTTCGCCTTGGATGGTAGTCCTCTCCCCAGGATTCAGCGTGAGACGCTACCTTTAACCCTCACTGTCTCTGGTAATCATAGCGAAACCATTTCTTTTTTAATTTTTCGTTCACCTTTTACACCTGTTGTTTTGGGCCATCCCTGGCTAGTTTGTCATAATCCTTCTATTAATTGGTCTAGTAATTCTATCCTCTCCTGGAACGTCTCTTGTCATGTGAAATGTTTAATGTCTGCTGTCCCTCCTGTTTCCTCTGTCTCTTCTTCACAGGAGGAGCCTGGTGATTTGACAGGGGTGCCGGAGGAATATCACGATCTGCGCACGGTGTTCAGTCGGTCCAGGGCCACCTCTCTTCCTCCACACCGGTCGTATGATTGTAGTATTGATCTCCTTCCGGGAACCACTCCCCCCCGGGGTAGACTATACTCTCTGTCGGCTCCCGAACGTAAGGCTCTCGAAGATTATTTGTCTGTAGCTCTTGCCGCCGGTACCATAGTCCCCTCCTCCTCTCCCGCCGGAGCGGGGGTTTTTTTTGTTAAGAAGAAGGACGGGTCCCTGCGCCCCTGCATAGATTATCGAGGGCTGAATGACATAACAGTGAAGAATCGTTATCCGCTTCCTCTTATGTCTTCAGCCTTCGAGATCCTGCAGGGAGCCAGGTTTTTCACTAAGTTGGACCTTCGTAACGCTTACCATCTCGTGCGCATCAGGGAGGGGGACGAGTGGAAGACGGCGTTTAACACTCCGTTAGGGCACTTTGAATACCAGGTTCTTCCTTTCGGCCTCGCTAACGCTCCAGCTGTCTTTCAGGCATTAGTCAATGATGTCCTGAGAGACATGCTGAACATCTTTGTTTTCGTTTACCTTGACGATATCCTGATTTTTTCACCGTCACTCCAGATTCATGTTCAGCACGTTCGACGTGTCCTCCAGCGCCTTTTAGAGAATTGTCTTTTTGTGAAGGCTGAGAAGTGCACTTTTCATGCCTCCTCCGTCACATTTCTCGGTTCTGTTATTTCCGCTGAAGGCATTAAGATGGATCCCGCCAAGGTCCAAGCTGTCATTGATTGGCCCGTCCCTAAGTCACGCGTCGAGCTGCAGCGCTTTCTCGGCTTCGAACTTCTATCGTCGTTTCATCCGTAATTTCGGTCAGGTGGCAGCTCCTCTCACAGCCCTTACTTCTGTCAAGACGTGCTTTAAGTGGTCCGTTTCCGCCCAGGGAGCTTTTGATCTCCTCAAGAATCGTTTTACATCCGCACCTATCCTTGTTACACCTGACGTCTCTAGACAGTTCGTTGTCGAGGTTGACGCGTCAGAGGTGGGCGTGGGAGCCATTCTTTCTCAGCGCTCCCTCTCTGACGACAAGGTCCATCCTTGCGCGTATTTTTCTCATCGCCTGTCGCCGTCGGAATGTAACTATGATGTGGGAAACCGCGAACTGCTCGCCATCCGCTTAGCCCTAGGCGAATGGCGACAGTGGTTGGAGGGGGCGACCGTTCCTTTTGTCGTTTGGACTGACCATAGGAACCTTGAGTACATCCGTTCTGCCAAACGACTTAATGCGCGTCAGGCGCGCTGGGCGCTGTTTTTCGCTCGTTTCGAGTTCGTGATTTCTTATCGTCCGGGCTCTAAGAACACCAAGCCTGATGCTTTATCTCGTCTCTTCAGTTCTTCAGTAGCCTCCACTGACCCTGAGGGGATTCTCCCTGAGGGGCGTGTTGTCGGGTTGACTGTCTGGGGAATTGAGAGGCAGGTAAAGCAAGCACTCACTCACACTCCGTCGCCGCGCGCTTGTCCTAGGAACCTTCTTTTCGTTCCCGTTCCTACTCGTCTGGCCGTTCTTCAGTGGGCTCACTCTGCCAAGTTAGCCGGCCACCCTGGCGTTCGGGGTACGCTTGCTTCCATTCGCCAGCGTTTTTGGTGGCCCACCCGGGAGCATGACACGCGTCGTTTCGTGGCTGCTTGTTCGGTCTGCGCGCAGACTAAGTCCGGTAACTCCCCTCCTGCCGGCCGTCTCAGGCCGCTTCCCATTCCCTCTCGACCGTGGTCTCACATCGCCTTAGATTTTGTCACCGGACTGCCTTCGTCAGCGGGGAAGACTGTTATTCTTACGGTTGTCGATAGGTTCTCTAAGGTGGCTCATTTTATTCCTCTTGCTAAGCTTCCTTCTGCTAAAGAGACGGCACAAATCATCATCGAGAATGTTTTCAGAATTCATGGCCTTCCGTCAGACGTCGTTTCGGACAGAGGTCCGCAATTCACGTCTCAATTTTGGAGGGAGTTTTGCCGTTTGATTGGGGCTTCCGTCAGTCTCTCTTCCGGCTTTCACCCCCAGTCTAACGGTCAAGCAGAACGGGCCAATCAGACTATTGGTCGCATCTTACGCAGTCTTTCTTTTCGCAACCCTGCGTCTTGGTCAGAACAGCTCCCCTGGGCAGAATACGCCCACAACTCGCTTCCTTCGTCTGCGACCGGGCTATCTCCTTTTCAGAGTAGCCTCGGGTACCAGCCTCCGCTGTTCTCATCTCATTCACGACCTCTGCTGGTCGTATTAGGTTACCTTTTCTTCCCCTCTTTCCCCCAGCTGTTCCTTGTCTTCTCTAACTACCTCGTTCACCCCTTTTCCCACCTGTTCCCTTTTTCCCTCTGATTAGGTCCCTATATCTCTCTCTGTTTCTGCTTCTGTCTTTGTCGGATTCTCGTTTGTGTTACTCATGCCTGAACCAGACTATCGTCGTGTTTGCTGCAACCTTGTCCTGTCCTGTCGGAATCTGCCTGTTCAGCTAACCTTGTCCTGTCCTGTCGGAATCTGCCTGTCCATCTGAGCCTACGTGTGTTTCGTAATTAAAGAAACTCTGTTTTGTTAATTCGCTTTTGGGTCCTCATTCACGCACCTGACACTTGGTCTCAACCTTTAAGTCTTTACTGAAGACTCATGTCTTCAGTGGGTCATATGATTGAGTGTAGTCTGGCCCAGGAGTGGGAAGGTGAATGGAAAGGCTCTGGAGCAATGAACCACCCTTGCTGTCTCTGCCTGGCCGGTTCCCCTCTTTCCACTGGGATTCTCTGCCTCTAACCCTATTACAGGGGCTGAGTCACTGGCTTACTGGGGCTCTTTCATACCGTCCCTAGGAGGGGTGCGTCACTTGAGTGGGTTGAGTCACTGATGTGATCTTCCTGTCTGGGTTGGCGCCCCCCCTTGGGTTATGCCGTGGCAGAGATCTTTGTGGGCTATACTCGGCCTTGTCTCAGGATGGTAAGTTGGTGGTTGAAGATATCCCTCTAGTGGTGTGGGGGCTGTGCTTTGGCAAAGTGGGTGGGGTTATATCCTTCCTGTTTGGCCTTGTCCGTGGGTGTCCTCGGATGGGGCCACAGTGTCTCCTGACCCCTCCTGTCTCAGTCTCCAGTATTTATGCTGCAGTAGTTTATGTGTCGGGGGGCTAGGGTCAGTTTGTTATATCTGGAGGACTTCTACTGTCCTATTCGGTGTCCTGTGTGAATTTAAGTGTGCTCTCTCTAATTCTCTCTTTCTCTCTTTCTTTCTCTCTCTTGGAGGACCTGAGCCCTAGGACCATGCCTCAGGACTACCTGACATGATGACTACTTGCTGTCCCCAGTCCACCTGGCCATGCTGCTGCTCCAGTTTCAACTGTTCTGCCTTATTATTATTTGACCATGCTGGTCATTTATGAACATTTTAACATCTTGGCCATGTTCTGTTATAATCTCCACCCGGCACAGCCAGAAGAGGACTGGCCACCCCACATAGCCTGGTTCCTCTCTAGGTTTCTTCCTAGGTTTGGCCTTTCTAGGGAGTTTTTCCTAGCCACCATGCTTCTACACCTGCATTGCTTGCTGTTTGGGGTTTTAGGCTGGGTTTCTGTACAGCACTTTGAGATATCAGCTGATGTACGAAGGGCTATATAAATAAATTTGATTTGATTTGATTTTATGTCTGGTGGAAAGCAGACTAAACCAGGTTTTACTCTAGGATTTTGTCTCTTTTTTTGTTGAACCTTTATTTAACCTGGAAAAGCCCATTATATCAGGATAAGGTAAGACCCAGATGCAGATCGTGTTGAAGTAACAATGTTTATTACAGAAACAGGGGCAAAGGTACAGGACGGCAGGCAGGCTCAGGGGCAGGCAAAGTGGTCAGACAGGCAGGCTCAGGATCAGGACAGGCAAGGGTCAAAACCAAGAGGAAGAGAAAAGAGAGACTGGGGAAAAGTAGGAGCTGAATACAAAAACGCTGGTTGACTTGATAAACAAGACGAACTGGCAACAGACAAAAAGAGAACACCGGTATAAATACACAGGGGCTGATGGGCGACATCTGGAGAGGGTGGAGACAATGACAAAGACAGGTCAAACAGATCAGGGACCCAGAGTCCCTTTTTCAAGGGTGACCTGGCATAGAAGGCAGTAACAATCAATACATTACAGAATTAAAACATACACCATGATCCAGCCTAACAAAAAGCATTTCTGAAAAAAAGCCCCTCTGTAACAGAGTCTCCCATCAACATCTGCTTTGCTCCATTCTCTTTATTTTTTTTATCCTGAAAAACTCCCCAGTCCTTAATGATTACAAGCATACCCATAACATGATGCAGCTACCACTATGCTTGAAAATATGGAGAGGGGTATTCAGTAATGTGTTGTATTGGATTCGCCTCAAACATAACACTTTTTATTCATCACAAAATGTGCATTATTATTTTAGTGTCTTATTGCAAACAGGATGCATGTTTTGGTATATTTTATTCTCGACAGGTGCCCTACATTGTGAGGCATTGGAAAACCTCCCTGGTCTTTGTGGTTGAATCTGTGTTTGAAATTCACTACTCGACTGAGGGGCCTTACAGATAATTGTGTGGGGTACAGAGATGAGGTAGTCATAAAAAAATAATGTTAACCCCTGTAAGTCTAAGCCCCCCAAAATATTTCATCAAATATTGAATTTGGCATTTACTACTGTAGCTGACAGAAACGCATTGAGCAACACATTCATAAATGGCATAAATGTTTATTGTTTCTGGAGGCTGTTGCCAAAAGATACCTGTGTTGTCAAAAGATACACATATTTAACCCCTTTTTTGGGTAGGCATAAAACTACCTCCATACTTCCATAATTTTTTAAAACCGGTGCTGGTTACCTTCAGACGAGTCCCGTAGAGAAAAATGGAGAACACCATCGTGGTTTCGAGAGTTTCCATAGTAGTTTTGTAGGCCAAACCCTTCGGATGCAACAGATGTTTTTGTGAGAAGACAGATTTTTTTGGGGTGTCTCATGGTCTGACAAACACTGCTGTAGCTCAGCCACCTTCCACCACAGATGCAGGAGATGCAGCCCATGCAAAAAACATATACCGTATCTCTAGCTTAAACTGACAGATTTTGATGGGGATTTTTCTATTATGTTACTTAGATTGACACACCGGTGGGTCAATCGACTCTAGGGTTTTTAAACACTATCATTGCACATAACGCATGTGACTTGTTAATATTTTTTTTACACTTGAACTTATATAGGCTTGCCATAACAAATTTGTAAACATTTTGAATAACATAATTTGGCTGGGGGCTGGTCCTAAATTGGAGAATTTTGCATTTTTCAAACACTGAAACAATTTAGAGCCTTAATCAATATGCTTAATTCTATGTCAAAAATATGTATATTTTTCTGCATATTTGACCTTTCTGTATCCCCCTGATTGGTGCTTTTTTAATGTATGTTTTACTTAACTTGCTTCTCTGCTAAAATATGTGTAAAACATTTAAAGGAATGTGAGTCTTATTCTGTACATTTAGTTATTGCTTGCTTTATTAAAGTGTACCCACCTTACTGGCAGGTATGACAGCTACTAAAACTGGCTTTATATCCTGAAATGGTTTCTTGGTAGCTAGTTATGAGGTTGGGAACATATCTGGGCTAGCTAAAGCCAACTTCATAACATTGCTAGGTGTCTAGTAGTATAACAGAGAAACAACAACAAAAATATAAAATATATATATATACACACACAGTGTGTATATATATATATATACAGTGGGGCAAAAAAGTATTTAGTCAGCCACCAATTGTGCAAGTTCTCCCACTTAAAAAAATGAGAGAGGCCTGTAATTTTCATCATAGGTACACTTCAACTATGACAGACAAAATGAGAAAAACAAATCCAGAAAATCACATTGTAGGATTTTTTATGAATTTATTTGCAAATTAAGGTGGAAAATAAGTATTTGGTCACCTACAAACAAACAAGATTCATGGCTCTCACAGACCTGTAACTTCTTCTTTAAGAGGCTCCTCTGTCCTCCACTCGTTACCTGTATTAATGGCACCTGTTGTAACTTATACTTATTTTCCACCATAATTTGCAAATAAATTCATTAAAAATCCAACAATGTGGATTTTTTTTTCTCATTTTGTCTGTCATAGTTGAAGTGTACCTATGATGAAAATTACAGGCCTCTCATCTTTTTAAGTGGGAGAACTTGCACAATTGGTGGCTGACTAAATAATTTTTTGCCCCACTGTATATTTTAAACATAACAAATCTGAGGGTGCACGTTCCCCTGTGCCCTGTTTGGAATGACGCCTCTGTGACAGATCAACAACACATTTATTGTGGCCTTTTCTCCTCCTCATGCAGCTCTCAGAATGTGTAGATGGTTTGTTTCCAAAATGGCATCCTATTCCCTATTTGGTCCAGTACTTTTGACCAGGGCTCTTTGACCATATAGGGAATAGGGTGTCATTTGGGACCTACCCATGGTCCTGTGGACTGGAAATGCCTGTACTTGTGTTTGTAATGGTGAGGCATAATCCTTTAATTTCAGTGCATTCGGAAAGTATTCAGACCCCTTGACTTTTCCACATTTTGTTACGTTAAAAAGCCTTATTCTAAAATCAATCTACACACAATACCTCACAATGACAAAACAAAACCGTTTTTTTTTTAAATATACATTTTAAAAAGACATTAAATTATATTTGCACAAGTATTCAGACCCTTCGTATTTTGTTGAAGCACCTTTGGCAGCAATTATAGCCTTGAGTCTTCTTTGGTATGACGCAACAAGCCTGGCACATCTGTTTTGTGGGAGTTTCTCCCATTCTTCTCTGCAGATCTTCTCAAGCTCTGTCAGGTTGGAGCGTCGCAGCACAGCTATTTTCGGTTCTCTCCGGAGATGTTAGATCGGGTTCAAGTCCGGGCTCTGGCTGGGCCACTTAACGACCTTCAGAGACTTGTCCGGAAGCCACACCTGCGTTGTCTTGGCTGTGTGTTTAGGGTCATTGTCCTGTTGGAAGGTGAACCTTCGCCCCAGTCTGAGGATCTCTCTGTACTTTGCACCTAGTCTCCTAGTCCCTGCCTCTGAAAAACATCCCCACAGCATGATGCTGCCACCACCATGCTTCATCGTAGGGATGGTATTGTCCAGGTTATGAGTGGAGCCAGGTTTCCTCCAGACGTGACACTTCAATTCAGGCCAAAGAGTTCAATCTTGGTTTTATCAGACCAGATAATCTTGTTTATCATGGTCTGTACTTTAGGTGCCTTTTGGCAAACTCCAAGCGGGCTGTCATGTGCCTTTTACTGAGGAGTGCCTTCCGTCTGGCCACTTCCCCATAAAGGCCTGATTGGATGAGGGCTGCAGAGATGGTTGTCCTTCTGGAAGTTTATCCCATCTCCACAAAGGATCTCTGAGCTCTGTCAGAGTGACCATCGTTTTCATGGTCACCTACCTGACCATGGCTCTTCTCCCCCGATTGCTCAGTTTGGCAGAGTGGCCAACTCTAGGAAGAGTCTTGGTGGTTCCAAACATCTTCCATTTAAGAATGATGGAGGCCACTGTGATTTTGTGGACCTTCAATGCTGCAGAAATGTTTTGGTACCCTTCTCCAGATTTGTGCCTCAACACAATCCTGTTTCGGAGCTCTACTAACAATTCCCTTCGACCTCATGGCTTGGTTTTTCTCTGACATACTCTGTCAACTGTGGGGCCATATATAGACAGGTGTGTGCTTTCCAAATCCTGTCCAATCAAATGAATTTACCACAGGTGGACTCAAATCAAGTTGTAGAAACATCTTAAGGATGATCAATGGAAAAGGATGCATCTGAGCTCAACAATTTAGAGTCTCATAGCAAAGGGTCTGAATACTTATATAAGGTATTTCAGTTTTTTATTTTGAATACATTAGCAAAATTTTCTACAAACCTTTTTTGACTTTGTCATTATTGTCATGACTTCTACCGAAGTCGAAGCCTCTCCTTGTTCGGGCGGTGCTCGGTGGTCGACGTCACCGGTCTTCTAGCCACAATTGATCCATTTTTCATTTTCCATTGGTTTTGTCTTGTATTCCTACACACCTGGTTTCAATCCCATTCATTACCCGTTGTGTATTTAACCCTCTGTTTCCCCTCATGTCTTTGTTAGAGATTGTTTGTTATTCAGTGTTGTGTTGTTTTTGTATTGGTGTGCGACAGGTCTTCATACCCACTTTGTTTATTGTTACATTTAGTGTTTGGAATATGTTTTGTTTATTTGTTATTAAACACTCCATTACACTCAGTTTCCCTGCCACCTCCCTGCCACCTATACACACGACTCTGACAGTTATGGGGTATTGTGTGTAGATTGATAAGGATTCATTCATTTTTTAAATCAATTTTAGAATAAGGCTGCAACGTAACAAAATGTGTAAAAAGTGAAGGGGTCAGAATACTTTCCGAATGCACTGTATGTCTCCTGATAATCAATACATTTCTTGATGGACTGCTAGCTAGAACCATTCCTCTAAGAGGAAGGGTGGTGTTCAAAATGGCCGCCTTTTGCACTATATAGGGAATAGGGTGCCATTTGGGCCACACACCAAAAGTACATAGGAAGGGAACAATAGACTCTAGAATGATGCCATGTAGTGCAGCTCGACTTAGATCAACCTTTTCACAACCCCAATCAGCACGGCATGGTTGGAGCCCCAAGCAGCGATTCAACGATACACTACTGAAAATGTAGCCTGTCCTGGGAATATTTATTTTTAGGTTGCAGGGAAGTTCTGAGAATATTTTCCTGCGAGGTTTTATCAACGCTCTAAGAACATAAATTAGAGGTTATTTTGAGTTTTTTAATAAGTGCATTAAAACTTTCACTGAATGTTTCAAAATGACTTTTAATAACACTGCCATCTTAACTTCTTAGAACTCCAAGCACAGATAGGACACACGTAAATTCATTTCCTTAGGCATTATTTATGGCAACACATTTCTTTTTTGATTATTCAGTGATATTCAAACCTATGATCTTCTCTTTTCTATCCATTAAATTAGTCCACTGAACCACCAGGATGGAGCTACATGTTTTGTTTTACATATACAAAGCTGTTCATTTTAGTCTATTTAAAATAAACAATCACTCACTAATATCAGTTGTGGCCAATTAGTGGGCGTAGCTAACACACCTGAACGTACTTAACAAGATAGACGATAGAGAGTTTTGTTGATGCTGAGAATTGACTGTATATGTTTTTAAATTACATCCTTAGAACATTCTCTGAACGTTACTAAAGTTTTCTTGTGGTTTGTGTGGAAAGTTTTCTTAACATTCTTGAGAACAATTTGAGAACATGAAACCTGTAGGACCATGTGGAAACCTGTAGGAAACGTAATGATGAAATCATAAAATTCCCACAGAAGAAAGTTGTTTCTTAACCTTCTCTGAACTATTTGAGAACATTACTTTGAATAGAACCACGAGGAAAGTACTGAAATTCGTATAGAAGAACATTGTTTATTAACATTCTGTAAAGTGTTGGTCCCATGTTTCATGAGCTGAAATAAAAGTTTTCCATACACAGAAAAAGCTTACTCCTCTAAAAGATCTCTCAAATTTGTTTACATCCCTGTTAGTGAGCATTTATCCTTTGCAAAAATAATCCATCCACCTGACAGGTGTTGCATATCAAGAATCTGATGAATTAAACAGCATGATCATTACACAGGTGTACCTTGTGCTGACAATAAAAGGCCACTCTAAAATGTGCAGTTTTGTCACACAGCACAGTGACACAGAGTTTTGAGGAAGCGTGCAATTGGCATGCTGACTGCAGGAATGTCCAGCAGAATGTTAATTTCTCTACCATAAGATTTTAGAGAATTTGGCAGAACATCCAACATGCCTCACAACTGCAGACCCTGTGTAACCACGCCAGCCCAGGTCCTCCACATCAGGCTTCTTCTCCTGAAGGATCGTCTGAGACCAGTCTCCCGGACAGCTGATAAAACTGTGGGTTTGCACAACCTAAGAATTTCTACACAAACTGTCAGAAACCATCCCAGGGAAGCTCATCTCCGTGCTCGTCATCCTCACCAGGGTCTCGACCTGACTGCAGTTCGGAGTCGTAACCGACATCAGTGGGCAAAGGCTCACCTTTGATGGCAACTGGCACGCTGGAGAAGTGAGCTCTTCACAGATGAATCCTGATTTCAACTGTCCTGGGAAGATGGCATAGCGTCGGGTGGGCGAGCGGTTTGCTGAAGTCAAGTGCTCCATAGTGGCGATGGGATTATGGTATATGCAGGCATAAGCTACGGACAACGAACACCATTGCATTTTATCAAATCAAATTTTGTTGGTCACATACACATGGTTAGCAGTTAATGTGAGTGTAGCGAAATGCTTGTGCTTCTAGTTCCGACAGTGCAGCAATATCTAACAAGTAATCTAACCGTTCCACAACAAATACCTTATACACACAAATGTAAAGGGATGGAATAAGAATATGTACATATAAATATATGGATGAGCGATGGCCGAGCGGCATAGACAAGATGCAATAGATGGTATAGAATACAGTATACACATATGAGACGAGTAATGTAAGATATGTAAACATTATTAAAGTGCCATTATTTAAAGTGACTAGTGATCCATTTATTAAAGTGGCCAATGATTTGAGTCTGTATGTAGGCAGCAGCCTCACTGTGTTAGTGATTGCTGTTTAACAGTCCGATGGCCTTGAGATAGAAGCAGTTTTTCAGTTTCGGTCCCAGCTTTGATGTACATGTACAGACCTCGCCTACTGGATGGTAGTGGGGTGAACAGGCAGTGGGTTGGGTGGTTGTGGTCATTGACAATCTTTTTGGCCTTCCTGTGACATCGGGTGCTGTTGGTGTCCTGGAGGGTAGGTAGTTTGCCCCCGGTGATGCGTTGTGCAGACCGCACCACCCTCTGGATAGCTTTGCAATGAGGGCGGTTCAGTTGCTGTACCAGGCGGTTGCTGTACCAGTTTGTTAGGGTTTTAGGTGACTAGCCAAATTTCTTCAGCCTCCTGAGGTTCAGCCTCCTGTTGCGCCTTCTTCACCACACTGTCTGTGTGGGTGGACCATTTCAGTTTGTCCGTGATGTGTACGCCGAGGAACTTTCTACCTTCTCCACTACTGTCCCGTCGATGTGGATAGGTTGGTGCTCCCTCTGCTGTTTCCTGAAGTCCACTATCAGCTCCTTTGTTTTGTTGACGTTGAGTGAGAGGTTGTTTTTCTGACACAGTGCCTTCACCTCCTCGCTATGGGTGGTAATCAACCCACTACTGTTGTGTCATCTGCAAACTTGATGATTGAGTTGGAGACATGCATGGCAACACAGTCATGGGTGAACAGGGAGTACAGGAGGGGGCTGAGCACGCACCCTTGTGGGGCCCCAGTGTTGAGGATCAGTGAAGTGGAGATGTTGTTTCCTACCTTCACTACCTGTTGGCGGCACATCAGAAAGTCCAGGACCCAATTGCACAGGTCGGGGTTGAGACCCAGGGCCTCAAGCTTAATGATGAGTTTGGAGGGTATTAGGGTGTTGAATGCTGAGCTGCAGTCAGTGAGCAGCATTCTTACATAGTTATTCCTCTTTCCAGATGGGATAGGGCAGTGTGCAGTGTGAAGGCGATTGCATCGCCTGTGGACCTGTTGGGGCGGTCTGCAAACTGAAGTGGGTATAGGGTGTCAGGTAGGGTGGAGGTGATATGATCCTTGACTAGTCTCTCAAAGTACTTCACGATGACAGAAGTGAGTGTTACGGGGCAATAGTCATTTACTTCAGTTATCTTTGCCTTCTTGGGTGAAGGATAAATGGTGACCATCTTGAAGCATGTGAGGACAGCAGACTGGGATTGGGAGCGATTGAATACGTTCGTAAACACATCAGCCAGCTGGTCTGCACATGCTCTGAGGACGCGGCTAGGGATGAGATCTGGGACAGCAAACCTTGCGAGGGTTAACACCTTTAAATGTCTTATTCACATCGGCCATGGAGAAGGAGAGGAGGGGCCCACAGTCCTTGGTAGCAGGCCGCATCGGTGGCACTGTATTATCCTCAAAGCGGGCAAAGAATGTGTTTAGCTTGTCTGGAAGCAAGACGTTGGTGTATGTGACATGGCTGGTTTTCTTTTTGTAGTCTGTAATTACCTGTTGACCCTGCCACATATGTCTCGTGTCTGAGCCGTTGAATTGCGACTCCACTTTGTCCCTATACCGACATTTTGCTTGTTTGATTGCCTTGCGGAGGGAATAACTACACTGTTTATATTCGGCCATATTGTGTTATGTTATTCTCTAAGACTTCCTGGAACATTTCCCAGTACACATGATCAAGCTATCAGCTCGCTGGTCACCATAGCAGCACCCACCCGTAGCACGTGCTCCAGCAGGTATATCTCACTGGTCACCTCCAAAGCCAATTCCTCCTTTGGCCGCCTCTCCTTCCAGTTCTCTGCTGCCAATGACTGGAACGAACTACAACAATCACTGAAACTGGAGACACTTATCTCCCTCACTAGCTTTAAGCACCAGCTGTCAGAGCAACTCACAGACCACACACATGTACATAGCCCATCTGTAAATAGCCCAAACAACTACCTCATCCCCATACTGTATTTATGTATTTATCTTGCTCCTTTGCACCCCAGTATTTCTACTTTCACATTCATCTACGGCACATCTGCCATCCCAGTGTTTAATTGCTATATTGTATTTACTTCGCCACCATGGCCTATTTATTGCCTTACCTCCCTTATCTCATCTCATTTGCACACATTGTATATAGACTTGTTTTTCTACTGTATTATTGACTGTATGTTTGTTTACTACATGTGTAACTCTGTGTTGTTGTATGTGTCGAACTGCTTTGCTTTATCTTGGCCAGGTCGCAGTTGTAAATGAGAACTTGTTCTCAACTTGCCTACGTGGTTAAATAAAATATATATTTTTTAAAATAAATGAATCAAAACAATCTTGAAGCATGGATTCCGATTGGTCAGACCAGCGTTTAATGGATCTAGTCTTGGGTACATCCTGTTTGAGTTTCTGCCAGTAAGGCGGTAGGAGATAAATTTAATCGTGGTCGGATTTGCTGAAGGGAGGGTGGGGGAGGGACCTGTATGCATCGTGAAAGTTGGAGTAGCAGTGGTCCAGTTTATTGCCCGCGCGAGTGCTGCAGTCAATGTGCTGATAGAATTTAGGTAGCCTTGTTCTCAAATTAGCTTTGCTAAAATCCCCAGCTACAATAAATGCAGCCTCAGGAGATATGGTTCCCAGTTTACATAGGTCCAGTGAAGTTCCTTGAGGGCCGTTGAGGTATTTGAATGCACAGAGATACCGTGATGAGATCCTGAGGCCCATTGTTGTGCCATTCATCCGCCGCCATCACCTCACGTTTCAGCATAATAATGCATGGCCCCATGTTGCAAGGATCTGTACACAATTCTTGAAAATTTAAAAATTCCCAGTTCTTCCATGGCCTGCATACTCACCAGACATGTCAACCGTTGAGCATGTTTGGGATGCTCTGGATTGGCATGTATGACAATGTGTTCCAGCTCCCGCCAATATCCAGCAACTTCGCACAACAATTTAAAAGGAGTGGGACAACATTCCGCAGGCCATAATCAACAGCCTGATCAACTCTATGTGAAGGATATGTATGAGACAAATGGTAGTCACACCAGATACTGACTTGTTTTCTGATCCACGCCCCTACTTTTTTTGTAAGGTATCTGTGACCAACAGATGCATATCTTTGTTCTCAGTCATGTGAAATCCATAGATTAGGGCCTAATGATTTACTTATATGAACTGAAACTCAGTAACATCTTTGAAATTGTTGCATATTGCGTTTATACTATATATTTGTTCAGTGTAACTACTTCCCTCTATGTTTCTGCAGGACAGCATGTAGTGCTCGGCAAGCGGGAATCAGGAACAAAGGACACACCGTGTTCCGTGTTATGTTGCTGGCTTGCAGCGCAAACTCTCCCCACTAAACAGAAGACTGTATCACAGTGACATCTAGATGGTCACTACCAATATTAGAAGTTATTTCTCATTTAAGCGGCATTCTTATTCAAATGTATAATTTGCCACGTAAGCTACCACCAGCGACATGTGATACAGCTGCCATGTGAAGCAACTGCTGCCCAGTGAGAAGCAACAGTGGAAGCAGAGGAAGCACCTCGATACAATACCTTGCATTGATCAATCACATGATGGCATCCAGATTCCAGATGGTGAACAATGCAACAAGTTATTTCTCCCTCCCCCATCGAAATACACATCACTATATTTTATAAGTTAACAAACGCCATGCTGTTGCCAGCTAACCAGCGTAAGCTAGCTAGCTGGGAATGGCTTATCAGGAGGACTGACTGAACATAATCCATTAGTCTCTACTGGACTCATACATCATCAATTTGGGAACCAGGCATGTCTGTATAGCCTCTCCTGTTCCAAAGCCAAGCATCTACTGTGTACTGCATAATTTCCAGAAAGTTGTGGAAAAAATATATGCAAAATAAACACTGGACAACCACACTTTCACCAAGCTCTAAGAAACATGGTTATCAGAATGTTATGTGCTAGTTGGGTACGTATCCCAGCGGGTCAGCACAATGTGATTGTGCCCAATAAGTGAAAAACAAAATAAAGGTGTTTAGTATTTTCAAGCAAATTGGCCAGTGTTGATTTTTCAGTGTAACATTTATAGTGTTGACTCAGGAGTTAAATTCACTCCGTAAGAGTGAAATGAACACTCGGTGGTGTAAAGAATCCCTCCATGCTCGTGTTAATAACTAGAGTTATTATTTTACACGGTGGAGAGTAAAACAGTCCAATCAAACCACACCCATCATTACCATATTTCCAGCATGCTCTCTGTGTTTTTGCATGCATTGATTGATTGATTGATTAATCTTATGACACTCAAAGAGTAAGTTTGATTTATTGCACCCATTACTGAAATGTTTGTTCCCGTTTAAATGGTTTAGGTAGTGTTTTTTTAATGAAGTCTCCTAACCCTGAAAATCATTCAGAGTGCAGGTTGTGGGTGAATAAAAAATACATCTGTTGGCTATCCTAACTCCGGCTGGATTTGCAAGCAAGCATTAACGTGACTTGCAGGGCTGATGTGGACTGTAAACAACCAGTCGTTTCTTAACACCACTGTGTTAGGATATCATCAACTAGGCCTTATGATATAGGTAATGTATTGTCATATTTTAAGGATAACATTCAGCCAGGAAGTCACTTGGGGAAAGCCAATGGCCTTTAAAATAAATAATTGAACAACCATGTCTCTATCACTAAAAAAAATACAGTCATTGGTGTTAACTCTACAATTTACTCAAAAAGAAAAGGCACCCTTTGAAATATGCAGAGGCTTTAATCTATACGGTGTTAAAACAACACCCAAAAATGATTTACTGTAAAATTAGAGGTGTTCATTTTTTACACTGAGAAAGTGTAACAGAGTCAGCCCTAAGCAAATTGAGTCCAGTTTACTCTATATCAAGTGTTACGTTTTGCAATATAAGGGTTGCGTATTACTCTACAGTAGCGCTATGCAAGCACCACAATCGAGTTCCTTTGAACACTTTAACAAGAAGTGTATCTTTAAAACGGTGTGAAATACTTGTATGTTTGAGGAATTTTAATTATGGGATTTCTGTTGTTTTGAATTTGGCGCCCTGCACTTTCACTGGCTGTTTCATATCGATCCCGTTAGCGGGATCTCAGCCCTAAGAAGTTTTTAAGCATCCTAAATAATGCCATAGATTCCATTTTTGAAAAATATTAACATTGACAGCAATAAAGGGAAGCGTGATGTAAACCTGGTATTCCAACTGATTATAGGCTACTAAAGCCAACGACTCACCGCTGCCCCATGGAGTTTTGATGAAAACTCTTTCCATGACAGACTGACCAGGTGAATCCAGGTAAAAGCAATGATTCCTTATAAATCCTATAAATCCACTTCAATCAGTGTAGATGAAGGGGAGGAGACAGGTTAAAACATGATTTTGGCCTGTGGATGGAGAGACTAACACAAAGCCTCAGGACAAGGGGATAGATATAGCCACACAGATGAATGGCCCAGCTCTGCTGTGTGGTATACAGGGAGCAATGTAAGACCACTGTGTTATACACCAGTCAAGGAGGATTGGAATTACAGACAAACATGCACACACATGCACACATAAATGCAGATGTACACACACACACACACGCGCGTGCGCACGCAAGCACGCACACACATATGCACACACACGCAAAGACAATCCATGACAGAGTCACACAATCCATGACAGCTCATTAACAGACATCAGGATGGGCAGGCCCATTAAAAGTTGTGGACATGGCCTGTCAGCTGTGCGGATTGGAAAAGCGTTACTCCAGGAGTCTGGACAGCTGAGTTTGGAGAACCAGGAAGACCCACGTGTGTCTCAAATAGCTTTCTATTTACTATGTAGTGCAGTACTTTTGGTTCCTGGGTCCGTAGGAAATAGGGTAAAATTTGGGACACAGACACGTGTCAGCAGCCAGAACTAATGTCTCAGTCTCACTGTGCCAGACATGGACTGTCACCGGCACCAGATGGAGGGACTGGACAGCTAGCAGAGAGAGGAGGCGGCATCATCTGCAATTACAGGAGGGAGAGAAATAGGGGAGAATAAAGAGAGGAGGAAGGCAAAGAAGGAATAGAGAGAGAGAGAGGATGGAGCAGAGCAATAGAGGGAAGTATTTATAGTGGAACAAATGAGGCAGATAAGGTACAGTATAGAGAAAGAGATGTGAGAAATAGAGTGTGTGAGGAGAGCAAGAAAAGAATGAAAGAGAATGATTGAAGGGAGATAGAGAAAGGAATGTACTCATTAGGATTCCCTTTTGCATTGCATCATTGTATACATGATTTAATTGCATTCATTCCCTCACATTGCATACGTTGACATGCATAAATTGACCTCATGTTGTATTTCACAGGTCAGGGGCTTCACTTGGCTGTAATTATGACACTACATTACACATATTAACAGCTTGCTCTGTTGATTATTCATCTTCACTGGTGACATTCTGCATGTCTGGCCAGCCATCAGAGAAATTGCCATTGACTCATTACTTTAATGATCTGCCTTCCTCTGGCATTTCACGCACAAAAAAAGACCCAATTATACACACACATTAATATGTATTTATACAATCCACCTTTTTCATATTTTATAGTGTAAACACAATTTGACATTGTTAGAACTGAAATGTAAAGACAATAGGTGATGAGGAAGGGGAGACGGGAGTGGAGATGGCTGTTATTTTCAAGACCAAAAGGAAGCATATACATCACTGACTGTCACAGATAAAGAGTTTACCCGCAACAACACCATGCATAATTAAAATGTTTGCTTGAATCCAGTTTCGTCTTCCCCACTCACATTAAAGGCCATTATTGTCCATTATGATTCATGTGAGAGGCCTGCTCAAAGCAGCTACTGCATCAATAAAATATTAGAATCTTAAGCCCGCTGACATTGGCACTGTTATGCCCCCTTCAATTCACATATTCTGTAAGTCATAAATAAAATTGCTTCAGCGTCTCTTTAAGACCAACAATGAGGGCACTCCAAAACGAAACAACAATAAAATACGATTCAATCAGATCCGCTTAGACGAAATCCGCATAGCTGATGTTTTAATGGTGTCAGAGGTGGAACTGTGTTGGGATTTTGTCAGCTCTAATTTTTAAGTAGAATGATTTTCTATTTGAGCTTCATTATTTCTATATACAGTAGCTGCACACTTTCACGTTCTGAAATTTTAATGCAAAGTAGGACGGGTGTGGCTTCCTGACGCACACACGAAATAACAGCAGTTTTGAGAGATAACACCATTGGAATGTGCGTGTCGGGAAATTAATTATATGGAAAGAATGATTCACAGCCAAAACATATGGACATTTATTTTGTTTAGTTACGGACTGGATATAGACTTCAAAACCCAATAATTGTTTTGAGTTGCGTCTGGTATTTGGATTCCTCATCTTCCTTTTAATACGAAAATGACGCTGTTCCCTACAGACTCAATTACACAGCTCATAATGCAGACCTGGTGGTGCTCACAAACACACACAACAACACACAAACACGCACAGCAACAACAACACACCAACGACCCCCTACATTCATATAATCACCGCCTGTTGTTGATCTAATTGTTTTAAACCACAAATCTCATAACACATTCATTTGGAAGTTTTTACGTCTTATTTTGGGGTAAATTCAGTCTGAGGCTGTTTCGCTGCAGGCAATAATCAATAACTGCATGTTAGTAATATCAAAGCAATATGCAACAGCATCATTAACCACATATTGATCCTTTGTAATCAGGACACTTTGTGGCCCATCAACTACTAGTCTGATCTCAAGGTTTCAGTGTGTTTGACCTGGTTAAACTGGCCGTATCGACTTCCTCTCCACTCCACACCCCCGCTATGTTGCCCCATGTCAACCTGGCAATGAAAACAGAGTTCCTGGATTCAGTGAAACTCAAAGCTGATCACAGTATGCATACGCCTGACCAGACCCTGGGTTCAAATAGTATGTGTTTTCTTTCAAATACTTTTGCTGCACTTGATTGAGCTTGCCTGGGGCAATATAATCAATGCAATAGCTAGTCCCAAAAGTGCAAACCCCCGCCCCTCTGGCAACTCCAGACAGGCTCAATCAAACACTTCAATCAACCCAGGTCTATCCCTGACCCCTGACCTCTCCTCTAGAGCCTCCAATCACCCGCCAGGGAGCTATCGTCACTAGTTTATCTGACTGTGGCTCATTGGAAGAAAGGCAATAATGCTGGTATATCCTGCTCCACTAGCTGTCTAGAATGATTAATCACATGTATTAGCCAATAGTTTACATGTCACGTTGGCACAATCTACTGTTTAATAATCAAACGTTAGTACATGTTGCAAACAGCAATGATATTGAAGTCCTGAAAGCAGGGAGACAAGTGACAAGAAGTCACCTTGTGTGCGTGTGTGGCGTGGTGTGTGTGCGTGCGTGTGTGTTACAAAGACTGATGACAAGACAAGCAAGCATCAACCTCCTTGAACAGCATGCTGTGACTGAAATACCTTCTCAATGTTCCAAAAATAACTTTACTGAGGGCTGACTTCATATGAGGCACATATTCATACATTAGATCAGTGGAGGCTGCTGTGTGGAGAATGGCTCATAATAATGGCAGGAACAGAGCAAATGGAGTGGCATCAACAATCCTGGATCCCAACTAATTATTTAGGAGAGAAATCCTGCATATGTAAGTGAACATGGGATCTGTGTGGTAAAGTTTTTTTGGCATCTGATCATAAATCAGCAAAAGTAGGGCGGATTATGTCCCTTGGCCTGGTGAAAAGGAACTGAACCTGTGTCTTACTCAAATAAACACACAACACCCCATAATGACAATGCAAAAACAGGTTTTTAGAAATATCACATTTACATAAGTATTCAGACCCTTTATTCAGTACTTTGTTGAAACACCTTTGGTAGTGATTACAGCCTCGAGTCTTCTTGGGTGTGACGCTACAAGCTTAGCATACCTGTATTTGGGGAGTCTTTCTAATTATTCTATAGAGATCCTCTCAAGCTCTGTCAGGTTGGATGGGGAGCGTTGCTGCACAGCTATTTTCAGGTCTCTCCAGAGATGATAGATTGGGTTCAAGTCCCGGCTCTGGCTGGGCCACTCAAGGACATTCAGAGACTTGTCCTGAAGCCACTCCTGCATTACCTTGGCTGTGTGTTTAGGGTCATTGTCCTATTAGAAGGTGTCTAATGTCCTGTGCGCTCTGGAGTAGGTTTTCATCAAGGATCTCTCTGTACTTTGCTCTGTTAATCTTTGCCTCGATATTGACTAGTCTCCCAGTCCCTGCCGCTGAAAAACATCCCCACAGCATGATTGATTCTGCCACCACCATGCTTCACCATAGGGATGGTGCCAGGTTTCCTCCAAATGTTTACTGTTTTTTTATTGCATTACCTTCCTATTGTTCACCTAATACCTTTTTTGCACTATTGGTTAGAGCCTGTAAGTTAGCATTTCACACCTGATGTATTCAGCGCACGTGACAAATGAACTGATTAATAAATAAACTTGATTTTGATTTGAAATGTGACGCTTGGCATTCAGGCCAAAGAGTTCAATCTTGGTTTCATTGGACCAGATAATCTTGTTTCTCATAGTCTGAGAGTCTTTAGGTGCCTTTTGTTAAACTCCAAGTGGGCTGTCATGTGTCTTTTACTGAAGAGTGGCTTCCATCTGGCCACTACCATAAAGGCCTGATTGGTGGATTGCTGCAGAGATGGTTGTAATTCTGGAAGGTTCTCCCATCTCCACAGAGAACCTCTAGAGCTCTGTCAGAGTGACCATTGGGTTCTTGGTCACCTCCCTGACCAAGGCCTTTCTCCCCCGATTGCTCAGTTTGGCCGGGTGGCCTGCTCTAGGAAGAGTCTTGGTGGTTCCAAACTTCTTCCATTCAAGAATGATGGAGGCCACTGTGTTCTTGGGGACCTTCAATGTTACAGAAATGTTTTGGTACCCTTCCCCAGATCTGTGCCTTCACAAAATCTGGGGAAGTCACAAAGTCTCGGAGGTCTAAGGACAATTCCTTTGACCTCATGGCTTGGTTTTTGCTCTGACATGCACTTTCAACTGTGGGACCTTATACAGGTGTGTGCCTTTCCAAATCATGTCCAATCAATTGAATGTACCACAGGTGGACTCCAATCAAGTTGTAGAAACATCTCAAGGATGATCAATCGAAACAGGATGCACCTGAGCTCAATTTCAAGTCTCACAGCAAAGGGTCTGAATACTTATGTAAATAATGTATTTTAGTTTATTTTATACATTTGCTCAAATTTCTAAAAACCTGTTTTCACTTTGGCATCATGGGGATGTGTAGGACTAGTGTGCAGGATTATTTAAAACAAATACATTTTAATGTAATGTAATGTAATAAATTGTGGAAAAAGTCAAGTGGTCTGAATAATTTCTGAAGGCACTGTATGTGCATGTGATTCCCAAGAGCCTGGTAAGGTTTCTATGTTAAGGTAGCCAATACGTGGTTCTGATATTGTGGCTACTAAATGTGTGTGAAAAATATATATGGGAACATTGTTTCAAATGATTGAACCAATATCATTTCTTGATTTACAGGGAAGTTACTTAATTGCTTGTAATCCAATTTAATACATTTGGATAGGTACTTCTAAATTATACACTATATTAGGCCCAGGCTTTGGAAGTTTGGTTTTCCTTGATATGGCTACTATAATGTGATTACTGCATCCGATGGATTTGGATACTGCTGTCAAGCACATTTCTGCAGAATTAGTAAAGATGTGATCAATACATGTTGATGATTTCATGTGTGTGCTGTTTGTAACTACCCTGGTAGGTTGACTGATAACCTAAACCAGGTTGCGGGCACTAGTTACAATTTGAAGCTTTTCCTGAGTGGGTAGCCGGATGAAAGCCAGTCAATATTTAAAATAAAAAAATATATACCTCTCTGTTGATATCACATACATTATCAAGCATTTCACACATGCTATCCAGATTCTGACTGTTTGTACTTTGGTGGTCTATAGCAGCTTCCCACCAGAATGGGCTTCAGGTGAGGCAGAATAACCTGTAGCCATATAACTTGTATTTAACATGAGATCCTCTCTTAGCTTTACAGGAATGTGGTTCTGAATATAAAACGGCCACACCTCCACCTTTGGCATTTCTGCATTTTCTCTAGACCTTATAACCATGTATTACTACCACTGTATCAAAGGTATTATCTAAGTGAGTTTCAGACATTGTCAGAATATGAATGTCATCTGTTATTAGCAAATTATTGATATAATTAACCTTGTTTCTTAAGCTACTTTAATAACATGGGCTATTTTTAGTACTTTTCTGGGATGCTTGATTGTTTTTATTGCTTTACTGGGAAGCTTAGCATGCTCAGGTTATTTATGTTAGTGCAGGGTGCGCTGCACACAGTGGACTTCCTGCTAGAACACACCACCTCAATGCTAACAGTATAACTCTGGTTCATAGGCACATGATTACTGTATACGATAGCTGTAGGATCAGCAAAGGCATTCAGGGCAGTAAGAGGGACATACATTACTTACATTGTGTCTTCCTGGGCCCCTGGGATAATGTACATTTGCTGAAGCATTACGAGAATTCAGCAACAACAATGGTAGAGATTAAATGAGCTGGGCTTGCTGCATTGAAACAATGGCTTTTCAATTACCCTTATATTGCCATGAAAGGATCTAGGGTGGATCCCATCCTCCTTATACTATGAGCTTTGTTTCCAGAAGGTATCAAACTTGTCAATAAATGTTACAACCACAGAGCTGCAATAGTCTCGTAGCCAGTTATGGAGGGATAAAAGTCTGCTGAACCATACAATGCCATGATTTAAGGAGGGCAGAGGGACAGATGTTATTGTGCGTTTGTTAGTGACCCAATCAGTTCTTTAAAAATCCATCTTCAGCTGCCCTTCATAATGTCATTGAATCCTACATGAAATATGATACTCAATTTCCCAATGCTGGTTTAAAATGTTTCAGAGCAGCTTATTGATGTCCTGTACTCGTGCTCCTGGATAGCACAACGTTTTTGCTCCAGGGATTGAGACGTTGTGCCCCGTCAGATCCAGAGAGAGGGAAAGGAGCCGAACTCGTGACATGGACTGTTCCCTTATTATTCACCAGGCTCCTGAATACACTGCTATTACAATATGATACATCCATGATCTATGGACCTACCAAGTCCCAATATCCACTGTTCATTAGAAACATATAATTGGGTTTTTATAAAAGCCATTACATCTGGCTAAGAATATGTTTCGTAGAATGTGGCGGCCATGTATGCATCCCAAATGGCACCCTATTCACTATATAGTGCACTACTTTTGACCAGAGCTATGGGCACTATATAGGGACTAGGGTGCAATTTGGGACGCAGCCCTTTGTTATTTTCCTGTCAGCATATTGGTGATTTTCATCTCCATTTGATTTCACCTCATACTACAGTAATTACGGTAAGATTATTCCTCCTTCATTATACAAAAGGATCAAGCTAAATCATCCTGTGGGACATTTAAACAGATTTGTATGTGCAAAATCTCAAAAGTGAATGGTGTAATTACAGACAGAGAAATAAAAGGGACAGTTTTATGGGCTATTTCCTTGACGAGAGAGATTATGTTATTTCAAATGTTCTGAACGGCCTGGACGATGACCTGCAGGTGGATAGTTTACTACAGCAGACGTCGAGGACAGATACTGCGTACGGTTCAGTGGTCCGTGAAGGAAATGGAGGAAGAGTAATGTCTTTGATGTCACTTACCAGACAATAGTTTATTTGAGTAAGACACAGGTTCAGTTCCTTTTCACCAGGCCAAGGGACATAATCCGCCCTACTTTTGCTGATTTATGATCAGATGTCAAAAAAACTTCACCACACAGATCCCATGTTCACTTACATATGCAGGATTTCTCTCCTAAATAATTAGTTGGGATCCAGGATTGTGAGAGTAGCTGGCAATGTGTGTGTGTGTGTGTGTGTGTGTGTGTGTGTGTGTGTGTGTGTGTGTGTGTGTGTGTGTGTGTGTGTGTGTGTGTGTGTGTGTGTGTGTGTGTGTGTGTGTGTGTGTGTGTCAGTGTGTGAGTGTGTGAGTGTTTGTGTGTGTTTCAATGAATCTGTCTGTGTGTGCCTGCATAAGTTTGTACCCACTGTGTGTGTGTGTGTGTGTGTGTATAGGTGTGAAATTAGTAATGACCCAGGGGAGTGAGCCGTGGGGCCTCAGCTGCGGGGGGCAGAGTGACAGTCACATCTGGGACAGGTGCCTAGGCGCTGCGAACCATGTCAGTGTGTGTATGTGTGTGTGTGAAGCCCATGCACTGTGAATGGTGTCAGCTAGCTGAGACTACTGTAGCACTGCTACTGAGACTACTGTAGCACTGCTACTGAGCCCAACACAGGCAACACACACACAGAAGTGTAAGTGTAAGGATGGGTGTAAGGATGAGAAGTGGATTCAATTGAACTAAATTTAGGCATCCGACCCCAAAACTATTAAACCTACACAGAAAGATGGCATCTGTATCTGAGCTCGCTTGTATTTACTCTGCCCTCATCCTCCACGATGATAATGCCACCGTCACAGAGGACAAGGCTGCCAATGTGACCATTGAGCCTTTCTGGCCCAGTCTGTTCTCCAAGGCTCTGGCCAGGGTGGACATTGGCAGCCTGATCTGCAACATAGGTGCCGGTGGTGGAACTGCCCCGGCTGCTGTTGGAGGCGCCGCCCCTGCAGCAGACGCACCAGTCAAGGAGGAGAAAAAGGAAGAATCCGAGGAGAGTTCCAATGATGACATGGGCTTCGGTCTTTTCGACTAAACCAGTTTTTTGTAACTAATAAAATCAAAGAAACAGAAATGGCAACAACAACAAAAAAGGATGAGAAGTGGATGTTCATCATTGATTATAATGCCTGACCTGTGCCTATAATTTCATGTCTGTTACGTGAACTAATTGAGATGGTGGATTAAAGTCATGTTTATGTCACTCCTGTATACTGCCTCTGTCTGGTCTTATCTTTCATATGTTGACATTCTACTCTCTGAACCCTCTAAATGGCATGTTACAGAAGTTAGCATTCACCCCATTATTTTCTTTATTCGTATTTGTTTGCTCAAATTGGCCAATCTTCCATCCTGACACACACTGACCAGACCACTGGCAATGTGTTTCACCCACTTGGGTGATAAACTTTAATAATGTAAGAGCCCGGACTTGGTAAATATGATTTGGAGATTGTATGATAATGGCTCCCTCTCTGTAGATAGTGGAATACATTTTGCATCCAATGAATCAAAGTTCAGCAAAATCAGTTTAAGATTTACAATGTAGTAGGTACTGTTAGTGGAGGCTGGTGGGAGGAACTAGAATGGATAAAATGGAACAGTATCAAACACATTCCAGCCATTACAATGAGCCCGTCCTCCTATAGCTCCTCCCACCAGTCTCCACTGGTGCCAATATGGTGGATAGTTAGTGGAACTTTGTCAATATTGTTGCCCTGGTAGATCTCTCTTGTAAAATCGGTCTTCTGACTTCAAAGGGACTTCCTGGTTAAATAAAGTATTCAATTTCCATTTGGGTGTGTTTGTCACCCCCTGCTGGCGGTTTTCTATGAGTAGTTTCTCCCTTTTGTGACCTTGACCTTACCTGTCACATGACCTCAGTAAACAGGAAGTTTATTTCTCTAATGGAGGATGATGTTTGATTCTGCATACAGTCATGACCAAGCATTCATCTGGAGACAGGGTTGGTCAGTGTGAGCTAGCTAGAAAAAAGACGGCGAGGTTGTTGTAGGCACATTATTGGGGACATGAGCAGAACTCCTGAAAGGGAAAATGGAGTTCCTAGAGAAAGCAAGTACAAGATGGGTGTCAGGGATGGAGTGACAGTATTATCATAAGGAGATGTGTACTTGGAAAACGGAGGAGGAAGGGAGGGAAAAAGAGAGGGAGAAGAGGTCTAAGAGAGTGAGGGAAGAAGGTGAGCTTGAGTCAGATAAAAATGGTGGAAAAAAGGGAGATGGTTTGTCAAAGAAGAATGGTAGAAAGTGTAAGCAGAGGGAACTGAAGACAGGAGAAATGGAAGTAAGTAAGGGTGAAGTATCGGAGGTGGTAGGAGCGGTTAAGTTATCGGAGACCGAGGTATGCACCGAGGATCAGGATGAAGAAGAGTGTGACAGTAGGAGTGAAGTTATATCCTTCCTGTTTGGCCCTGTCCGGGGGTGTCCTCGGAGTGGGCCACAGTGTCTCCTGACCCCTCCTGTCTCAGCCTCCAGTATTTATGCTGCAGTAGTTTATGTGTCGGGGGGCTAGGGTCAGTTTGTTATATCTGGAGTACTTCTCCTGTCCTATTTGGTGTCCTGTGTGAATCTAAGTGTGCGTTCTCTAATTCTCTCCTTCTCTCTTTCTCTCTCTCGGAGGACCTGAGCCATGCCCCAGGACTACCTGACATGATGACTCCTTGCTGTCCCCAGTCCACCTGGCTGTGCTGCTGCTCCAGTTTCAACTGTTCTGCCTTATTATTCAACCATGCTGGTCATTTATGAACATTTGAACATCTTGGCCATGTTCTGTTATAATCTCCACCCGGCACAGCCAGAAGAGGACTGGCCATCCCACATTTTTTTTTTATCTTTATTTAAAGTCAGTCAGTCAGTTAAGCAAGTCAGTTAAGAACAAATTCTTATTTACAATGACGGCCTAGGAACAGTGGGTTAACTGCCTGTTCAGGGGCAGAACGACAGATTTGTACCTTGTCAGCTCGGGGGTTTGAACTTGCAACCTTCCGGTTACTAGTCCAACGCTCTAACCACTAGGCTACCCTGCCGCCCCAGAAACATATGCTCTCTCTAATTCTCTCTTTCTTTCTCTCTCTCGGAGGACCTGAGCCCTAGGACTATGCCCCAGGACTACCTGACATGATGACTCCTTGCTGTCCCCAGTCCACCTGACTGTGCTGCTGCTCCAGTTTCAACTATTCTGCCTTATTATTATTCGACCATGCTGGTCATTTATGAACATTTGAACATCTTGACCATGTTTTGTTATAATCTCCACCCGGCACAGCCAGAAGAGGACTGGCCACCCCACATAGCCTGGTTCCTCTCTAGGTTTCTTCCTAGGTTTTGGCCTTTCTAGGGAGTTTTTCCTAGCCACCGTGCTTCTACACCTGCATTGCTTGCTGTTTGGGGTTTTAGGCTGGGTTTCTGTACAGCACTTTGAGATATCAGCTGATGTACGAAGGGCTATATAAATACATTTGATTTGATTTTGAAGTTTAAGGAAAAAGTGGACTCTTGCCTTTTGGCTGATCCATTTGTGGTTTCACAGTGTGTGAAGAAATCAGTTGTGGAATCGTTGAGGGTAACAAGAAGTGGTCTAGTGATAATTGTTTGTGTTTCTGTTGGTCAGAGGAAAAATGCACTCGAAGTAAAACGAATGGGGGCAAGAAAAGTGAATTGTTTCGTTCGCAAGAAAAGGGCACCAATGAAAGGAGTGATAACTGTGGTAGCAGTAGATATAAACGTTGACCAGCTGTGGGGGAAAAGATTCCCGGTGTATGTGATGCTCGTCGTTTGATGTGACACAGACAGGGTGGCGAGAGTGGGGAAACAGAAGAGTCATTGTCTGTTCATTTGAGTTTTGAAGTTGTCTTTGCTTGACAAAGTGAAGTTAGGATATATAAGTTATCCTGTACGAGCGTATGTGCCGAAAACACAGAGATGTTACAGGTGTCAAGCTTATGGGCAGTGTGAAGGAGGGAGGGTCCAAGGTGTGAGAAATGTGCAGAAGGGCATGAGACAAAGGAATGTGTAGTATTGGGGAAAGTAATGGAATGTGTTAATTGTAGGGGTGCCCATGGAGCTGGGGATCAGAAATGTCCCGTGTGAGAGAGGCAGGTTGTGGTTTTCCGGGTTAGAGTAGCGGAGAAGTCGTCATATGCTGAGGCAGTGAAGAAAGTAGACGAAGATGGGTTAAGGGGGAGGAGTGGTGAGAGTAGTAGAGATTTACCAGTACAGAGGGATAGGCCAAAAAGTGAAATAAGTTTCAACAAGATTGGATTTTTAGCATTTATAGCAACGATTATCAATTGTACTGTAGGGGTGGAATGGAAGTCTTAGAAAATTGAGGTTGTGGTGGCAGCTGCAAAGAGGTATTTGTCTGTGCGAGACTTGACAGCAGAAGAGTTACAAGTGGTGATGTCCCATCCTTTCAGGGTGATGGCATGAGGTAGGAATAAATACATTTAATTAGCGGAGTAGGGTGGTGTTCATTTTATATACAGTAATTTTGAAATGAGTGAGTATAGTGTTAGATGTCAGGGTATTTATTTAGTAAGTTTTTCTTTTTCATGTAATGTATAAGGGAGTTATACTCCAGTCTAGTGGGTGGCGGTAATGCAACAAATTGGATGCCAACCGCCGTTAAACCTCATAGAAGAAGATTCTGCATACAGTACCTTTATAATCTCCATCAATCTGCAAGCTTCTTATGCCTTTGATAGCATTGTTGGTATCTAATATTATTTTACTTACCTGATGCTGTGGGTGGTTATTTTAGTGCATTTTGATACAAAACTTGATAACTTTGTAAAGATTAATGTCAGGATGAAACATGCTAGCTAGCTATGGCACCAAACACCACGCTAGCTTTGTATAAAAAATGAATTGGATACTTAATCTGATTCATTGGCTATCTAGCTGTAACTCTGTTAGATCTTTACTAGACTATTTCATGTTTCTCAGAACAAGCGTATATATTGTTTTTAAGGCAATTTGAGCGATTTAAAAACATGAGAACAAATGGATATCCTGCCTCCAGAGTCTCGATGAGGGCGAGGTGTTACGCTGCCTGTGGAATTATACTCAGCTACCCTATGTATAAGAAAGACAGAACAGGTACAGTATGTTTGGTAACAATATGGTGGACAGTTAGTGGAATTCTTTTGTCGCTCATAAAGCTGAAGGGTCGATTACAATGAACAGGCAAAACTTATGCTCCTGCAGGTTAATGCTGAGTTTCTTAAAATGCTACTGATGTCCCAAATAAAATATAAAAATATCAGGAGACCGTATTGGAAACCGTAAGGCTAATGAATAAAAAAAATACTTAGAGTATAACAATATAGAAGTAGTAGGCCTATATTTTGTTCAAATGTTTCCAGCATGAAGGAAGTTAAGAGGTAGTTTCGGGGGCCAAAGTGAACTAGCGTTAGTGTAATGACTGGAAGTCTATGGGCATCTACCAGCATGCATTCTAGCAGATACCCATGGATTTCCAGTCATTGCGCTAATGCTATTTAGCAATTGCTCTAGCGTTAGTTAGCAATGAATGAATGAACAAATGAATAATAAGAATAGGCTACACCACCAGTAGTTTTCCATTCATACAAGGTGTTGTGTGAATTGCAACAGTAGATTTTCCATGGTAAACGAGGAAATACTTTACTTCAGTTGTACGGAATTATTGTCAAATACATAAATCACCCTTTGTCTACCAAAAAAAAGCAGGATAAATTGGCTCAGATGATAATGCCTACCAGATTGCGAAGTATTCTTGAAAAATGTTGGCAGCAATCAGGACTTAATGATAACATTGACATCTTCTTTAAGGAGTGGCAAATCAGTGGGTCAGCTGAACGGGTGATTTTACTGCATATTGATGGTTTAACGAGATATAATCTTGTGTTAGTACGCTGGCCAATGTTCGTTGTAATAGGCCTGAAGAGATTATCTGGAGGGCAAAAACAGAAGTATACTGTACATTTTAATGAGAGAATGTACATTCTATGTGTTGAATTCAGTTGAATACACGCACTGTAACATGTGCAGTAATTGAGACAGAACTAATTACTTCCACGGAGGGAGGATATCTTTAGCATTTCACCTCTGAAATTCTCAAATTAAGTTAAAAAAAACAAAAACTTTCTCAGGGGTTTGTGATTTGATAAGAGCTCTGAGAAAATGTACAAACAATTATCAGTCTAACGAGGCAGAGCTTGTCTCTGGAGCCGCACATTAGCATAATTAGTCTTGGATGTAGGAACATGGCTTCCTTCTCTGCACTTTAGAGAAAAGAGACAAACAGTAAACCTTGAAGATCTTTGGGAATGATTACAGCATGGATGAAGCAATGTCTTCAACGTGGCTGTGAATACTAATGCTGTAGATGGCATTACATATGACCATATTCAATGCAATACCAACTCTGATGAGAGGGCTTGGGTTAGGGCTAGTGTTGTGGTATCACACATGGTTGGTTGTTCATAGATTAAGTGTTTAATGACATTGCCAAAGTCTTTCAACTTTACTGTTGAGTGAAGTTCAGATTTTTGTGTATATTTAAATGTTGAGTGAAGTTCAGATTTTATCTTCTCAGAGCAGAAGTAGGCTCTCATGAAGACAGACAATGAATAGACAGTTGGTCCTCTAACTCTCTCTCTCTTCCTCTCCCTCCCTCAATTCAATTCCAATTCAATTTAAGGGACATTTATTAGCATGGGAACCATATGTTTACATTGCCAAAGCAAGTGAAATAGATAATAAACAAAAGTGAAATAAACTTTCTCAATATCAAGGCTATGTTCCTTGAGTCTGAACATAGTCAAAGATTTCCTTAATTTTGGGTCAGTCACAGTGGTCAGGTATTCTGCATGAGTCTCAATTTGGTGTTTGTCCCATTTTGTGAATTCTTGGTTGGTGAGTGGACCCCAGACCACACAACCATAAAGAGTACAGTAATGGGTTTTTATAAATGATTCAAGTATTTTTAGCCAGATCCTAATTGGTATGTCAAATTTTATGTTCCTTAGAAGGCCCTTCTTGCCTTGTCTCTCAGATCGTTCACAACTTTGTGGAAGTTACCTGTGGCGCTGATGTTTAGGTCAAGGTATGTATAGTTTTTTGTGTACTCTAGGTCAATTGTGTCCAAATTTGTATTTGTGGTCCTGGCAACTGGACCTTTTTTGGAACACCATTATTTTTTATCTTACTGAGATTTACTGTCAGGGCCCAGGTCTGTGCAGAAGATCTAGGTGCTGCTGTAGCCCCTCCTTGGTTGGGGACAGAAGCACCAGATCATCAGCAAACAGTAGACATTTGACTTCAGATTCTAGTAGGGTGAGGCCAGGTGCTGCAGACTGTTCTAGTGCCCTCGCCAATTCATTGATATATATGTTGAAGTGGGTGGGGCTTAAGCTTCATCCCTGTCTCACCCCCCAGACCTATGGAAAAATAAATTGACAAATTTAACCGTACACTTGTTGTTTGTGTACATGGATTTTAAATGTCATATGTTTTCCCCCCAACATCACTTTCCATACATTTTTATAGCAGACCCTCGTACCAAATTGAGTATAATATTTTTTTTAATTAACAAAGCATGAGAAGACTTTGCCTTTGTTTTTGTGTGTTTGTTTGTCAATTAGGTTGTGCAGCATGAATACGTGGTCTGTTGTACGGTAATTTGGTAAAAAGCCAATTTGACATTTGCTCAGTACATTGTTTTCGCTGAGGAAATGTACACGTCTGCTGTTAATGATAATGCAGAGGATTTAAGTTTACACCTTCACTATTACACTGAAACCTTTTGTCCAGGAAATTGTCTAGAAGTTATTTAATTAATTGTTGCCTAATAGTTTTTTGGGTAGATTTACACTATTTTCCTTCTCTCTCTCACCGTCTCTCACCTACTTTTATCAATGACCTTGTTTCCAAATCAATGAGGAATATCAAAGCAGGTCTTACTGTCTGAACATTCCAGATTGAGGTTGTTGCACTGTCAAGAGTAATCAGCCACACAGAAAAATACTCAAGTGAGACATTGATCTAAAAATGACCCAAGCTCACATTATAAAAAATTATCCAACAACGTTCTCACATCATAGTGTGGAAGAAAGAGTAGGCTATACATTCATTGAGGATATATTTTCCAGTATTTTTACAACATTTCCCAAAAGTGTTTTTGGTTGAGATGAAACGTCAGTGCTGTACTGTAGCTCAAACCTGAGCCTCTTTGGTCCCTGGTCATAATCTACAGGCCTGGAGGTCCAGTCTCTCTCCAGACGTTCATGTGTGAAATGTACTTGCTTCATTGAAGCTTATCCACTTTTAACCAAGTCCCAGTTGAAAGATCTGAATCTCTATGAGAGGGGAACAAGAGGACTCCAGCTTTCCTCCTCTCTCATTTCCTTCTCTCATCTTTCCTCTCTCCATTCACTTCTCACTTTTATACATTGGGAATTCTAACTAATGCTTCTCATTTGAAATGTTTCCTCAAAGCAAAGCACACACCTTCTGAACTTCAGCGGACAGTTTTGTGTGTGTGTGTGTGGGGGGGAAATGTACTGTCCATCTTTCCTCCCTCCCTCATTCCCTCACACTTCACTGATCACACACTTCACCGATCCTCCAGGCTCACTTTCCACGAATAACAAACTACCTCCTTCAAATCATATATATATATATCCTAACACACACACACACACACACACACACACACACACACACACACACACACACACACACACACACACACACACACACACACACACACACACACACACACACACACACACACACACACACACACACACACACACACGGGCGGGCACACATAAATGGTGCTCCAGTACTAACCACTATAGTGTGCCTTTGGAAAGTATTCAGACTATTTCCACATTTTGTTAAATTACTGCCTAATTCTAAAATGGATAAAAATAAAAAAATCCTGAGCAATCTACATACAATACTCTATAACGACAAAGCAAAAACGTTTTTTTTGATACTGTTACACATTTACAAAACACAACCCAGATACTTTATTTACATAAGTATTCAGACCTTTTGCTATGAGACTCGAAATTGAGCTCAGGTGCATTCTGTTTCCATTGATCATCCTTGAGATGTTTCTACAACTTGATTGGAGTTCATCTGTGGTGAATTCAATTGATTGGACATGATTTGCAAAGGCACACACCTGTCTATATAAGATCCCACAGTTGAAAGTGCATGTCAGAGCAAAAACAAAACCATGAGGTCAAAGGAATTGTCTGTAGAGCTCCGAGACAGGATTTTGTCGATGCACAGATTTGGGGAAGGGTACCAAAATAATTCTGTAGCATTTAAGGTCCCCAAAAACACAGTGGCCTCCTACTCTTCCTAGAGCTGGCCAAACTGAGCAATTGGGGGAGAAGGGCCTTGGTCAGGGAGGTGACCAAGAACCTGATGGTCACTCTAACAAAGCTCTAGAGGTTCTCTGTGGGGATGGGAGAATGTTCCAGAAGGACAACCTTCTCTGCAGCAATCCACCAATCAGGCCTTTATGGTAGAGTGGCCAAATGGAAGCCACTCCTCAGTAAAAGACACATGACAGCCCACTTGGAGTTTGACAAAAGGCACCTAAAAACTCTCAGACTATGAGTATCAAGATTCTTTGGTCTGATGAAACCAAGACTGAACCTTTGGCCTGAATGCAATGTGTCACATCTGGAGGAAACCTGGCACTATCCCTACGGTGAAGCAACGGTGGTGGCAGCATCATGTTGTGGGGATGTTTTCAGTGGCAGGGACTGGGAGACTAGTCAGGATCAAGGGAAAGATGAACGGAACAAAATACAGAGAGATCCTTGATGAAAACCTACTCCAGCGTGCTCATGACCTCAGACTGCAGCAAAGGTTTACCTTCCAACAGGACAACGACCCTAAGAATACAGTCAAGACAACACAGGAGTGGCTTTGGGACAAGTCTCTCAATGTCCTTTAGTGGCCCAGCCAGAGCCTGGACTTGAACCGGATCGAACATTATTATAAAAAAAATGTTTAACCTTTATTTAACTAGGCAAGTCAGTTAAGAACAGATTCTTCTTTACAATAACGGCCTACCCCGGCCAAACCCGGACGATGCTGGGCCAATTGTGCACCGCCCAATGGGACTCGCAATCATGGCCGGTTGTGATACAGCCTGGAATCAAACCAGGGTCTGTAGTGACGCCTCTAGCACTGAGACGCAGTGCCTTAGACAATTGTGCCTCTCGGGAGCCCCAACATCTATGGAGAAACCTGAACATTTTCAAAAACCTGCTTTTGCTTTGTCATTATCTGGTATTGTGTGTCGATTACTGAGGATTTTTTTTGTTTAATCAATTAGAAAATAAGGCTGTAATGTAACATACTTTCCGAATGCACTGTACTTCAATCTGAATTCAGTGATTATACATTAATAACGTATTGCTGTGCCGTGGTTGAAAATTTGGATTCATCAGGCAGACTCAACCCAGCAGAAATTAAGATGCCCTTCATCTTACAGGAGGACATAAAAACATTACGCCCGAACCCGAACTGCCATGGTGTGTGAATTAAGGTACTCTGGATGCATTTCAAATGGTGCCCTATTCCCTATACACTGCACTGCTTTTTGGCCCACTCTATGGGCCCATATCAAAAGTAGTGCACTTCATAGGGAATAGGGTGCCATTTGGGCCAGGACTTCTCCTCTCTCTGCAGAGCAGGGTAGGCAGGCTTAACGGAGCATTAGAAAGTCATTATTACAGCTGCGTATGATTGATCCTCATAGAGAGACCTGGCGGTACAACTTAACAATTAACCCAGCAGCTATTAAACACTGGCGCTAGCTACGGCAGAGCAGACTATAAATCACTCTGTTTTACACCTCTGGGTTTCAGATAAGAGAGGACTTTATTACTGTAGCATATTGAATCAATAAAAAATTAAGCAAGAAAAAAAAAGTTTGCTTCTAGTCCAGATGGTTGGGCTGTGGTTGTGTTTTATTGATCTACTGTACTTTGGGTTGTTCTTGCTGACACATGGATTGCGTCCAAAATGGCACCCTATACCCTTTGTAGTGCACTACTTTTGACCAGGGCTCTGGTCACAAGTGCACTATATGGGGAATATGGTGCCATTTGGGATGCAAACAAGGACGTGTTTTGCATGTTTTCTTGCATCCAAGTAGACACTTTAGCAAATATGGTTTTTACAGATGTTGTTAAATAAACAGTTAAGTAATTCTTGCTCCTTTGATGTCATTCTGACAGTGGTGGTTGAACATCCTACTTTCAAGTGATGAGCAATAAGCAACCATATTTTGTTAAGTATCTCCTTTATTTTACAGTATTTGGGGTGAGGAAAGCAAATGTAAACAGTAAGGCCATCTTTGTTTGCTTTAAGCTTTGGCTTGAGAAAAGGGTTTGCATTGGCTTTACTCTGAAACCTAACCTAGACTAACTGTACAAATGGGGATTTGGTTAAACGCTTTTTGTGGACTCAATTACATCCCACTGCTGCCTCTGAGAGAGCACCACATTAATTCAAAATCACATTGCATTTCTGACAATACCATCAACTGGATATGTGGTGGAAAAATAAGAAAGCCATATTCGTATTACTGGTCATTTTCTGTTATATCGATATGGCTTTGTAGGATCAGTTTATCACTGTAGGTAGGTTGATACTGCTCACTTACACTGTATTATGCTTTCAAAAATAATGAGTACATGTAACAATTTCTGTATATATCTTGGTATAAACACTTTAGAGGATTCCACTGCAACAGGAATAAAACACGTGAAATACATGCTTTCAAAAAGAATGTGTGCATAAAACAATTCCAGCATATATCTTGGTATTATCACTTCAGCATGAAGATTCCATTGTAACAGGAATACAACTCACGTGAAATACATTGCCAAAGTTTGGTACTGTAAGTATGCATTATGGTAACTGTGTAACTGTGACCACCACTTTGTCCGTCACATATTAAAGAGTTCACTTCATCACGAGTCTCCCTTCATTCTTAGATTCTATGACTGTTTCTAGGCTTTCAATTCCACTCATTACACACACTGATGAAAAAGGAATTTCTGATTTGTCACTCATTCTAAAACAGAGGATGAGTCTGAAGGGGGGAATGGGTACAATGAATGAACTTGGTTGACTCCCCTCTCCTCTCCTCTGAACGGTACCTATAGGGCTGACAGAACCACTCTGCGCACCACTGTGCAGAATCACAAATAATTGCCTCTCTGCTCTTCGTATTAAAGAGGCCATCGGGACTCATCTGAGGCAGAGGAATTCAATTCTTCTTTTGTAATGTGATTTCATTCAGCCAGCTGGACCACAGCCAGATAATATTTAATGCCCTTTTATTTTCCTCAGCGCTAGGCGCTAGCTCTCTTTGGCCCAAGGACTCAGCGCACCGCAGATTGCTGCTCATGTCCCATCATCGCCATACTGAAACAGACAAAACGTTTGAGAATGGCAATGTTTGAGAATGGCTATGTCATATCTCTGTGCAGGGAAAGATAATGATCCTTTGTGCTGCGGGAGCTGTTAATTGGCTAAATATCCAAGGATTAAACACCACTCTCACTCTCTACTGTCAGGCTATTTTACTTTCAGGATAAAACTATTAAGACTATTCATCTCCAGTAATCAGGGATGTAAGGAGGAAACGAGATTCATGGCATGACTGAGATTGTACAAGATTAGATACAGTGATCCCGATGATTACCTAAATGTACCAACTTGTCACTGTCATTTAGATTTGTGAAATTTGTCAGTTGAAAGGTGTTTTTGTACTGATTCACTTTATTGTTGAGTCTAATCTTAAAATAAACATACCTGTTACTGTGGAAATAAGATTTAGCAAATCTGTTTAAGAGTGCTGAAAGAGAAATGACAAACAGGATCAGGACTGTGTTTACGAGTCTCGAACTTTGGACCTTGTATACTGCTGCTGCAATATACCATTCTATTTATCAACCTACTTGTTGAATGTGGTGACTCAGTGGCCTCGTTGTTGTTTTGACCATTACGATACTTGTTGTTGGCTGTTGTTCATTTGGTTACTCCCTGTCTGACCTTCGCATCAAAGTTCACTGTATTTTGAACGGAAACTCTCTAAAGCGTATAGTATTACCGTGCAAAACAACAATACACATCAGTGTTGTGCTAAAGCTGGCATAATTAACCACGTGCAATCCTCTGAAGCACAATTCATCCACACAGCTTTTGGCAAATTATAAAACATTTTACCATGGAATTTGCCACCGAGATTGTATTTTCTTCTCATTAACTAATGTGGCTGACGAGACACCAATGGCTGTCAATGCACTTCAACTTAATGAATCTTCATAATGTCACCTACGGCGAGAGAGAGCTGGGGGTTGAGGAGAATACACTCAATTACCAACACATTTACTCATTAAAGCCGTAGCGGAAGGAAAACAGATGAGGATGCGTGTATCAGCATCAGTGTTGGATATGCTGTGTGCATATACATGCTTTCGGTGATGGTCGATATATTTCTCATCTCATCTGCGTGGTTAGGTTTTATAAGAAGGAACATTATGTTCAGGCGTCAACAGGGGGCAGTACGGACAAATGCAGGATGAGAAAAAACAAATAATTTTCAGAGGGACAGAGAGAGAGAAATATACAATGTATTTGCTGTACTTAAGCTCAAAGAAAACCCACAGAAATTTCCCTCTGATCTTGAACTAAACGATACAGTGAGGTATGCTATTTTCTGCCTGGAGGATATAGTCTATAGACAAATGAACTGCTGTGGAGAAGGACAAGGCAGTGCAGTGTAGTGCCAACCTTTCAACAGCAGGCCAGTCTACAGAGCCAGACCAGACCACTGTTCTGTACGTCCCAAGACAACAACAATGATCTCCTCAAATCTAGTAGATTATTTCTCACTCACTCACTCACTCACTCACTCAGCTTTCCACCTAAAAGCTGCACAGAGATGTCTGTACAACGAGGGGATGTGCTGGAGAGACACTGCTTGGAATGATCTGAGGAGGGCACGGGACCTTGGGTACAATCTGGAGCAGGTTCATGTGTCAGCCATTACATCGTTCTGTCGCACTGTGCTTTGGGCATGGAAAAAAGACCAGGAGCATGGATAATGGAGGAGCCACTGTTTCACAACCCACTTATCTGGACCAAAGTGCTGTCCTCTTCCAGCTTGCGGCTCAGGCTTGTGAGAGTGGGGTTCAGTAAGTTGGGTGACCTGCAAGAAAAGGCAAGGTGGAAAAAGGCCAGCGACATGACAGAGGCTTCCTCCATAAAAAAAAAAAAAACACCAGGCTGCTGCAGCAGGTGGTGGAGGGTGTTCGTGCTGCACTACTGAGCACATTCCGAGAGCTGCTGGGCTGTAGGCGGAGACTGGACCGTCTAACCACGAATGACACTGACCTACCTCCTTTCACCATTGCTGCCGCTGCAGGGGAACACCAGGAGTGTGAGGGAATGATCTTATCGTTCAAGACTCCAGAGCTGGGGGCTTTTTGCACAGCCAGCAAAAGGGCTCTCTGTATGCAGTGGCTCAGAAAGACCAACTGCATGTTGGTCTGAGATGATGTTGCCGCTCTTTGTATAAGGGGTGGCAGGTAGCCTAGTGGTTAGAGCGTTGGAACTGAAGGTTGCTGGATCGAATCCCCTAGCTGACAAGGTAAGAATCTAAATCTGTTCCGCCCCTGAATAAGGCAGTAACCCACTGTTCCCCGGTAGGCTGTCATTGTAAATGAGAATTTGTTTGTAACTGACTTGCCTAGTTAAATAAAGGTACATAAAAAAATAAGCCTCCCATAGAGGAGTGTGCTGCTGATTTACAATGGAGGATTATTCAAAGTGCTATCGCCACGAACAGATACGTGTCACACCTTGATCCATCAGTGGGGAGGAGACAGTGCTGTGTGGGTGGTGTACAGGCCTAGGGTGGGGGCTGACTCTGGACCTATATGTAGCCAACAGGTGGAGGGACTGCCTAGTAAAACATAACAATGTGGAAGAGCAGGAAACATGAGACGCGGGGTATAAGGACCCCAGAGCAGTGCTGCCGAAGTGGGCTCGGCTCACACTGGAGCATGCATAAGAGGGACTGGTGAACCATCTGTAGGGGTGTGGGGCGTCAGGGGGATTCTATGTAGAGTGGATGAGGAGGGGGGTTTGGTTCTAAATATCTGTTAAAATGAAGTAAAGTTTATGCTTTTAATGATGAAGCTATTGGGCCAATAAAAATTACCCTCCCCCCATCTTATTTATTTATATAATCAGGGCTGACAACTAGGCAGGCATGTAGGAGAAACATTTTATGTGCAAATGGAGGGGATTATATTTTCATTCTACCAAACGCCACTCCAACTGCCATTATCATATCCCCTATATCCTCTGTAGAGGGGGAATTAGACTGTATCAGTAAGCGAGCGGTGATGCAATTTGAGAGGGATGACATGCAATGTAGTCGTGTGACAAAGTGCTCGTCACATCTCCCTCTCCGCCACAGGATTGATCTTGGCACTTTGATCTGTGGGACAAATTGAGATGATTAAGACATGATGTACATTTGACACCTGCGGATGAATGGAGCATGTTTTTGGCAAAGTGTCAGAGGCCTTTCTGTAGCCAAGCATGTGTCTCAAATAGAACCATATTTCCTATATAGTGCACTACTTCTGATAGCATGTATGTCAAGAGAGAGAGAGCAAGAGAGAGGAGAGAAAAATATGGTATTATGTTATTCTTTTATTTCACGGTTATGGTATATCAATTCCACGGTAACCAAATTTTGCTTTGACTCACTTTGTTCACTTTAAAATGTATGCCAAACAGAAACCATTGCTTTCAAAGTTTAATAAACCATAGAGCTCTATGCACATTGACTACTTTTAACAATTTCCACTGAGAAATGTACATAAACCAATTTAGTGGAAGAACTAGAACGAAATTATGGTAAATCTCCCTCAGGTTTTAATGTGACCACATTCTCCAAAAAATGTTGTTTAAATATCTGCTCCAAATTGAGATTCAAAGATCTCTGCAGAAAGAATGGAGTGTCAGTTTTGACATGGTAACCTTGATTTTGAAAACATTTTGGTTATTTAACTATACTAAGTGAAGCGTATTTACACCTTTGAATGTCATTCTCTTCATGCTTCACAAGTTTGGACATCACAGCGCAGCACAGCAGAGCATAGTAGACAGTGCAGTACAGTATAGTTCAGTATAGTGCAGGACAATATACTATACTGTACTCTACTGTACTGTACTTTTCTTTAAATGTATTGTACAGTACTGCTGTGTTGTATTGGACTGTACTCTACTGTGCTTTACTCACTGTAATGCATTGTACTGTACTGTATTGTCTTGTAATCTACTGTGTCCTACTCACTCGACTGTACTCAGTACTTTCCTGTATTGTACTGTACTCTACTGTGTTCTACTCACTGTACTGTACTGTGCTATCCAAAGGCCAGGGTGAACTGACCAAATTGAAACTATTTTTCAACTTGCATGGACATCCGGTGTTGGTCGGTGCTCAGTGGGCGAGGATGCTGGTTAAAGTAAATGGAAAGAGTGGGGGCTGGGAAATGAAGTAGGTAGGTGTCATTAAGAGCCAATTTGGTAACAGAATTACGAGTTTTAATCACGTAACAATTAATATCAATAAAATCACGATAACGAATTGGTAGCTCTACCACTACTTGTTACTTCTGTGAAATTTCATTATCTTCCCTCCTCATGAGGGAGATAGATTTTTGGGTATTTAGGTTACAGAATTACAAGGCACAAGGCAATATTTCCTAAACGTACAGAAGGTAAACAATTTCTCCAAAACTTAACATCCAGTGCATTCGGAAAGTATTCAGACCCCTTCACTTTTTCCACATTTTGTTACGTTACAGCCTTATTCTAAAATGGATTATATATTTTTTGGTTTCCTCATCAATCTTCACACAATACCCCATAATGACAAAGCAAAAACAGGTTATTAGATCATTTTCAAATGTATTAAAAATAAAAACCTGAAATCACATTTACAGTACTATTCAGAACCTTTTCTCAGTACTTTGTCGAAGCACCTTTGGAAGCTATTACAACCTCAAGTTTTCTTGGGTATGATACTACAAGCTTGGCACACCTGTTTTTAGGGAGTTTTTCCCATTCTTCTTTGCATATCTCCTCAAGCTCTGTCAGGTTGGATGGGGAGCGTTGCTGCACAGCTATTTTCAGGTCTCTCCAGAGATGTTTGATCGCATTCAAGTCCGGGCTCTGGGTGGGCCACTTAAGCAGAGACTTGTCCCGAAGCCACTCCTGGGTTGTCTTGGCT